>NC_141306.1:1420727-1670727 GCF_037954325.1 Fistularia commersonii | reverse complement strand
GGCGTCGGAAGGCGACGGCGGCGGCGTCGGCAGAGCGAGGAGTCCCAGAGCTGCCAATAATGAAATCCCCCGACCGACTGATGCATGCAAATTGGATCCTGTTTACTTCAAGTGTTCGACCGAACGAGCCTCCGATGCAAATGGAAATAATCGGACGGCGCCGCGGCCATTTTAACCCCCCCCTCTTTTTTTTTTTTTTTTTCCCTACATTTATTCTCGCTTTCTGTTATTTTCTCCCGTCGCCCCGCTGAGACTGTAAAATCTACGGAGTGAAAAATTCATTTACGACTAAAAATATAAAGAATCAAATCGTTAAATTCATAGTCCCGATGCCCATTTTGATGTTGAAACAGAGCACTTATCATAATGATAGTACTTAAGCTGTGTTTGTTGTCCTCACTGTAGTAATAATAATAACAATCATAATAATAACGGTAATATTAATGGTAATAAAAGGAATTACAATAAGAATTATTATTTCTTATATTATAATAATTTCTTAGCATAATATTAACAATACTAATAAAGCTGTGTTTTGGTTTTCTTGGTGCAAGATGATATTACTACTACCACTATTACTACTACCACTAATAATAATAATAGTAATAAGATACCTCTGATACTATTAATAATAAATAAATAAAATAAATACATGTATAATGATGATTATGATACTACTAATTTTTGTGTGACAATAATCACGATATTAGGATTTAGGTAATTATAAAATTAAATAAATAAATAAATGAATAATAATAATGATAATAATAAAATACTACCGCTACTAATAATAATAAATACATGAAATAAATAGATATTTAACAATGACAACGATGATGTTACTAATTGTTGTGTAACAACAATCATGATGCTGATGATTATATTATTGTTATGAAAAAAACAACAATTTATTTTATTATTATTATTATTTTTATTATTATTAACACATTTATTAAAATCATTAACATTTATTATTATTAGTAGTAGTATTATAATTATTATAATTATCATTATTATTATTATTAACGCATTTACTACCATAATTAAAATCATCTATTGATATTATTATTATTATTATTATCATTATTCTTATATAATAATAATTATTATTATCATTATTATTATGATCATGAATGCATTCCAACCATTATAAAGATTATTTTTTTATTATCATTATTATTGTTATTATCATCATCATTATAATCATTACTATTATCATTTTTTTTCTTTTGCTTTCATTCATAATAATTCTCTCGGTTTCTCCACAGTGTCCGACTTTGCACAGCTTTTGTGCACGTTTGCGTGCATGTACATGCATGCTTGTGTGTGGTTGTGCGTGCATGTCGAGGCTGGTGGAGCAAGAGAGCATCTTTAAATTTCTAATTGCCAACACATGCATCGCCATGGTGTCCGGGCGCCGGAGTCGCCCACGCGCTGCCTTTCCCTTTTTTAATGCAAACCAAGAGAAACATTAATACATTAGTGAGAACAAAAATGAAAAAAAAAGGGATAAAAAGAAGCCAAAAAAAAAAAAAAAAAAAAAAGAAACTCTGACGGCCTTCTGCTTTATGACGCTAACACACGCCGGACAGAAATTACCCGGGAAAAAGTAGATAATAATGGAGAATGAATGCACGTGGCTAAAATGTCACATCTAGCGATGTCACATCATTTGCAATTTATTTCTCTTTTTTTTCTTTTTAAAAATACCCCGCTGTCCTCTGACGTGAACTTTCCTCCGCATCGTTTCGACCGTATTTTTTTTTTCATCTGACATTTACGTGTTGGCATTTGCCTCGCGAGACGTCACCGACGTCATGAAGCGCAGACTTCCGTACCATGAAAACCTGCGTTTTTGCGGGATAAACATTGAAACCGCGATGGAAATGGAAAAAATAGCGGCGCAGCGGTTAGCGCAGGAAGTTTGCAGGACTTTTTCTGCAGAGCCTCCGTGTTTTACGTCTTCTTATGACTTGTGAATGAATGAATGAAGTGTTTTGTTTCTCTGTATGCCATTTAAAAGGAAGGAATGAATGGTTTTATGTCTCTTTATCGCCTATAAATGAGTGGTTGCAAAATATTATGTCTCCATATGACATCGGAATGAAAGGGTGAATGTTATCTTTTTATATAATGTTTGAATGAGAGGGTGAATTTTAGATGGATAGATAGATAGATGATAGATAGATAGATGGATGGATGGATGGATGGATGGATGGATGGATGGATAGATAGATAGATAGATAGATAGATAGATAGATAGATAGATAGATAGATAGATAGATAGATAGATAGATAGATAGATAGATAGATAGATAGATAGAAATGCCAAGACGAAACAATTCCCTGTGTGTCATTGAACGCATTGAGGGGAATTAAAAATATTATATATTAAAGAAAAAAAAAAAATTGCAAAAGATAAAAAATGATAAATACAATTTATTTAAAAAAAAGTTTTTTTTTTTGTTGTTACAAATGTAAGTTGCAACGTGAAATAAATAAATCGTATAAAATCACAATAAATTCACAATTTATGCATTAGAATGAAAGATTTTGCAAATAATCAGTTGGAAAGATAGATAGATAGATAGATAGATAGATAGATAGATAGATAGATAGATAGATAGATAGATAGATAGATAGATAGATAGATAGATAGATAGATAGATAGATAGATAGATAGATGTCGCAGAAACAGAGCTGGAATTCAAGATGACTGACTGTAAATAGAGATGAGAGTGGGACTATTTCGCAGAGTGGTGTGTGTGTGTGTGTGTGTGTGTGTGTGTGTGTGTGTGTGTGTGTGTGTGTGTGTGTGTGTGTGTGTGTGTGTGCGCGTGGGAGGATGAGGAGTTACCGTGGCAACACCACCAACTTGGTTGAACATCTGAGACTCACGGTACAGTGTAGATGAAGCAAGGCAGCGGTGTGAAAAAACCCCGGCTGGAAATGTTAAAATAAAATAAAACTGGTGTTGTTTTTCAAATGTAGTTTTTCAAAAAAAAATATCATTTCCATTATAATATTTCATTTAGAATTTTATGACAAATTTTATGACATATGCAGGAGCACTGCATAAACAACACATTACTTTAACATTCAGAAAAATAAAGTAAATTCAACTAAAATAAACATGTTTTTTTTTTTATTTTTTTTTTTTATGGAGTTATTTAGTGTTGTTTACCCAATTTAGTTGATCCAAATATAAAGTATATTTATTTTATAATTTGGAAGATATGATATAAAAAAGATAGGAATAACCTTTTTTTTTAAAAAAAAAAAAAAAAAAGTAAAAAAAAGAAAAAAAAACATGAAACATTCAGACAAAAATTAAATTGATTAAATCAAACACTGTTTTTCTTTGCTTTTTAAATTATTATTTCCATTACAATTTGGATCAATAAAATAAACAATTCAGGGTTCTGCCCCCCCCTATATGAAAATCAACTTCAATAAACCAGCAATAATAAAATAAAATAGTATAAAAAAAAATGTAAAAAAAAAAAAAAGTTAAATGAAATAATATATTAAAAATGAAATGAAATTTCAAAAAAAAAATGCTGTCGGTGTCATCTCTCCACCACTCCTCCAACATTTTATAAAATATCATTTTTAATATAATATATTTTTGTTTATCGTGTGCCAAAGCAACTGGCGAACAGGCGATGCAACCCGACAGACGTGGACGTGGGAGGAAGAGAGCAGCAAACCGAGCTTCGCCGCGAACGTCACCGGGGACCAACAATGTTTTCGTTCCGCGTTTTATTCCCTCGATCAGCATTCGTCGGTTCCTGGGATCGACGTCGCCGCGACTTCCCGTGGCCGTTTAAACCGCATCGATCCACCAGGAGAAGACGGTAATCGCGGATAAACGGCGGGCGGGATCCGACCGTTGACCTTCAAAACCCCCGGATCTCGCAGAAGAGGGCGACAATGCGAGGAAGAGGAGGAGCGCCGCCGAGCCCAAACGCAGAGCGGGAATAATCCGGGTTTAGAAAATATAAAAGGCTCCGGACACAATAGTCGGGAATCGTTGACGGCGGCGAGCGGAAACAAACAATGCATTGGTTATACGTGTCTTAGGAGGCACTTTGGGAGATTGATGGTGTCCAGGAAGTTGGAGAAAATTGAGAAAAAGCGACCAATGGAGCGTCTTCCTGCTGGCAGGCGTGTCCGCGACAGGAAGAGCACCTATTTTTTGGGATTAAACATGAAGTTTTGGCACCTTCGGTCTGCAGCGACAGCAAGGTTGGTGGAATCCAAGCTGCCGCAAGCGAGAGGAGGCGGGGCTTCATCAGGAACAATCACAGGCTCAGATGCTAACCATTCACTCTGTCATTCATGCTAGCAGACAATTAGCATCAACGGATCTTCATCTTCTTTACTTCCAGGCTGCTCCTTTCAGGGGTTGTCAAGGCCAATCATCTACCGCTATCCTACCCACAGCCAATCACGTGCCTCCATCCTACCCACAGCCAATCACGTGCCTTCATCCTACCCACAGCCAATCGCGTGCCTTCATCCTACCCACAGCCAATCACGTGCCTCCATCCTACCCACAGCCAATCACGTGCCTTCATCCTACCCACAGCCAATCACGTGCCTCCATCCTACCCACAGCCAATCATCTACCGCTATCCTACCCACAGCCAATCACGTGCCTCCATCCTACCCACAGCCAATCATCTACCTCCTTCCTACCCACAGCCAATCATATGCCTCCATCCTACCCACAGCCAATCATCTACCTCCTTCCTACCCACAGCCAATCATATGCCTCCATCCTACCCACAGCCAATCACGTGCCTCCATCCTACCCGCAGCCAATCACGTGCCTCCATCCTACCAACAGCCAATCATGTGCCTCCATCCTACCCAGAGCCAATCACGTGCCTCCATCCTACCCACAGCCAATCATGTGCCTCGATCCTACCCACAGCCAATCATGTGCCTCCATCCTTCCCACAGCCAATCACGTGCCTCCATCCTACCCACAACCAATAACGTGCCTCCATCTAAGCCTCTCCTCTGCAGCGTCTTTGCTACAACGAACCTCCTGTCCTCTTTGACTCCATTTTTGTCTTCTTCTCGGCTTCTAGTAGCTCCACCTTCAGCATCCTTCAACCCACTGTTGGGGTCTTCAAGTGGACCAGGTTTAGAACTGTCTGAGAAAGGTGGAGAACCCATGGAGAACCCATGGAGAACATGAAGGCCTCACTGCAGAGTAATCAGTCAACCACAGGGTTACATGGAACCAGTCGCTGTGGTTCAGACCAATGGACACTAAGAGTCCTCAGTGGACCTCCTCCATACCCTTTGAGATGCTTCCTTCAGGGACCTCCAAGGTCAATCATCTGCCTCCATCTAACCATCTGCAACCAACTAGCTTCTTGTACTCCCTCCATTCATCCATATACATCTTCTCTAGACTTCTCAGGAGTCTTGGATGGACATAAAGAGGTAAAGAAATGGGTTCATCAGGTTCGAATGGGTGAAGAAAAGTGTCAGGGGTACGAAGAGATAGAAGACCATCATCCAGAATGAGAGGAAAGGTGGAGGAGACGATGGTGAGACCAGAGATGCTGAAGGTCTAAAAACCGTGACAACGCTCTGGAAGCAGAGCTTGAGATGAAGATGCTGAGGTTCTCTTTGGGAGTGACCACCATGGAGAGGATCAGGAATGAGTCCATCAGTTAGATGTTTTGGAGAGAAGGTCAGAGAAGCCAGACTGAGATGGTTGGGTCACGGACAGAGGAGGTAGAGCGAATATATCGGTAGACTGATGCTGGAATTGGAGGAGGTCTAGAGCAGGTGTCTCCAACCCCTGGTCCTCAAAGAAGATCTTATGCGTTATTTGCGGTGAGCGGCTAGCTAATGAAGCTATGAAACCCTCAAAACTTTATTTTTATTTACTTTTTTATTTTAGTGGAAAATTAATGTAATTGCCAAATATAAAGTGTAATGGTTGTATTAAATACTGTGAACTGATCAAACTTTTTAATATTTGAACCCCTAGCCCTCGGACCACTCCACAGAAATATTTTCCTGCATCAAACTGGAACAAAAAAAAGGGCTGCTGGTCCAGAGGAAAACCAAGGAGAAGATTTATGGATGAAGTGAGAGGGGATATGAAGTTAGTTGGTGTGAGAGAGGAGGATAAAGAGAATAGAGTAAGTTGATTTGCTGTGGTGACCTCTCAAGGAAAAAAGCCCAAAGGAAAAGGAGAATTTGTCACAGGGGTGCAGGACATGTATGACCCAAGAGAAAGTGATGATTGAGATGATTTGGACATGAACGCTCCTCGTAATTTCCAAACCAGTGACATTAAGATCTGATTAGAAGGTTGCTGAAGGTGGAGCTGCAATGCATAAGATCTGGAAGAAGACCAAAGAAAAGATTTCTGGATGTAGTGAGAGAAGATATGAAGTTAGTTGGTGTGAGGGAGGAGGATAAAGAGAATAGAGTAAGATGGAGAAAGTTGATTTGCTGTGGTGGCCTCTCAAGGAAAAAGCCCAAAGGAAAAGAAGAATTTGTCACAGGGGTGCAGGACATGTATGACCAAGAGAAAGTGATGATTGAGATGATTTTGACATGAACACTCCTCTTAATTTCCAAACCATGGACATGAAGATCTGAATAGAAAGTTGCTGAAGGTGGAACTGCTAGGCAGAGGATCTAGAGGAAGACCAACGAAAAGATTTCTGGATGTAGTGAGAGAAGATATGAAGTTAGTTAGTGTGAGAGAAGGAGCCAGAGAATTTGGTCAGATGGAGATGGTTGATTAACCGAGGGGAAAAAGCCCAAAGGAAAAGAAGAAGTAGTCTTCGATAGACGTGCCGGGGAGTTTTGGGATTTTTCAGAAGAATCTGTGAAGAGCCCGTGGGGAGAAACTCACAGATGGACCGGTCAGTCTTCGGGAACCTTCTTTTCTTTTGGCCGCGAGGCGAAAGATTTGACCACTTTGCCAGAGTGCCGCCTACCTAATATCACGTTTTGTCCAAAAGAGAACCATCCCGGTACCGCGAGTAGTACAAGTACTGCACCATTTTCAGACAGAAGAAGCACTCGGACCATCTGATGACTTTAAAAGCCCTAAACGGAGAGGAGATGTGGGAGTCTTGCAGTTTGGCCGTGCACGGGACCGTGCCGTGCAGCAGCCCACAGGAATCGTGTGGCATGAGGCTGAGCAAATGTGAAATGTGGGCACAGGCTGTGGGCGAGATCCACTTCCTGCGTCTCCATAGAGATGACAGGCGGACAGGAAGGCCCTCTGCACGCCGGGCCGTCACTAACTCAAGGTGGCAGCTACAGTCAGAGGAGCTGGCATCTAATGATAATGTGTCTGGGGAGGTCGGAACTGGTGACAAGGGAGCAAAACATCTGTTTGTAGCGACTACGTGAAATACCTTGTATAATTTTCTGCTTGATGTGTCTTCGCCCGCCGCCATCTGGCCATGATGTAACATTTATCAGCGGCATACATTCGCAGAACGGAGGACATCTGCTCGGACGGGAAGGTCGTCTGACAGGGATTGTTCTTCACGGTTACCGGCTCCTCACCTGGACTGAGCCGTGGAGACGGTGGCCTTTGGCAAAGGACAAGCGTCCAGAGGGTTTCCAGAGACGAGCGATAATCTGGGTAAGTGGCTGTATGAGCGTAACGGGAGTTAGCGGCGCCGAGCTGCCAAAGAAACGTCTGTTTGCTAACACAGCCGTAGCCATTATCTGCTAATATTCACTGTCGCTTGTTCAACAGGATATGAAAATGATATATTGACACAAGGTGTCACGGTGGGGTGCCCCAGTTCCAAAAACTTGGAGGGGGTTTATCGGAGACCCCAAGAGGTCCAAGTATGTGGAAGAAGGAGTGAATGAATGTACATCTTCATTTGAAATGCAAAAGAGTGAACGATCACATGTCTCTGTATGTTTTGTGAATGAGGGAGCGAAACTTGTATGCCTCTATATGACCTGTGAATGAATGAATGGTACGTCTCCGTATGTAATCATGCAAATCGTACATTTTTAAAAAAAAAAATGTCTATCTATGCTATCGCTACATGTAGCGCTGTGATTGGCTTTTGCCCCGAAACACCGTCCTCGTTCGAGGACGCCGTTGTAGCAAGAGGTTTCCCCGTCCTGAGGAGGGGACCTGCACAAATGATGGAATTTTTCAGATGAGGTTTTTCCACTTTCACACCACTGCCAACTGGCCTCCTGCCGCCCCCCCCCACAATTATCAAAAGGCTGCCGCTCGCCACGTGACGCCCTCAGCCGGCGCCGCGGCCCCTTTGATCATTGTGCGATTTCCAACATGGGGGAATAAAGGCCTGTCATGGTGTCAGACGGGTGTATATTTATGTGCTAATAGCTGTGATTGGCCCAGCGCTTCTTCTCCAACCCCCCCATCTCACATCCCGTCAATGGGTCGAGGCTAAAAAGATAATGGTTCAACCATTCCCTTGAAAGGGGAGTCAACCTCCAGGAGCCGGAGGGGGAGGAATGCTTAGCGAGGGAACAAAAAAAAAAAAATACACTTCGGCGTGAGTCATCGGCGAGGGTGTCAACGCTTGAGCTGACATCTGTCACTTCTCTGACAACCGTCACGTGTACCCAGAGGTTGGTGCACGGCTCGGCCAACATGGAGGGAGGTACGCTAGCTGTTAGCTTTCATTGTTCCTCGTTAGTCAACGGGAAAACAAACGGGCACGATGAGGCGATGAACTCAGACATCCAGGAGGGGTTCGGAGCTCCTCTTCCAGAACCAGAGGAGCCAGAAGGTTTGGCTTTAGTATCTGGTCAGGAGGCCTCCTGGACACCTCCCTGGTGAGATGTTCCAAGGAGTCCACACCATGAGGAGGCCCTGAAGAAGACCAGAGAAGATGCAGGAAGGCTCTAGCTTGCCCAAGAACACCTTGGGATTGTCCCAGAAGGCCTGGATGAAGCGGCAGAAGGGAGGGAAATCTAGATGTCTCTGCTCAGGTTGCTTCTTCTGTGACCCAACCCTAGATAAGAAGCAGAAGATGGACAGATGGAAGTATGCTTTGAAAACTTCACCATCAATGAAGGCGAACTGGGACGACTGTGGAACCAAACAGACCGAGGAAAATGGTCATTTTCGAATTGAACCTCCTTAAAACCGCTGATCTGCGCAAATGACCAAAACTGCAGTGAGAGGATGGAGCTACACAGGGAGGTTCCATGGCATGGAGATACATTTCAGGCTTGCTTTGACTCGACCGGCCTCTTACGCTCGACCTTTAAATATCTAAAAACTGGACTCCTCCACTCCTCTGAAGATGCAGCCGGAAAGGACAAACAAATAATAAATCCCCGAGATCCAGCTGTGATAAATGAGATCCGATGAAACGGACCACCGTGCGCGTAGAAAACCGGAAAATTAAAAAACATGAGGTCCGCCCGCTCTCTCTTTTGTTTAAACGCCGTTATTTGCCTGGATCGATGCACAACAGGAGGAGCCGGATGGAGAAAGCCGGAGAGACGAAATCGTCACAAGACGGACGCGATAGTCTACATCTTCTCGGCTTCCCCCCCCCCTCCGGTACCTTTATCTTCCTCCCCTTGCACTCCGTCTCTCAAAACAGGCGCTCCTTTGGGGAGGCGAATGAAAGTGCGGCGCACAAAGACGAGGCCACGCCGCGACATTTTTATCTGCGCCGTGCTGACTCGGCTGAACCCTCCCCTCCGAGAGGCTGATGAGGAGGAATGGCCTCGCCGAGGAGCCGACCGGGCGCATCCATAGCTGTCATCATCATCTGGATGCGGTTCTGCTGAATCCGCAGCATCCCCTTCCAACCCCACCACGCGAGGACAGGAAACGACCTGTCGGCGCTTCCCCGACACCGAGCGCCAAAAAAAACACCCCTTGTCCCCTGCCCGCGAAGAAAAACCTGTCGAGCCGAGATAGCTTTTTAAACCTGCGACGGTTCCTTGAAGCTCTCAGGAGGTGCTGCTTCTTAGAAGTGAGACAGGAAGTAGCAAAAACAGGGGGAAAAAAAAAAAAAAAAAAAAAACAAGAAATGAAAGTAACAAGGGGAGTTGTCAAATTAAGCAATACTGCGGCGGCCGCTCTCTGAAAGGAGTGCTAATTATGAATATCCAAGTCTAAGCTAACGGTCCCTGTAGTCCAATTAAACTACAACCGCACTGGCACCGGCGCTGCTCATGCTAGTAAACGGAAGTATGACCGCGGCGCCGAGCGGGTCCGACAACAACCGAGAACCTGCTTTCATCCGAAGGTGTTCCAACCCCAGGAGTCCTGGCCTCTTCTCTGCTGTTCCTTTATAATGTGCTTTGGGAGTCGAATATATATTGGTATATTTTAATGATCTAATAATCTCCCTCAAGCTGGGGTCCTCCACTAGAGGCCTGGGAGTTTGGATAGCGCTCTTCTGCACAGAGATCTCAGATGTTCCTCCTGGAATATGTCTCAAGTGACCCCCATTCCTACTACCTATATCTTCTCCAACTCCTCCTAGTGTACCCTAGTGTACCCTAGTGTACCCTAGTGCTTCTCCAGCCTCCAGTGCTCTTGGAAGGCTACATCCAGCCCTACGGCAGCCTTCTGCTGCTACATCACCAACCATCTTCTGCTACTCGTCCACCACCGCTTGTCCAGCTGCTTGGGATCCAACCTCGCTGGTTCTGGATCACCTTCAGAGGCGTCCAACACCTCGATCTCTGGACCCAGAGCCCATATTTCGTGCAGATGCTAAGCTATATGATGCTAGCATACTGGTGAAGCCTCTTCTAGCAGCATATTACACCTCCTCTACTGTATATTTTAATTTATACTGCTCAAAATGACACTTCTTTGAAATCAAACTGTCCACTTAGGAAGCAACAATGATTAATTTTGACTTGTTTCAAGGACGTTACATCAACGTTGGATCAGACTAGTGTGTTTTTTCCACTTTTTCCACTTTCATTTTGAGTGTGACTCCCAATCCAGACCTCCGTGGGTTCATACATTTGATTTCCATTGATAATTTCTGTGTGATTTTGTTGTCAGCACATTCAACTATATAAAGAACAAAGTATTTAATAAGAACATTTCATTCATTCAGATCTAGGATGTGTTATTTTAGTGTTCCCTTTATTTGTTTGAGCATTATATATAAACTAGCAATTATGTACAAGCTAAAATGAGTCAGAAAGAAACGTCCCCGTTTGAGGACAAGGGGTCACGAAGGGTCAACCATTTCCACCACCCGCAGAGAAAAATCTTGTAAACCCTTTATGTATCCAACAGTTATATTTACTATAACTGCAGGACTGTTTATACTGATAGCGGCTTTGTAATCTTATAAATATAGGTACGCGAGGCTGCTAAACAGTGGCTAATTATGTTAATGCAGTGAGTGTGCATGTGGTTGTGTACATATGTATGTGTATAAATGGCTCGCCTACCATGAGGCAGGGGAGATGCGTGCCTCACTTAGTGGCTCTTGGCTGCTGTTTTATGATCGCTCAGCACAAGAAACAAGAGATACACATAACTATCTTATCAAACAAATGATGTAGCTCATATAGTAAAAGTAAACGTTTAAATAGCGAACATACAGAGAGAAAGCAATACGGTCTTAGTGCAGAGCATGCTAGTAGTCAGATGTCATTCTGCAATCTACGTTGAGGCACAACAGTAGGTGGCCTCACCACACGTGTGCTCAGTATTTGAACAGAAAACGTGAAAATCCAGCCATTTAAAAGTGAGGAAATTAAATGAAAAATATCTTTATGGTGTAAATCACTGAAAAATATAATGTCATTTAATTTGTTTTTTTCATTTTACATTTTTTTCACTTTCCAAGATTGGCTGGTGAGGCACGGCCTCTGCTGCCTCCCCTGACTGCATGTCACTGGTGGGTACCACATCCATCTTTGTTTTAGAGTATATTACTGTATATATATTACTACCGCTAGCTTTCTCACACACTTTCAACACTGCGGCTTAAACAACAATGCGACTTATCTATGGATTTTTTGGCTAACGCGCTTCAAGCCGCCAAAACATTTAGCCTCATCACATCAGAGCGATGAAATTCTGAGGCCGTACAATTCCGACACCGAAGAAGACGACTAACATTTTTAGCACACAGGAGGAAAACCAAAATAGCGATCAGCTGGAGTGGGTCAAAGCGGGGATCATAAATGGATGGACTTTTCCTTGTTTCCTTAACTATTATTCATTTTTTTCATCAGCTGTGTTACAGGCACTGTTTGGGAAAAAAAAAAGCATTTCCAGTATGTTTTTTGTGGATGTTACCGCTATGTATTTAATCAAAAGTAAAAAAAAAAAAAGCTTCTTTGTAAATATCTCATGTTACAACGCAGACACCTGCAGCTTATAGACAAGTGCAGCCTATATATAGATAATATATATATATATATATGTACACATAGATTTATCTAGTTGTTTTTAGCCGGTGCGGCTTATATTCAGGTGCGCTCAATAGTCCAGAAATTACGGTCCATGAATATATCATCTTTTTCGCACTATAAGGTGCACTTAAAATCCTTAAATTTTCTCAAAAATCAGCTCTTACGTCTTTTGTATGACTTCTTGTTGAGCTTACTGACCTCCGACCAATTTGATGTTGCACACTGAGGTAAAACATCCTGTTTAAATGTTTCAGTGCGACTTTAGTAAGCGACGAAGCAGCTCAGCTTCATTGATTATCGGACTTTGGTTGAAAATGGGTTTCATCGTTAGATAACTAATTATGAAGTGTTGTATCCAACGTTGTTCCAAACTAAATTCAGGTATCGGCTATCGCTAGCAGCCATAAACCAATCAGAGAACAGCACTTCGTACGCTCACATCCACCACTTTTTGTCATATTGGTACCAACTGTGCTTCAACAGAATAATACTGTACATTTGCGTGCATGAGGATCCCCAAAAACGGCACCTGTTAAGAAAGAATTTAAACTCAAGGCTGTCAGTCTGGCAGTAGATGAAGGGAAGAGATCAGCCGTAAAAGAATTCAAAATAAATGAATTGATGGTACGGAAGTGGAGGAAGCAAGCAGATGCACCGAGTAAACAAAACCAAACAGTTTCTGAGGGAACGAAACGAGGTGGCGGCGGTTAGAGGACAAAATTGAACAGCGGGTTATTGAACAACTTGAATAAAGTCCGACTAAAGTGACCGTTTTATTTTGCTTTATGTTTTATCACGCGCCTTATGTATGAAAATAGACACTTTCATTGCTATTGTGCCTTAAATATGGTAAATATGTGTGTGTGTACACGTATTTTTATACTGTGTGTATCTTTGTACTGATGCTTTTGTGCATGTATGTACCGTAGTTTTCGGACTATTGGGCGCACCTCACTATTAGCCGCACCGGCTAGCCGGTCGCTATCTTGGTCTTCCTCCTGCGCACTAAAACCGTCGAAGTCGTCTTCTTCGGTTTCGGAGTTGAACGGACTCAGAATTTCCCGGTCATTTCATCGGTCCAACGTGACGAGGATAAACGATTTAGCGGCGTGAAGCTCATTAGCGTCCCCCACCCGAAAAAGTCCATATATTAGCCGCATCGTTTTTTACGTGAAAAAAGTCACGGCTTATCGTCCGGGAATTACGGTACATACTGTACGTTAGACTGAGAGCAGAAGTCAGCATTTGTGAACAGCAGTATGGCTTCATGCCTAAGAAGAGTACTACAGATGCAGTATTTGCGTTGAGAATGCTAACAGAAAAGTACAGAGAAGGCCAGAGGGAGCTGCATTGTGTTTTTGTAGACCTCGAAAAAAGCATATGACAGGGTGCCAAGAGAGGAGCTCAGGTATTGTATGAGGACGTCTGGAGTGGCAGAGAAGTATGTTAGACTGGTGCAGGACATGTATGCTCGCTGTGAGACACTGGTACGGTGTGCTGTAGGGGTAACAGAGAAGTTCAAGATAGGGGTGAGACTCCATCAGGGATCAGCTCTGAGCCCCTTCTTGTTCGCAATGGTGATGGACAGGCTGACAGATGAGGTTAGACAGGAATCCCCATGGACCATGATGTTTGCGGACGAAATTGTGATCTGTAGTGAGAGCAGACAACAGGTAGAGGAAAATCTAGAGAGGTGGAGGTATGCTCTGGAAAGGAGAGGAATGAAAGTTAGTTGCAGCAAGACAGAATATATGTGTGTGAATGAGAGGAACTCGGGTGGAACGGTGAGGCTACAGGGAGTGGAGATCAAGAAGCTGGAGGATTTCAGGTACTTGGGGTCAACAGTCCAGGGCAACGGAGAGTGCGGAAAAGAGGTGAAGAGACGGGTCCAAGCAGGTTGGAATGGGTGGAGAAAAGTGTCAGGGGTTCTATGTGATAGAAGACTATCGGCCAGAATAAAAGGAAAGGTGTACAAGACAGTGGTGAGACCAGCGATGATGTTTGGACCAGAAACTGTTCCAATGACCAAAAGACAGCAGGCAGAACTAGAGGTTGCAGAGATGGAGATGTTGAGCTTCTCTTTGGGAGTGACCAGGATGGAGAGGATCAGGAATGAGTCTATCAGAGGGACGGCACATGTTAGATGTTTTGGAGAGAAGGTCAGAGAAGCCAGACTGAGATGGTTGGGTCATGGACAGAGGAGGGATAGAGAATATATTGGTAGACGGATGCTGGAATTGGAGCTGCCAGGCAGGAGGTCTGGAGGAGCACCAAAGAGAAGATTTATGGACGTGAGAGAAGATATGAAGGTAGTTGGTGTGAGAGAGGAAGATACAGAGAATAGGGTTAGATGGAGAAAGTTGACTCGCTGTGGCGACACCTGACGGGAAAAGCCGAAAGAAGAAGAAGATATATATATATATATATATATATATATATATATATATATGTACACATAGATTTATCTAGTTAGTTTTAGCCGGTGCGGCTTATATTCAGGTGCGCTCAATAGTCCAGAAATTACGGCCCATGAATATATCATCTTTTTCTCACTATAAGGTGCTCTTAAAATCCTTATATTTTCTCAAAAAACAGCTGTTACGTCTTATGTATGACCTCTTGTTGAGCTTACTGACCTCCGACCAATTAGATGTTGCACACTGTGGTAAAACAACCTGTTTAAATGTTTTAGTGCGACTTAAGAGAGCGACGAAGCAGCTCAGCTTCATTGATTATCGGACTTGTACCGTAATTTCCGGACTATTGAGTGCGCCTCAATATTAGCTGCATCGGCTAGCCGATCGCTATCTCGAGCTTCCTCCTGCGCACTTAAACCGTCAAAATCGTCTTCTTCGCTGTCGGAGTTGAACGGACTCAGAATCCCGATCATTTCATCGGTCCGATGTGACGAGGATAAACGTTTTAGCGGCGTGACGCTCGTTAGCGTCCCCCACCCGAAAAAGTCCATAGATTAGCCGCATCGTTGTTTACGTGAAAAAAGTCGCGGCTTATGGTCCGGAAATTACGGTACATACTATACATGCACGGACATACACCATGTAGCCTACAGGTGTGTGTGTGTGTATGGCAAACATCTATGGATCTGAATCATTTCTATCCATTTAAAGTTTTATCCAATGCTATTAGCATATTAGCTGGAGTCACCATGTTAACCTTGGAGCCGGGGGGACGTCACTCCATTGCTGCGGTGGCTCGACTGCAGTACATGATTCAGACGGGGGGGAGATAATGCCGCGACTGCGGGTCCCGGACCGAGCGGAGTCCATTCAGCCCCGCCGGCGCCACCGCAATCTCATATTCTCTCTTTCACACATGGCTGGAGATGAGGTTTGAGAAGGAAAAAAGAAAATTGGGAGGGAGGGGAAAAGATCAGCCTGAAGATTTCTAGGTCTTACAGAAGCAGAGCTGCTGAAATTATACTTATAATCCTGCTTGGTTTCGTTTCTGGATGTGGTTTTAAAGACTAATGTGAGTATGTGTGTGTCTAGAATATAGTTTAATATGCATGATATTAGATCAGATAAATTTTATTTCCTTCAGCTCCTTCAGTTGCATATGTTAACGCCAAGCAAATATAATGTTTAAAAACATGTCAAATGCTAGGGCTAAATTATTCATGAGATTGGTAATATTCAAATACTTCCACCTGAATAAAAATAAACAAACAAAAACAACCTGCTTTTACTTAAATCCCCATTTTTTTTTATTTTTTTTTAACAGGCCGGTTTGCCAGGAAGTGAAAGTGCCAGCTAGCTGACACGTTAGCGTGATGTTGCGGCAATAAGACGTCTCCGCAGCCGAGTCGCAGTCATAATAATTTCCCCAGAAACCGCAGATAACTCCCCACCAGCATGCAAAACATTGCTGTGAAAAAGTAAAATATACAAAAATAAATAAAAATATACACACCTTCAGCCAGGCTGAGATACAGTACAGTTCCCATCTAGTTTGATGACAAACAACTATGTTACCATGGCGACCCCGACTGTCTCCGGGTGGATGTGTCGCTTTGTGTGGCGAGTTTTATTTTTATTTTTCCCCCATTCATTTGTTCATACATTCATTCAGATTTTTTTAACTTATATATTCATGGATGCATTTTATCTGATACATTTATTTTGCATTTATTTATTTTACACACACACACACACACACACAAGCCCTCACATCCTCAGATTGGCGCTTCCTGTTTAGCCTCCTACTTTATATTACAAATAAAAAAATGAATAAATAAATGAAAAATCATTATTCTTTTCTGCAGTAAAAATATAAATGCCGGTCCACGATCCAATCAAGTAGATATGGAATCTCTAATTCTCTTATTGCATTATTTATGTATTCATGTATTTATGTATTTATGAATCAATCCACCCACCCATGCCATTCATTTATCCATTCAATTAATGAATAAATAAATAGATAGATAAATGAAAAAATAAATAAAATATAACACATGAATGAATGAGATACCCCTTTTCCTCAAGGTAATAAAATTACCGTCTGATAAAATAGAACCAGTGTCACTGTTATAATAATAATATTAATAAATATGATCCTATTTTCTTTATTCATTTTTGCTCTTTATCGCACCCGGTTTATCTGTTTGTTTTTTTTGGACTCCGCCGAATAATATTAATAATCCCACTGAGCTGTAATATATGTCGCAGCACATTTTATTCAGCTAAATAACGAGCAGGAGGCTGCATCCACTTTGCTCACCGCGGTCTGAACTGTAAAATTTGTGCTGCCACATCACCCAAACCTGAAAGCGGAGTGGGGAAGGGTTGGCCTCGCTAACTATATTTACAGATCTGCAATCATTGAGGCGCGTTCTGGTGAAATGTAGTATATTTCACTTACTTAGCATTCTGTCAAAGGGCGCCGACATGATGGGGTTTGATTTACAGGTGCGCGGGAAAACGCTGAAGGGTAGGAGTGCTGACAGACGCCCATAAATATGGATGGGGCTCTCAAACCGCAATCAAAGGATTCACAAATCATAGATTTTTATTTTGCCGCTGTCGATACGTACAGTATGCGCGCTGTATATTTGTCAGGGGCTACGTGGACTTTTAAGTTATCTCCGTTTTGCAGCTGCCGCCTAGAAAAAAAAACAGCGGCGTCACGATTTTAATCCGCTGCGTTTTTAGCGTCGGCTTCAACGCAACCCAGGAGTTGTCGGAAAATGGAGCATTTAGCAGGTCGCCCTGCTGATGTTCACTCCTTCTCCTTGTTGGAGATCTCCAAACGATTTTATTTTTCATTTCATCTGAGCCACATATCCTGCACTCGGGGTCGTGGTGAGGTGGCGCCTATCCCAGCTGTCCCTTGGCGAGAGTTGGGTTCACCCTGGACCAGTCGCCAGTTCATCACAGGGCAACAGCATTTGAGAAGGGCTGAGCATACAACTATTGACCCCTTGACTTGCAGCTCATATAGAGGCTTACAACTATTCACTCACTCATGCATATGTCATATAGGCATACAACTATTCGCTCCCTCGACCCCAAGGCACTTTTGGGAAACGGGAGAAGCCTTGAGGAACCCCGTGCAGACATAGGGAGAACATGGAGACTCTACACAGAAAGGCCCCAAACAGGGACCTTCTTGCAGAAGGCAGAAGCTGTAACCCCTGGAGTGCCGTGGCGCCCATTCCAAGGATTGTTGTGAAAATGCAGTTAGCAGGCTGCCTTGCCAAGTCCTCCCACTCTCCTCGTGAACGATGGCGCAGTCACCAGTTGTTCGCAGAGCAACAACATTTGATCAGGGCTGAGCATACAACTTCTGACCCTCTCATTTACAGCTCAAAAAGAAACATATGACCATTCACGCTCTTATCAGGACATTCTGTAGAAGCATACAACTATTGACCCCCTTATCCACACGTCATGTAGAGGCACAAATATTCACTCACTCATGCATATGTCACATAGTCATATAATTATTCGCTCCCTCATCCCCAAGGCAATTTTGGGAAACCGGAGAGCCCTTGAGGAACCCCACGCAGACACCAGGAAAATATGGAGACTCCAGACAAAGAGGCTCCCCCATGTTGGAATCCAACCAAGGGCCTTCTTGCAGAAGGCAGAAGCCCCAGCCCCTGCTGTGCCATGGAACCATATCCAAGGGTTTTTGCAAAAAAATATAGTTAGCAGGTCGATGGCAAAGTCCGCCCACTCTCCTTGTGAGAAATGGCCTGGACGTTGGCGCGGAGTTGACCTCTTGACAATACATATTTTTTTTTATTTCTTTTTTTCCGCAAAATAAGCTTTTAAATCATCATCTATAAACTCACGGAAAAAGACATATTCGAATACATAATCATGTCCAGAAATATCTTCAATTTTTGCACACAAAACATAACAAAAAAAAACCCACCCAAACATGTGCTTGCATATTGATAGAGGTGAGTAAGCAGCCACCTGTCTCCTCCTGCTGCAGCTCCCAGGTAGCAGCCAGCAAGGCGAGCACAGCAGATGGAGGCCTGGGCCTCCACAGGTGCAGCCCAACTGGCTCTGTGACGGTGCCATGGATCAAAAGTGGGGGATGCCAATGGGAGAGCGCGCAAGGAAATGGTATTTTGTCCCGCAAGAAGGTGTTTTTGACCCGGAATGGACGCCGGGATTGAACCTTTTGGGGGTTCTCAAGGGGCTGCATATGAATGGGTTCACCCCTTGTCCAGCACCGTCGTGTAAACTCAAAGCCATCCAACCCAAAGGGTAGCCTCGAGTTCCCTCTTATCCCAACGCTTGATCTTCTCGATACTCAAGAGTGTCGCTCTCTGCTTGTCGATATCAACGGTGCTGTACTCCCTTCTCTCTACAGAGCAAGTATGTCCATCACAGATCCATTGTAACCCTAATGCAGTACATATTGGAGACGCTGGAGAAAATGTAGCTCCAAACGTCACCGGCAAATCAATAGGACAACTTGTCGTGCAAAGAGCCGTCAATCGCTTTCTGACTTGCTCTGCGGGCCTCGGACCTCCTCCAAACCTGCAGGAGCAGGATTTTGTTGGTCAAACAGGATTCCCATCAGGGGCTGCTGAAGGTGGAACAGCCATCTAGGGGTTGTGGAGCCTCATAGGACACCTCAGCAAATGGCCTTTCGTAAGGAAGGAACAGGAGATACATGGCTGCAGCACTACAAGACTGCTGGGGATGACATACGTTCCTTTCAACTGTTTTTATGGGACTTCCAAGGCATACTTCTTGTTGCCATTGCTGTTGAGGCATGCATCTCAAAGAAGGTGAAGAGCTCGGAGTTCACCTGCTTGTTCCGCGTTCCATTTCAGAAGAAGTACTGGAGCATACTACGACCTTAGCGGTACTACCCTGTTTGCTGGCAGCTTTCCGGAAAATTAAAGGCAGAGGACGTATCCATAATCACCGTTGAGCATCAACAAGCCCTAAAAGGAACCGCAGAGCTGAAGAAGGCAACAAAAAAAATGGAAGGTCATCTCCTTGACGATGTCACCTGCATCCATGCCTAGGATCCGGATGAGTGTGTTCCATGATGAAGGGCACTTCCAGGTCGTGGTCTACACTCTCTGCCGTGTTGTTGTGATTCATGGCGTGCGGATATTCCACTAATGAGGTCTGGACGTGGTGTCCCAACGCACCTTGGCCTCGGCCTCAAAGCTTCCATGATTGGAAAATGCTTACGGGAGGGGCTCTGATTATGCATTCCGTGCGTCAACACCATCGATTGTGTCGGGTAATTGCGGCGGGCTTGTTCTTTCAGGGTTACGTACGGCAGGGGCCGTCAAATATTAACCGGTAAGCAGCGTGGGAATATAATAAACCCTCCCAGCCCTGGGTCTTTGAATGGGCTGGCAGAGGGAGCGCCATTCATAAACCCAAAGATCATACAACTTTGAGTAAACTTCAAATTAACAAGGATTTCCTGTCGTTGCCGAGTCCCACCCCTCCCTCACAGTAAATCAATTCACAATTAAGATAAATTATTCAGAGCTTTACTTTAAGGAATAATTGTGGCGCTGGAAATGAGCTGGAAATGATATTGATCTCCAGCTTCCCCATTAATCATTATCAATCCCTTCGGCTACGGAGCGGAGAAGTTCAAGTGGCGCCCCCATGGACATACGGCAAAATATGATTCTTTCGGCCGGCGCAAGTTTTCCCCTCTCGACATGTCTTGGATACTGATGCTAAAACTTTACCCCCGGTAATCTCTGGTCCCAATTTACTGCAAACGGTGAGTACAGGTGGTAGTGCAAGACGCGCCCGAAGACATACAAGGTAGGTCCAGTGAAAATGAAAGACTCGAGTTGCGTTCCAGGACGGTCGGCGACAACAGAATGGCGTTTGTGGTGCCTGGAGACGGAACGAAAGTCCGGAGCAGAAACAATTTGACAATGCCTTCGTCTCCGTCACCATGGAAACGCAATACTTTGAAAACAAGCAAGCGCAGTAGGGTTGAAGGCAGTCAGCATACTAGGGTGGGTAGGACGCAACAACAATGCCCAACTCCATAGTACTCTGGAGTACAACGGAGTACAATGGACTACTCCAGAGTACTCGGGAGTACAACAGAGTACTCAGGAGTACAACAGAGTACAAAAGAGTACTCCTGTGTATTTCGACTAGCCCTTGCAATTACTGCTCCTTATAGTTCAGGGTCACCTAAAAAAGTAGCTCCATCTCATGGTTTGCCTGTACAAATACTTCACTGCAGAGAACTCCACTGTACAAAAGAGTAAAAAAGGGTGGTCCAGAGTACAACAGACTTCAACAGAGTACTCTACAGTATTTGAGTACAACAGAGTACTCGGGAGTTCAACAGACATACTCTGCTATATTTGAGTATAACAGAGTACTCAGGAGTACAACAGAGTACAAAAGAGTACCCGTGTGTATTTAGACTAGCACCTACAATTACTGCTCCTTATAGTTCAGGGTCACCCAAAGCAGTAGCTCCATCTCATGGTTGGCCTGTACAAATACTTCACTGCGGAGAACTCCAGCGTACAAAAGAGTAAAAAAGAGTGGCCCAGAGTACAACAGACTTCAACAGAGTACTCTGCAGTATTTGAGTACAACAGAGTACTCAGGAGTACACCGGAGTATATAAGAGTACAAAAGAGTACTCTTGTGTATTAAGACTAGCTCTTGCAATCACTGCTCCTTATAGTTCAGGGTCTTCTAAAGAAGTAGCTCCATCGCATCGTTGGCCTGTACAAATAATTCACTGCACTCCAGTGTACAAAAGAGTACAAAAGAGTAGTCCAGAGTAGTCCAGAGTACAACAGACTTCAACGGAGTACTCTGTAGTACAAAAGAGAACTCCAGAGTACAAAAGAGTACTCCGGAGTACCTGGACTAGCCCTTGAAATATCTGCTCCTTGTAGTTCGGAATCCCCCTAGCAATAGCTCCGCCTCATCGTCATCCCACACAAACACCGCACTGCTCGCCATCTTTGATTTTCACACTCACTGTGATTCCCGCCGTTGCCATGGCGCCAAGACAATAAGCGTTTCCAAGTTCTTCTGGAAGTCACAGCATGCGCACCGCACTGGTTTGCGGCGCGGCCGAAAATAGAAAATAGGAAACAAAACAAAACGTCTTCGCGTAAACAGCACTTTTCTTCACGAACGTCTCATCTTCATCTCATAAACGTGGCTTTTGAGGAAACGCCGGATTCGATGAAAGCCTTCGTGATGCCTCCTGCAGGCGCTGGAGGGCGGGGGGGGGGCCTGCAGTGACCTCAGAAGTATGACGGTGAATAAAAGTCACTACAGGAGCACGGAGAAGAAGCCCGGCTAGCGAGTCCCCATCAGTTTCTATTAAAGTGACATGCCCCCTCTGTGTGTGTGTGTGTGTGTGTGTGTGTGTGTGTTGTCGCCTGAGTTTGGACCCTGCTGCGGGGTAATTAATGGGCCGGGTCAGACGGGAGCAGAACGAAGGCCGAGCCTGGATGAATAAAGGTGAGGGATTGGCTTTCGGACGCGGCGAGAATCGAAGCGGCTTAAACGGCTATCAGCCCACAGATATTGATATATTTTGGCCAGTGCAACCGATGTCAGAGCAGCGCCAGGAGTGTGTGTGTGTGTGTGTGTGTGTGTGTGTGTGTGTTTGGGTAATCGTATGCAGCTAGCAGGTTACGGACCGCAGCATTAAAGACTTTAGAAGATTAGCAAAAACTTCCGGTGCTGGAACCAAAGAACTGGCCTCGGAGGATAAATAGATAATATGAAATAATATGAAAAAGTATTTTTGATTTAGTTTCAGGTGTTACTTTGAATCTGGCACTAGAATAATAACAACAATGACAACACCGCTGATAAAACTAACAATAATAAAAGTATACTAACAACAATAAGAACAACACCAATAGTAAAATTAACAATAGTAAAAGTATACTAGCAACAACAATCAGAACAACACCATTAATAAAAAAAAAAGACTAATAAAAATAATATAAACAAAAACAGAAAGAACAAAAACAACACCAAGAGAAAAAAAAAAAAACTAATAAAAATGATACAAACAACGACAAAAACTATAAGTACAGCCACAACACCAATAATAAAATTAACAATAATAAAAGTAAAGTAGCAACAACAATGAGAACAACGCCAATAATGAACAAATAAAACTAAAAAAATAATACAAACAACAATAAGAAAAACAACACCAATAATAAAAATACCACTAAAAAAAATAATGCAAACAAAAACAGTAAGAACAAAAACAACACCAAAAAAATACTAATAAAAATAATACAAACAACAACAACAACTATAAGTACAACAACACCAATAATAAAATTAACAATAATAAAAGTATACTAGCAACAACAATCAGAACGACACCATTAATAAAAAAAAGTATTACTAATAAAAATAATACAAACAAAAACAGAAAGAACAAAAACAACACCAAAAAAATACTAATAAAAATAATACAAACAACAACAACAACTATAAGTACAACACCAATAATAAAATAATAATACTAATAACAATAATACAAACAGCAACAACAACAAGAACAACACCAATAATAAAATTAACAATAATAAAAGTATACTAGCAACAGCAATGAGAACAGCAACAATAATAAAAAAATATACTAATAAAAATGATATAAACCACAACAACAATAAGAACAACAACGACAATAATAAAAATGATAATATAAGAAAATATACCAATAACAATAATAAAAGATGCTCCTACTTCATTACTTTAAGAAGGTTAGTTGGAGGTTTAATGATCCTCTGTCTATATAAAGGACTGTCTCACAAAACTAGAATATTGTGATAAAGTTCTTTATCTTCTGTAATGCAATCACAAAAACAAAAATGTCATACATTCTGGATTCATTACAAATCAACTGAAATATTGCAAGCCTTTTAATTTTTTAATATTACTGATTACGGCTTACATCTTAAGAGAACTCAAAAATCCTATCACAAAATATTAGAATATCATGAAAAAGTTTTTTTTTTTTTTTTCTTTTTTTTTTAATTGCATTACAGAAGATAAAGAACTATATCACCATAGTCAAATTTTCTGAGACACCTCTATATGACGATGAATGAGAGGGTGAATCAAATTATGTCTATATATGTTGATGAATGAGAGTCTGCAGGACGGTGGATAAACACAATGAATGAATGACTAAAAGCAAACAAGGAGCTCCTGGTAATGAAAAGGTGGGCGACAGATGCAGGAGGCGGGAGAAGTCATTTTTCTTGCAGAGCTTCTCGCCGCACAGCCGCCTCTCCTGCTTTAAAACGTGGGAGGCGAAGCCGAGCGAGGGTTGGCTGGAGCCGCGGTGGTGGGAGGCCACGGAGGAGACGGCGGCGGCGGCGGCGAGGAGCAGATGGCGTCGAGTTCTGGGGGTTTATTTCAGGAGGGTTCGGTCTTTACGGCTCATATACTGACTTAATTATGAGACGGAGGGGAGACTCAACCCCTGGATGAAGGATTTGAAGAGGCGGGGGGATCTTCATGGCGGCGGCGGCGGAGGATCGCGAACCGAGATGGCCGGTTAATGACATAAAACGGGGAGGGATGGAATTTGATTGTAATAACGGCGATGTCGTTACCGTGTGAAACATAAACAGAGGGCAGAGTCAATTAGCTAATGATGAATCATTAAAACTGAAAAAAAAAATATTATATATATATATATATATATATGCTGCATTTATGTTTACATGTTAATAGATAAAAAAAAAATAAACTCACGCACGATACATTTTAAATAATTACTATTGTTTATATTATTGAAGAATAGAACCTAAATGTGTTTAAAATGAATGTACCTGTATTGAAATATGATTTATAATTTAGATATAAAATACATGAAACTGGTTGATGAAATAATACAATTATTAAATAATTAAGGTTTATTTTAAATGGCATTCACTAAAGTTATTAATTTAAGATAATTAATGAATGTATCAATTAAAATCCGAAAATTAAAAAATAATAAATGAATAGCTAGATAGCTATATAGCCAGCCAGCTAAATAGACAGATACTTGGAAGTGATCAATAAAGTAATATATTTCGGTAATTAATTATAATTAATCTAATTATTAAGTTATTAAAGTGTTTTTCAAAATTACTTCACCTAATTCCAATTAAAGAAATCTAACAAATGTGTTAATTTAAATCTGAAAATTGAAAATAAAAAGCTAAATACATGAATAAATTCACATTCTTAATAAAATTAATCAAAACAAACAAAATGAATGAACAAATTAATCAGTCAAAATATAATCTATACCATTCATTTAAATCTAATAGTGAAAAATAAATGAAAAAAAAAATTCAAAAAAATAAATAATTGTTACACGGAGACAAACTTATCCATGAATGAATGAATGAATGAATGAATGAATAAATGAATGACTCAATCAAAAAATTGATGAATCCATCAATCACGAATTCCCCTCCCGATCACCTGAAGGCGGCCGGTTGCCATGGAGACCCGGCAGGCACGGTTGCTAATCCCTCCCTTTTCTACAGGTATTGATCCCCTTCTCAGAAAGGTGAGCCGCCGCCGCCATGTTGACCGGGACGGGCGGGTCGTACCATCCCGGGGACGGGGGTGTCAGACGGCGGCGCCACACATTGGAGGATCTCCAGCTATCACTCCTTAAACGCCAAAAGAATATAATATAATATAATACAAAATCTTATTCCCTGATCCCTCATTACCTTGGATTTGTATTTAATTAGCCGAATCTACTTTCCCCGTGTTTCCCCAGCGCTTTTCCCGCTTTGGAGGCTGACGGCCTCGCTTCGCCGCCCATGTGATTGACAGGTGACCCGTCGAGGTTAAGCCCCGCCTCCTGGCCCGACGTCAGCTGATTGAAACCATATGTGCTGAAAAAGCGATAAAAATAACGGAAAATAAGTGAAAAAGGCAGTAGTCCTGAAATATGTATTTTGTAAACAAACACATTAGCGCCCACCCAAATACCCGGTGTGTTTTTTTAATGTATTTCTTTTTTGTTATTATTTTTCTAAATCCCTATAATTCAGTTGATAGACACCACCTACAATTACAAATGTGTCACGCTGCCTTAAAAAAAAGCCGGTTAACCCACTTTGAACGCCGAGAGGGCGGTGATGGGGAGAGGAAAAAAAAAATCTGGTAAAAAAAAAACATTTCAAGTTCAAAATTAGATTTTTTTTTTTTTTTTAATTCAAATTCATTTATTTTTCAATTATCTTTTTTTACTTATCAATCTATTAATTTATTACTTATTCATTGACTTTTTCAGCTCGTCAGAGTAAATACTTTCGGCGGGGTGAGATTAGTCGTTTATGCTAAAGTGCAATTACACCCCCACTCTCAAACACACACACACACACACACACACCAGAACCCCTTTAATTTTTATTTAAATTTAAAACAAAAAATAAATAAAACGGAAATTAACAATATCACTGCCCAAAGACGTGGAAAATAAAATGTGTGAAATTGGTAAATATTGAGCAGTTTCTTTAGTGTGTGTGTGTGTGTGTGTGTGTGTGTGTGTGTCCATTAGATTTTAACTGGAGGCGCAGCGGCTCGATTACAGCTGCAAAACCCCGACCGGCTCCGAACTCAACCTTGTTTATCAATTATTCTGCGCCGTCTCGGTGGAAAAAAAAAAAAAAAAAATCAAATAAATAATAAAAGTAATGAACTCTCCTGTCTGGCCGAAGCGAGGCGGCGCCGCGGCCACTCCATTACCTCGCCGCCGCGTTAACACGCCGATTAAACCCCAGACTAAATGTCACCCGTCGCCCCCGGGGCCGAGACGCTTCTTTCACGGCGAAGGGTTTGTCTTTCGGAGGGGGCGGAGCTAAAACACACACTTCCGTCATTGGGGTGATGAGTGTGTGTGTGTGTGCGTCTCGCCACGCCGCCAAGGTCGTTTTTTTTTTCTTGCTAGCGTGAGTAGCACGCTAATAAATAATTAAAATGTCATAAAATGAAGATGTGACGCTCGCACCTGTCCGCTCCTTCACGTCCAGAAGGGAGAAGGTGTGCACGCTACATTCTTGATCGCAACTTGTTTTGATTGGTTTAGGCTAATGCTAATTAGCACAGGAGGTGATGAAAAAGCTGCTACTCCTTTTATATAAATATATATTTTAATATGGGCATTTTTTTTTTCAACAAGCGACAGAATTCAGGTAACAGGTAAACACACACACACACACAAACGTTAAATCCTGGATAGCAACTTATATTAGATGGTTCAAGCTAATGCTAATTAGCACGGAATATGATGAGGAGGCTACTATGTTTATATATGCTAATTCAATCCGACATTTGTTTGTTTACAGAAAACACTGAAAGGTGAGAGTTAAACACACACACACACACATTAAATTCTCGATCTCAACTTGTATCGAATGGATGAGGTTCACGCTAATTTGCAAATGAGGTGATGAAAAAGCTGCTACTTCTTTTATATAAATATATATTTTAATGTGGGCATTTTTTTTTTCAACAAGCGACAGAATACAGGTAACAGATAAACACACACACACAAATGTTAAATTCTGGTAAGTAACTTGTATCGGATGGTTGAAGCTAATGCTAATTAGCACGGGATGTGATGAAGAGGCTACTACATTTATATATGCTAATTTAATCTGACATTTGTTTGGTTACAGGATGGGGAGACAGATGAACATTAAATACACCCACATATATTAGATTCTTGATGGTAACTTGTGTTGAATGGCTGAGGTTGATGCTAATTAGCACGCTAGGTGATGAGAAGCTGCTACTTGTATGTGTTTTTAAATTATTTTCAGCATTTGTTTGTTTTCAAAAAGTAACAGAAGAAAGGCGAAAGGTAAACACACACACAGACATAAATGGACACATGTTAAATTCTGGATAGCTACTTGTGTTAGATGCTTGAGGCTATTGCAGATTAGCATGAGAGGTGATGAAGACTCTGCTGCTTCTTCTATGTACATTTTTTTTTTGTTATTTGGCTATTTATTGTTTGTCTGTTTTTTTTCAAAAGTGACAGAATCAAGTAACAGGTCAACACAAACACACACACACACACACACACACACATATTAAATTCTGGATAGCTAATTGTGTTGGTTGTTCTGAGGCTAATGCTAATTACAATGGTAGATTATGAAGAAACTACTATTTCTTCTGAAATATTCTCATATTCAGGCATTTCTTTTGTTTTCAAAAAGTAACCCAAAAAATGTAACAGGTGAACACAAAGACACACTCACACACAAAAAACACACACACACACACACACCAAGCATGCAGGTTAAATTCTGGAATGCAACTTGTATTGGATGTTCATTGCTAAAGCTAATTAGCACCGGAGTTGATGATAAAGCAGCTACTTCAGATTGTATTTTAGTCTTTGTGTGTTTTCCAAAAAACAGGCTATGGTTACTTTGTACACACACACACACACACACACACACACACACACACACACAAACATATATATCCATTTACTATTAGGAGAACATGGTGAGAACCTGTGCTGGAGAACCCACAGATTCAAGCATGGGGAACCCTCCTCCTCCTGCCGCGCCAGTTTCATTATAGATCTGATCATCATAATTCATCTGCTGATCGGAAATCAATCGACGGCGCCGGCTCACGGCAGTAAATACCCGCGACAATTTCATTTATTCATCCATTTCTTTTATTTTTACCCGTGAATGTAAACCTTATTTACAACCGCCGAGTCTTTGTTGCCGCGAAAGTGGGAACATAAATCGAACCAGTTCATTCGTTGATTATCTGTATCGTTTATCCGCTGGGGGCGGAGCCTATCCCCGGCCCGTGATTGGGCGAGCACGGACCAGACAGACGCCAATGCAAAGCTGCATTTCGAGACAAAAAAAAAAAAAAACAGCCATTCACACTTTCATTCATATCTCAAAAAAAAAGAGAACTGGCCACATGTTTCATGAAGTTGAAGTTACAAAATTCTATACATACCGTAACATCAACATATACAGACTACAAATGCTTTTTTCCCCGAATAGAGCCTGTAACACGACCGATCAATAATAACTAAAAAGAACAGCCCATCCATACATCCTTTTTCTATCCCTGCTTTGTCCAAATCCAGCTTGACAGTCATTTCATGGGTCCGATGTGACGAGGCTAAATTTTATGGCGCCGTGAAGTTCGGTAGCCCAGAAAAAAAAACTTAAATTAGCCACATTGTTGTATGTGGAAAAAAAAAAAAAAAATCATCTGTGTAAATATCATATGTTACAATGTGGACACCTGTAGCTACAAGACAAGTGCGGCCTATTTATGTACACATAGATTTATTTAGTTATTATTGGCTGGCGCGGCTTATATCCAGGTGCGCCCGATAATCCAGAAATACAGTAAATAGATACCGGTAACATCCACAAACACATACTTGAATTAGTATGAATCAGCCTAATGTGAAGAGGCTAAATTTTATGGCGGCGTGAAGCTTGTTAGCCCAAACAAATCCAAAAATTAGCCACATTGTTGCATGTGGAAAAAAAAAAATTCTGTGTAAATATCTTAGCACGACCTACATATGTACACATAGATTTATTTAGTTATTATTGGCTGGTGCGGCTTATATCCAGGTGCGCCCAATAATCCAGAAATACACTAAATACATTCCAGTAACATCCACAAACACATACTAGATTTTTTTTTTTTTTTTTTTTTTTTCTGTAAATAAGAATTAGCCCGATGTGAAGAGGCTAAATTTTATGGCAGCGTGAAGCTTGTTAGCCCCAAAAAAAAAAAACATAAATTAGCCACATTGTTGTTTAAGCCGCAGTGGTCAAATCGTGTGGAAAAACTTGCAGCTTCTCGTCCGGAAATTACGGAAACCCTTCACTCATTCAAATATCATGAGTATTAACAGTGTTACATATTTATATATATATATATGTATATAGGCGCTCATGCTAATTCAGACAACTCCATTCCGGAAATCACCATCCGAGCCTCGTATCTGCGCCCCATTTGAGAAATAAATTACCATGAGGAAATTATATTCTCCATCCGTCCGATAATCCCCTCATTCCACTCGTTTCTTTCTGTGACTATATTTCCCTCTGACCGCATCATCTCCTCCTCCATTTTTTTTTTTTTTTTTTTCTTCTTCTCCGCAGCCGCTTCTCTTCACTGTTAACTTGCAGTAATTGTCTCGGGCAGTCGGGCTCAGCACTTTTTTTTTTTTTTTTCCGTCTGACGAAGACGCAGCGAAGACCGAGGGCTACAAAAAAGGGGGGGTTTTCGTGAGGGGGGTTGAATCTTAAGGATCGTCCGTGTTCCATCGCTGATTGCGCCCGCCGGCGTGCAAAATAGCATATTCTCATGCTAACCGCTATGAGTCAGTGACCGGGGGGGAGGGTAAGGAGGGCGGGAGGCAGGAAGGAAAAACAAAAAAAAAAAATACAGTGTCGAGAACGGAGGACGGGAACGGAGGTGGCTCCGGGCGCCGCTGGCTTTCTCCAAACCGACACCAAAATATAAAAAAAAAAAAAAAAAAAAAAGAAAAAACTTTTTGCAATTAACCTCCCGTGTCCCCCGAGGCCTCGTCTGTCCGAATGTTTTTTTTTTTTTTTTTTTTTTTTTTTTTACTGAACATATTACAAGCGGGAAGAAGCCGGGGTCACCCGAGGTCAGGAATTTTTTGTTTCCGTTGATGTTTTTTTTTTCTTGCATCTCATTAGAGAAAATGATTCTGTCACAGAAAAAACAAAACGAAACATGACTTGGTTTTTGTCCTCAAACGAGGACATTTACTCAATGACAACAAAAACCTCGACTACATCCGTCATAATCAACAATTGTCCCTAGACTGTATTTCATATTTTTATAAAATACATATACTTTTAACTTTTAATCAAATTTTAAGCCACAATTTTTTATTATATATTAAACTAAAATGTTTGTATTTTTATAAATGTATCATTTAATTGTGTTTCTTTTGATAAAAGAAGCGTTTTCTAGGGTGGCGACCAATCAGAGCGTGGTGTTTCTGTATCCTTTGTTCTGATTGGCTGAGCATCCAGAGCATCGTTCTCAGTGTCTTATCTCATACGTGCTACTCGTACTGTTGCTCTGCATTTAAGAGTATGTAAAATATGTATAAATAATAAATTAAAAATATTTTCACTACTTCACTGATTTTCTTTCAGTTCTGAAACGAAATTGTAATTAAAAGACTGCTGCATTACTTGAATAAATATCAAAAATAACAATAACAATCCATCAGTTTATATACGCCATACTTTATATATAAATGCACAACAACAACATTGATAATAATGATATTATTGTGTTAATAATTGTATTAATAATATAATTATTAGTGGCAGCAGTGGTATTATTAGTACTATTCTACTTTAGTAGAGTATTACTTTACTATTATTGTTATTATTGGTAGTAGTATTATTAATAGTAGTAGTAGTATTAGTAATTTTTAACTTCACTATTAATATTATTGTTAGCAGTAGTATTCGAAAGAGTAGTAGTGGTAGAATTGCTACTTTACTTTGTTATTGTTACTTTATTATCTTTATGATTATTATTAGTTTTATTATTATCATTTTTAGTTGTAGTAATAGTAATAGGAGTATTTTTTTGTAGTAGTATTAAGTTTACTTTCGTATTATTGCTTTATTGTCATTAATTATGTTTTCGTGTTATTGTCGTTTTTTTTTTTTCTTAATTTTTTACTATTATTATCAGGATAAGACATGCAGGTGTGTGTTGGCTGGAGGCAGATGATTGGTTGTGGCGACCCCAGAAAGGAGCAGAATTAGCAAAGATGCTACTATTTGTTCTGATTTTACGACCTCATCTTGTAAAATAATACAGGATTCCCTTTTTATTTTTGAATTATTTTTAATCGTTTTAATCGGCGCTGATGTTTAGCCGTTAGCTGAGCGAGGAGGAGTCGTGAAACGGTCCATCAGCGCTCGAAGAAAGTCCGTCTCGAGTGATTTAGCTCTTAGCGCCCACGCTCTGGACGACCCGTGCCTGAATTCTTCCACGACATCCATCGTTTGATAAGAAACCGTGTTTTATTGTGTCGACGTCGTCGCCCGTCGGCCTAATCCTGCCGCGGTTGCTCCTCGACGCCTCTGATTTCGGCTAAATCTGAAAAATACGGCGCTAATTAGCGCGCGTTGCCATCCAGCGCTAACGCTCTTTTACCCGTCAGGGACGTTTGATGAGAAACGATGAAATACGATTCCTGGCAGATTCCTTTTGTTGTTTTTTTTTTTCCGAGTTCATAAAGAGAGGCTAAATGATTGAATGTATTCACAAAGGTATTTCAACCTCCTCTTTTGAAGAAGACATAAAAAAAAATGAAGTGTTTCATATTGCACAGTACATCAAGCACTACTCTCGGATAAAACCACGGCGAGTGCATCGCCGAGCAGTACGACGGCAATATTCACTTCATTTGTTATTCTTAACGCTTTTACTTACGGCTCGGGGGAAACATTTCTTTACACGACATGTGAATGGCAGGTTGAACGTCTAAACATGCGTGTGAATGAGTGAGTGAATGTTTTTTTTTTTGTCTCTACATGATGATATGATGAATGTTTTTTCATCTTTATGTAACATGAGGGTGAGTGGGTGAATGTTTAATCTTTTTTTTATAACATCAGAATGAGACGGTTGATGCAACAATATGAAATATTCATGAGAGAGTGAATGGTTGTTTGTTTACATATGCAAATGAGAGAGTGATTGATGTAATGCAATCATGCAATGCGTGGATGAGAAGCTGAATGCTACTATATTATATGCTAATGACAGGCTGAATGGTTGTATCCATCTATCACTCCTATTCACCAGAGGGTGAATGGTTGAATTTATCCATATGACATGAAGGACGTCATATGGATAAATGTGTGCCATTATTGTATTTAACACACATATAAGCCGCACCTGATTATAAGGCGCGGGTTTTATATACAATCCAAGCCCACACTTCCCCCTTTAACGTTCTCATGGTGTTCTCTACTACGTCCACCTTACACCAACACACACAGGGTGCACTGCACTATAAGGCGCGCGGCACATTTTGAAGAAAATCTAAGGCTTTTATGTTCGCCTTATAGTCGTGAAAATACGGTAGTTTTAATCCATAAAACATATCAATAAGAGGGTTAATGGTTTTATGCCTCCAGATGACGTGTGCATGAGAGGGGCAAGAGTTGTATGCCCCGTGTATGCCTCATTAGAGCGTATTTAAAAATAGAGCGGGAGCAAAACTGAGTTTGGTATTCACATTTTTTTTAACGGTGATCGTCATCAATCAAACCCATGGAAGTCCTCATCCTCTGTTTCGGATTTTAACAGCTGCGCTAAATCTCCATCAAACATGCCAAGTTCACTGTCTTCACTGCCAGAGTCACTTTCCGTGCCGCGGGGCTCCTCGGAAAAGATGCCGGCTTTTGCAAAAGCTCGAACTAAAGTGCCTGCAGACGTGTTAGCCCGAGCATCTAGAATCCATTCAGAAATTGTGGCGTAACTCGCCCGGCGCTGCCTTCCACTCTTAGTGAAACCGTCTCCACACAGGGCGCGCTGCACATTTTGAAGAAAATCTAAGACTTTTATGTGCGTCTTATAGTTGTGAAAATACGGTAGTTTTAATCCATAAAACATATCAATGACAGGGCGAATAGTTTTATGCCTTCAGATGACTGTGCATGAGGGGGTCAAGAGTTGTATGCCCGTGTGAATGAGTGACGTTTTTCCATTTGACTCGTCTGGACTACTGCAGCTCCCTCCTTGCCGGTGCCCCGGCGGTGACCATCAGGCCTCTGGAGCTTCTTCAGAAAGCAGCAGCCCGCCTGGTGTTCAACCGTCCCCAATTCTCCCACAAAACTCCCCTTCCTATATCCCTACACTGGCTCCCGATAGCCACCTGCATCAAGTTCAAGCCCCTGGTGAATGGGACGGCCTATCTTATCTCCAGGGTATGGTCGAGCCACATGTCCCTTCCCATCCCCTCCAAACTGCCGCCTCCCAATAAGGTCCGAACAGCGGGGTCACTACCCATCTTCCGTCGTGATTTGAAAACATACCTCTTCAGCAAGCACTACCCTTCTAATGACACTTAGCACCCAACAAACAAAACAAAAAATGATTGTATGTATGCATGTATATGGTTTTGAGATGGCTGTTTAGCAGAGTGGTGACTTCTGAATAACGACGACTGGTACTTTGGATCTTCGGTTACTGAATTGCAATTTTTGTAAGTCGCTTTGGATAAAAGCGTCTGCTAAATGACTAGAATGCAATGTAACGACACAAGAGTGACAGGGCGAATTATGGTATGTTTCCATCCGACGTGCACGAGAGGGGGAATGGTTGCAATCCCCAGATGACCTGTTGACAAGCGAACGAGGGAGCGAATGCTTGTTTATCTCAGGGTGAACCCCGCCTTTCGCCCAATCACAGCTGGACTCCGGCACCCCCAACCCAAAATATAATGAATAAGTGAATGAATGGACGCATTATTTATCCGATTGATCATCACACCTCATGCTGAGCGGTCGGTATTAACACGTTAATCCTAATTCAATATAGGGATTAAGAATCATGACATTTAACAGTGGCTGAAATACCGCCACTTTGGTTGCGTCCCGATGAATTGGCTTGATTAATGAACCTCTTCCACCTGAGAGGCGGCGGCGGCGGCGGCGGCGGTGGGGAGCCGGTGGTTGACATTCCCCCACGCTGACGCAAATGTCTGCGTGAACTTTGTTTGTTCACTCCGCCTCCTCGCCACCTGTTTAATGTCTGCTAAATGTCAACAGCGCAAAAACGCACTCGGCGACCGCCGCCGCCGCCGGCCCCGCGTCTCGCATCGCCGCCGCCGCCGCCGGATCACGCTCGGCCGCCGCTAGCGTGATGTACGACTCCACCCTTACATATACATTTTTTTTTCCCTCCCCCAGCGGCCTCAGATCTTCATCGCGGTCGTCTATCTCCTGCACGGGAGCAGAATGTCAAGACGGCGGATGAAAAGCCTCGTCGCCGTGACACCGGTTTTTGCGATGGCATCAATGAAAGGTCACCCGGAATCCTCCGACCTTATCACGCCGCGGCGGCGGCGGAGAGGAGGAGGAGGTTTGGCGCTGGTTGATTATCATCTCCATCATTATTCTTATTTTTCTTTTATTCCCCCGCAGATGTCCAGGACATCCGAGGGGGATTTTTTTTGTTTAATCCCGGAATGATAAGATGAGCGGAAGGAACGCGTAACAGGATCCCTCGGGTCGGCGCTTCCTGTCAATCAAACGGCCACATGCAGAGACGATTCATGTGAAAACAGAAACCGGTCGTGATAAATCAGCGGTAAAATACATACGCAAGCGTTCGTTCATTCATCCTGCACGCGGAGTAGGGGAGGCGGGGCTAAACCTGGACCTGTCAATCACAGGGCTGCACACAGTGACGTACATGCATTCACCCTCTCATGCTAACATCATGCAAACATTCACCCTCTCATGCTAACATCATGCAAACATTCACCCTCTCATGCTAACATCATGCAAACATTCACCCTCTCATGCTAACATCATGCAAACATTCACCCTCTTATGCTAACATCATGCAAACATTCACCCTCTCATGCTAACATCATGCAAACATTCACCCTCTCATGCTAACATCATGCAAACATTCACCCTCTCATGCTAACATTATAAAAACATTCACCCTCTCATGCTAACATCATGCAAACATTCATCCTCTCATGCTAACATCATGCAAACATTCACCCTCTTATGCTAACACCAGGCAAACATTCACCCTCTCATGCTAACATCATAAAAACATTCACCCTCTCATGCTAACATCATGCAAACATTCACCCTCTCATGCTAACACCATGCAAACATTCACCCTCTCATGCTAACATCGTGCAAACATTCACCCTCTCATGCTAACATCGTGCAAACATTCACCCTCTCATTCTTACATCATATAGAAACATACAAGTATTCACCCTCTCATTGTCATGTTATATAAAAATGCACACAAAAAATATAACCATTCACCCTCTCATGCTAACATCATGCACACACATGCACACATTCATCATCTCATTCATCATTTAAAACATATAAAGTTCACCCTTTCATTCAAACCTCATGGAGAAACATGCTAATATTCACCCTATGATCCTCATGTTGCGTAAATACATAAAACCATTCACTCGCTCATTCACACGTCACAGATATTAACCATATTCACCCTCTCGTTAGGGTTTCAACTGGACCTCCTGCATCTGTTCGGACTGTTTGAGGAACCCGGAGAACCCTGAGGAACCCCACGCAGACCCCGGGAGAACGTTCTAGCTTCGCTTTCTAGCGGTGAAGCTAACCGCGGCTATATTAGCCTTTGAAGAACCCAACATCGAGCCGCTGTCATGTTCCTCTGGATTTTCTGGAAACCATCTCACAGCACGAACATCAAGCGCCTGCTGGAGGTGTTTCCTGAATGGATGGCGGCGCCGCGGCGACGCTCCATCTATCCGGAGAGCTCCAGATCGGAAACAAACGCGCCGGGATTCTCTTTTACACAAACAACGCGGCGGCGCGAGGAGGACATTTGTTTCCCGGAGAAGCCGAGCTCTCGACACGACGCCGGATTTATTCTCAGCCAGGAGATGAATGGGTGAACTTCCTCTCTGAGGAACGAGGTTTTTTTTTTTTTTTTTTTTTTTTTTTTCCTTTGTTTTTGAGATTGTGGTATCAAATGGAAAAAAACACCGGGGAAATATTGATGCACGAATTGTAAAACGACCTTTGGGTTGAGTTTTTATGCGTTTAAGGTAACGAAAGGGCACGAATGAAGGGGTGAATAACCGCGCGTTTTATATGAATGAAAGGGTGTGTGTGTGTTATAAACATGTAAATGAGAGGGTGAATGTGTGTGTGATATATGTAAATGAGAGGGTTTAATGTCACTATTTGATGTGAATGAAATGGTGATTTTTTTACACTTGGTATTTTCACATGTAAATGAGAGGATGAATGGGTGATTGTGTGAATATAACACATTTGTGGCGTGAATGAGAGGGTGAATTGTTAAATATCACTATTTTCACATATAAGTGAGAGGCTGAATGGTTGAATGTCACAATATTATCTATAAATAAGAGCATGAATGTGTGTAAAAACATGGAAATGAGAGGGTGAAGGTTTAATGTCACTATTTGATGTGAATGAAACTGTGATTTTTTGTCACTCGTTATTTTCACATGTAAATAAGAGGGTGAATGTGTGTGTTAAATATGTAAATGAGAGGGTTTAATGTCACTATTTGATGTGAATGAAAGGGTGAATTTTTGACAATCGGTATTTTCACAAGTCAATAAGAAGGTGGATGTGTGTGTTAAATATGTAAATGAGGTGAATGTGTGAATGTAACATGTTCGTGGCATGAATAAGAGGGTGTATTGTCAAATATCACTTCACTTATTCATATTATCTATAAATAAGAGGGTGAATGTGTGTAAAACATGCAAATGTGAGTGTGAATAAGAATAATAATAAGAATAAGATCAACTTTATTTATCCCGAAGGAAATTGTTGTGCCAGAGTTTCAAGTAAAACATAGCAATAATAGATAATAGTAGGACGGAGGGAGAATAAGAAATCCGAATAAAATATAAAGTGTCAAAGTTAAGGCTATAAAGTGTTTTAAGGTCTTAAGGGTTTGATGTCACTATTTGATGAGAATGAAATGGTGAATTTTTGACACTCGGTATTTTCACAGGTAAATGAGAGGGTGAACGGGTGACGGTGTGTGTAAAATATGTAAATTAGGGGGTAAATGGTCCAATGTCATTGGATGATGTGAAAATAAAAAGGTAAATGTCACTATTTAACCTGAAAATGACCGATTGAGTAGTTGCATATCACTATATAATCTGTGAATATGATGCATACATGAGAGGGTGAATGTCCCTATAATGGATTAATGAGAAGGTGAATGTTTGAATATCATAATTACTCACACATTTGCACCGAGCAACACCCCAAAATTCACCCTTTCATTCAGATCGACGGCTTTTTTCGGGGAAAACCGGTGAACCGGAGAACCCAGAATCCGGGACCTCGTGTTTCCATGAGGCGACGGCCGAAATGTAAAATGTCACAACGAAACCTGTTTTATGAACCGATGTTGAAGAACTATACCAACAAAAAAATTAAAAAAAAAAAAAAACAAGTAAATCAATAAGCAGTGGAATCTCAGGGTCGCTGCCGAGGCGCCACGACAGATCAGGAGATGGAGAACCGGTACGAGCAGGTTCCCCGGCTTGATTTTAACAGGGGCTGAAATCCAGCTCCATTATTTATCAGTCTCAGCAGACAACAGTTAGTCACACACATCTGTCAGGTCAGTTTCCCCCTCAACACGCCTCGCTGTCTGTCAGCACACACACACACACACACACACTGGACTGCACGTGTTGTCCTGGTGTTGGACTCGAGGCGCCGAGTCAGATCCTCCATACTTTTGATACGGCGGTGAGTCAATCATATGATCCAGCAGCATCTTCAGGACCTCAGGGGCCGACATTCAGGACTCCAGCAGAATACAAGCAACGGACCGCGGGGATATTTCTCCAGAAAACTGTAGAAAATAAATTAAAAAAATGTTCTGCTGGGATGAAAAAAAAAAAAAAAGCAACCCTCACTTCATTAATTGAGTTATATGTACATACAGAAATGTATGTATGCATGATCACCTGTTTTTTTATTTTTTATTATGATTATTATTAGTTAGATACTATTATTAGTATCTGATGGATTTAGATAGTGTGTATATATATTTTTTCTTTATGTTTAATTTTGTTTAGTTTTGTTTAAATTTAATGTTATGTTTTCTAGGATTTTTAAACACATCATTATATATATATATATATCATTAAATAAAAAATATTATATATACAATATTTAAATATATCATTATATGTCATAATTAACTTTATTTTAGTAACTTTACTTTCTTGATTTTATTTGTGTATTTACCAATTTTACTTCCAGTCAAAGATCAATGATAAGACGATTAAAAAGACATTGAGATTAAAAAAAATAAATATGAAATAGCACATATATATTTTTTTTTCAGCATCTTCAGGACCTCGGGGCCGACATTCAGGACTCCAGCAGAATACAAGCAACGGACCGCGGGGATATTTCTCCAAAAACTGTAAAAAATAAATAAAAAAAATGTTTTTCTGGGAAAAAAAAAAAAAAAAAAACCTCACTTCATTAATTGAGTTATATGTACATACAGAAATGTATGTATGAATGATATCCTGTTTTTTTTTATTTTTTATTATGATTATTATTAGTTAGATACTATTATTAGTATCTGATGGATTTAGATAATGTGTATTTATATTTTTTCTTTATGTTTATTTTTGCTTAATTTTGTTAAGATTTAATGTTATCTTTTCTATGATTTTTAAACATATCATTATATATATCATGAAATATAAAATATTCTATATATAATATTTAACTAAATCGTCATATTTAATAATTAACTAGATTTATGTATCTATTATTTGTTTGTTTACTTGCTTGATTTTATTTGTGTATTTACCAATTTTACTTACAGTCAAAGATCAAACATAAGAAGATTTAAAAAAAAATAATAATTGAATATGAAATAGTACATAAATAATTTTTCTTTTCTTCATTTTTTCAATCTTAAAGTTTCCAATGAAAAATATAAATGCATAATGTAGAACTATTTGTTTCATATTTTTTTATTTTATTTTCTTTTTCTTTTGTTTTTTTTTTATCTTTGTTTTTTTTTTCTTTTTTTTTAAAGAGAAATACAATAAAATAAAATAAAATAAAATAAGAAAAGGTCAAATTGTATCTTAGCATAATAATTCTAATTATGTTGTTGAATCACAGACTTAAAATAAAATCTTAAAAAAATAATAAAATAAATAAACAAACAAACAAACAAACAAACAAACAAATAAATAAATAAATAAATAAATAAATAGAAAATAAATAAAATATAGAATAAAAAACGTTATGTCGTTCATTAAATATTTTTAGTAAAAATAGCGTAAACCTGCCCTGCATTTCACACACGATCACATCCTCGATTACTAGCTTGACCGATATTTACAATTCCCACCAACGTCCCTCCGGTGGCGAGGCGAGGGCGGTAAAGTCCCCCCGGCCGCCATTAAAGAAAGAAATAAAGTCATCGGTCTAATTTAACAAGATGCTGTAAATATTGCCGAATGAAATGTCACGACCGTCCCCGCAGATAAATACGATGGCTAACGGCTAATGCCGCTACTCGAGCCGCCCGGCCGCCATACTTTAAACATACTCACATACGATATATTGACTTCAAAACTTTTGACGGTAATGAGGTTGTTTTTCTTTCGTTTGTTGTCACACACACACACACACACACACACACACACACACACGCAGGAAAACTCTCGTGTGGAGGCCAGGCTTTTAACTGCAAACCTCTCGAATCAAAACAATTTGCCGGCGAATCGCGGCTCCTCGCCGCCTCCCCCCCATGTCAACGAAAGGCGGCGGCGTGCGCTTTTGCTTTTAGCTCCTCGCCATCAGGACACCTGCTAACGCGGCGGCCGTCACAGTTGTTACACAGAAACTGTCTGCCGGAGCGGAAAACGCGTGCGGGATTTGCACTTAGCGGCGATAATCAGGTTTACTGCCGAGTTAAAAGTCCGGATAGCGCGCTAACCGTATTGAGGCTAATGGAGGGGACGTCTATGTCCAGGTCTGTTTTTTTTTTTTTTTTTAAATGTAGCATCAACCATTGTTTAATCTCTGGATTTGATGTAAATAAGCACATTTTTTAATTTTTTTTTTTTATTTTTTTGATAAATAAATAAAACACCAGGAAGTATCCCGCTAACTCTTCTCATTATGTTGTTCAAGGTCACTGCAGGGTCGGACCATCCATCACAGTGTGTCACCACGGCAACTAATGAAGACCGTGAGTAGTTATATATATATATATATATATATTTTTTTTTTTGCCGTTGTTTCTTTTGTAATTACAGCAATTAAATCAGCAATCGCCCTCAATGTCAAACACCTCTTTTTTAAAAAAATATTTGTTCCGCTTTTGTATTTTCACCGCAGCGACAGGGATACGATTTGATGCAAAAACATCACATAAGTGCTAACGGTCACTATTTTATGGAACTCTATCTTTTGAGTCTTCCAAACTAAATATTCTTCTCCATCTCATGAATACTCTTCGCTTTGCATGACTTTTGGAGCCTCAAAATAAACATCATTCTGGACAATTCCGTAATATATCTGGTTTCACCTGCAGGGTGATGAAGATGCTGAGATCGTCTTATTTATAATATATGTGTCATTCACACACGATATGAAGATGTATAAATATTCACTATCACATTGTCGCAACTTAAAGAAGAAGAAATGCAACCAGAAGTGATGTAATATAATGATGCAACCATTCACCCTTTCATTCACATGTCATTTACAGACATAAATCATTCACACATAATATAAATACATACAAATATTCACCCTGTCATTTGTATATAATATAAATATGTGCAAATATTTACCCTGTCAGTCACATTTATAATATAAATGTGTACAAATATTTACCCTTTCATTTACAGATAAAATAAATATATAGATATAAAATAACCCCCTCATTCATACATTGTATAGATATGAACAAAGATTCACGCTTTTATTAATTTACTGTAATTATATGTATAAATATACACACTCTCATCCGTATACAGCATAATTTAAATATACACCCTATCATTCGTACGGAATAAAAATGTATTTAAATATTCATGCTGTCATTTGAATATAATATAAATATATACAAATATTTACCCTGTCATTCATATATGATATAAATGTTCACCCCGTCATCTATATATTATATGAATATATACAAATATTTACCCTGTCATTTAAGTATAACATAAATATGTACAAATAGCAACCCTTTCATTCATATATCATATAGATATGAACAAATATTCATGCTCTTATTCATTTACTGTAATTATATGTACAAATATTCACGCTCTCATCCGTATGTAATATGAATATTCACCCTGCCATTCGTATATAATATAAATATATACAAATACTCACCCTGTCATTCATATATAATTTTAATAGATATAAATATTCATCCTGTCATTTACATAAAACATAAATATATACAAATATTAAACCTCTCATTCACATATCGTTTAAATATGAACAAATTCACATATGATATAAATCATTCACATACAATATATATACAAAATATTTACCCTCTCAATCACATATAATATAAATGTATACCAATAATCACCCTGTCATTCGTGTATAATATTAATGTATACAACTATTCACCCTATGGTTCATATTAAAATAAAATATAAAAAATATATAAGCGGTATATAAAAATATACCGCTTGTTGACATGCAGCCATTCACATTGTCATTCACATAAAATATAAATAAATACAAATATTCGCCCTCTCATTCAAACATTATATAGAAACTTAAAACCTTAAAACCCTATGATAATAATTTAATATAATAATAATAATCTAATATAATAACAAGATAATATTATATATATAATATGATAAAATAATTAAGCATTTAACTGTAAAAATAAATAATATGAATAAATATACTAATATTCATCCTCTCATTCAAATGTCTTGGAAATTTAATATCTCCAGTGGAAGACACACACTTTTTTTGTTAGTTAGTTAGTTAGTTAGTTAGTTAGTTAGTTAGTTAGTTAGTTAGTTGTTTGGTAACCGACAGTCACCTCTTGGTATCTTTTGGTGTTTGTCCTGTATATTTGTATTGATATTTATTTCCATGTGACGCTGTTCAGGGATTGGTCATGTGACATAAGCTCCGCCCCTTTCCATCCCGGCGACCCCAGGATGCGACGCAAAACCTCGCACGAGTTGCCACGGCGACTTGGTCGGATTTTTTTCCGACGTCAGCTCCGATCCCCTCCGGAACCCCGGCGTTTCGCTAACTTTACCGATAAAATAGAACTTAATCTAGCGTTTACCGGCTTGTTATCTCTTTGTGCGTTTTATTTATTATTATCATTTTCCGCGCCTTCGGTCAAGCTGTGACGTGAAATTGAGTTTCTCCGGTTCGTTTTATCCGGGCCGCAGACTGAGAGGCGTTTTGTAAAAGTCAATTATAAAATGATACATCCGGATTTTCTTTTTTTTTCCCAGTTGCTTCTCATGGAAAAAAAAGAAAGAAATAAATCTGCGTCAGAAAGACCAGCAGATGAAACAGATGCACATTTTCTGGAACGATTTGTATGCAGGCAGAAAAAACATACAGAAAATATAATTTTAGTAAATATAAATTAGCATATCATTGTTATCTGTTGTTTACAGTTGGATAATCGTTAGAAAAAATCATTTAAAAGTCACTAAAAATCTAATGATTCGGTGTTTGGTTTATAAATCCTGATTATCATAATCATTGTTAACATCATAATCATTATAATTATAATAATAATTATTATTATTGTTTTTATTATAATCATCATTATTTTTGTCATTATTGTCATTATCAACAGTGGCACAACATTAATATAATAATAAATATCAACAATAATAATATCTATAATTATGAGTTGTATTAAGATTATTATTTTTGTAATATTAAAAATAATAATATAAGTTATTTATCTGCATTGCTACGGTTGTAGTTATTATTGTTAATATTCGTTATTATTGTTAATAGTAGCATTTAGTATGTGACAATAATGACAAATTACATGCCAAGATCCTTGTAGTTGGAGCACTATCTAATAATAATAATTTCAATATGATATATGATTCAATATATGATAATATATGAAATTATCATTATTATTTTTTTAATGAATAGCTCCAGGTAGCAAAAAAATAAGGTAAATGAAAGGTATATATCATTAATTTGCTACCGCTGCTACAGCCTGCTGCTACTATTCATATAAAAATCAAATATAAATCATTGTATTTCTTTCTTCTCGTGTGATTAGACGAAAACCAGAACGACGCGCCAACTTTCAAATCACACGCACAAAGACGCCACAAATTGTGATTATTATTCATCCTCTGCCTTTTAAAATTAACCCGAATCCAGACTGATTTTCCACTTCCACAATGTTTTTTTTTTTTTCTTATTTTTATTTTCAAATGAGCGCTGATTGCATCGATTGCGTTCCGTCAATCACTCCCATGCGCTCACCTGCGACCAACGGCGGTTTCCTGAACGCAGCTCCGCTACATCGCCATGGAAACCATCTCTCGTCGACGCTTTCTTACTACGTTTTCGCTTTTTTTTTTCTTTTTTTGCATCACGGGCTACTTTTTGGACAAGAATCTCACAATCATCATTGCCTCAGTTCCTGTGCAACCGGCTTTTCCTCACACACACACACACACACACTTACACACACACACACACACACACCTGCAAACCCCTTGTGGCCAGTCAACGCAAATATGTCTTTTAATTATTAACCGTCCTTTGCTTCCCGTTGCAGCTAACGCCGCAGGAACCCCCTCGGCGCCGCTACCGCTACCGCTAACGCTACCGCTAACCGAGGATTGCACGTCCGCTCGGCCGATTGCAACACCGAACTTCAATCACATGTCGCAAGACGCGTGAAAGACGACGGTTCCGGAATAGCCCACGTGGCGTCCTCGCACGGGGACGACCATCGCCGCGTGATCGACCAATCACAAGGGGCCAGCGTCGATCACAAGCTAATTACTTTAGATTCTGGCTTTTAACGCAGGAAACTATTTTCTTCATGTCAAAATTTGCTTTGACGTCCAGAAAGAAAACTAAATGTTCCCTATTTTGAAAAATAAATTGTCAAATTAAGAAAATAATGTGAATAAAAGATAAAATAAGATAGATTATTGATCACACTATGGGGAAATTCAAAGGCCCGTATATAAGTGGAGGAAAGTGTGCAAATAGTAATATTAATAGAAAGAATATGCAACTAAAGGTATTTGTATTTGTAATAGATACTAATACAAAAAATAAAAAAAAATTAAATGAAAAATAAATAAACCAAAAGATTATAAATAACATAGAGTGTAAATATAAAAAAAATATATTAAAAAAGACCTCATGCAGGGACTGGTTGGAGGAGTAGCAGTGGATGATGCTGGTGGTAAAAATGAAATGATAGGTAATGTGTGCTAAAGAATGTATTCGTATGATATAAATATGATAAGGAATATTATAAAGATACCAGGTAAGGGGTAAAAATTTAAATAAGAATAGGCAGCATCAATTTCACTCATACATATATATACATATATATCATGCACATATATATATATATATGATTTTTTCACATATAAAAAAATCGAATTTCCAATAAAAGATCCAATAACAATCACGTATATATATATATTTATATATATATATATATATGTGATTTCTTCCACTCAAAGTTAATCAAGCAATTTTATGACAATGGCTTGTGAAGTCAGCTTCAATTATTGTCACACAAAATTGATTTTTAAAGGACACGTATTTTTAAAACTTAATTAATCGATACATTGATGAATTCATTCCTCATTGGACCGAGGAATCTGTTTAGTATTTTTATGACGTTTTTTTTTTTTTTTATACAGATGAATCGTTTTCAAGTTTAAAACCCTTGAAATGAGCTGAAAATGCTAACAATAAAAAAAAAATAGAAAAAAAATAGATAAAATAAAATGAAAATAATCAAAATGATAAGAAATACAATAAAATGAATTAAAATTAAATGCATAAAATAAAACAAAATAAAACAAAATAAAATAAACTAATCAAAATAAAATGAAATAAAATGAAATAAACTAAAATGATAAGAAATACAATAAAAAAAAATAAAATCAAATGCATAAAATAAAACAAAATAAAATAAACTAAGCAAAATAAAATAAAATGAAATAAATTAAAATGATAAGGAATACAATAAAATAAGATAAATTAAATGCATAAAATTAAACAAAATAAAACAAAATGAAACAAAATAAAACAAAATAAAACAAAATAAGATAAAATTAAAATAAAATAAATAAAATAAAATAGTTTCCGTCTTGGAGCTTTGTATCAATGGGGATTCAAATCGGGTGTATTTATTAATTTTTTTGCTTATTATTAACATCAGAAAACCGATGAAACAACGTGGAGCGCAGAGGGAAGAGGTTTTATCACGGAGGCAGTGAGCGCTCTTTGCATCCCGATGGTCGGCTCACCTCCCCGACAGGATCCCTCCTCCTTCACCGGGAGATATGCGACAGTGCGAGAGAAGGGAACGGGATATGTGTGTGTGTGTGTGTGTGTGTGTGTGTTTGGGGGGGTGTAAATAAAAAAAAAAAAAAAAAAAAAAATCAGACAACCCCGGAGGCAGGTCTCTCTGCAGCATTCTCCCAGAAAGGTCACTCCTGCATTCAGTGAAATAAAACAACACCTGGCTCTTAGAGCAGCCGCCGGCGCCGAGCCAATTCCTGCAGAGAGACAAGGGTCCCAGGTGCCAAACCTAGCAACCACTTTGAGCTGCCGGAGGCTGAACATTACACCCTCCATCCTTAGCGAGGCCTCGCTGCACACACACCTGACAACAGATCCCTTCCTGTCCGTCCCCTGCCTGGCAACGGATATCACGTATAAAAAACATGCGATATAGAGGCTCATTTTTGAACTGCAAAGTAAAAGATGTATTGAGATTGCAGAGAACCAAAAAAAAAAAAAAAGCAATGATAAAAACAAAAAAATTGAAAAAAAATGAAATGAAAAATTAATTGAAAAAAAAATAAAAACATGCAATGTATAAGCTAATTTTTGAACTGTAAGGTAAAAGATGTATTGTGATTGCAGAGAACCAAAAAAAAAAAAAGGCAATGATAAAAACAAAAAAATTGAAAAAAAATGAAATGAAAAATTAATTGAAAAAAAAATAAAAACATGCAATGTATAAGCTAATTTTTGAACTGTAAGGTAAAAGATGTATTGAGATTGCAGAGAAAAAAAAAAGTCAATAACAAAAATTGAAAAAAAATAAAATAAAAAAAAATAAAAATAATTAAAAAAGTGCAATATATAAGCTAATTTTTGAACTGCAAAGTATAAGATGTATAGAGATTGCGGAGAACAAAAAATAAAGTCAATAATAATAAAGAAAATTGTAAAGAAAAAATAAAAAAAAAAAAAAAAAAAAAAAGACATGCAATATATGAGCTAATTTTTGAACTGCAAAGTAGAAGATCTATAGAGATTGCGGAGAACGAAAAAAAAAAGTCGATAATAATAAAATTGAAAAAAAAAGAATAAAAAAAATCAATAACATGCAATATATAAGCTCATTTTTGAACTGCAAAGTAAAAGATGTATAGAGATTGCGGAGCAAAAAAAAAAAAAAAACGGCAATAATAATAATAAAATTGAAAGAAAAAAAAAATAGATAAAAAAAAATTAAAAACATGCAATATTGAAGCTAAATTTTGAACTGTAAAGTAAAAGATGTAAAGAGATTGCGGAGAACAAAAAAAATCAATAATAATGAAAATTGAAAAAAAAAAAATTTAAATAAAGATAAAGACATGCAATATATAAGCTAATTTTTGAACTCTAAAGTAAAAGATGTATTGAGATTGCGGAGAAAAAAAATAAGATTGAAAAAAAATAAATAAATAAAAATAATTAAAAACATGCAATATATGAGCTCATTTTTGAACTGCAAAGTAAGAGACGTATTGAGATTACAGAGTCCATAATGATAAAATAAAAAAAAAAATAAAATAAAAAATAAATTTAAAAAAATATATCCCCCAGCTCAGATGGCCGTCCTTGAACGTTCCAGACGAGGTTTTATTAAGAAAGCACCGGGGGTACAATACATGTGACTTAATGGGTTTTATGGCTTCTTCATAATTGCGGATCGGAGTGCTTTTAGCTGACAGGGCTCACGCGCTCTCGCGTGTGTGTGTGTGTGTGTGTGAGTGCATGAGCCCCGCTCGGGAAACACACACACACGCACATATCCAGATGCATGCACTGACAATTGTAATAGGGCTTGTATGTTTATATATACATATATGTATACATATATATCATTTATATAGCCAAACAAAGGGGTTTTATAGAACAATTTAGCTTGCAAGAGAAACTGATCTAATAAGGATGTATTGATAGCAAGACGGGGTCAGCTGTAGAAACATCTACCACCCAACACACACACACACACACACACTTCTAATTTGACGTCTGCAGTGTGTGAATGGCGCCGCCGATGACATTTACACATCCATTTGCACATCATCCGCGACGCCGACGACCACCAGCCATGATTGTTATTGGGTCCAGTGAGCGGGGTGGGGGGGGACGGATGGGGGGCCGCCGCCGCCGCCGCCGCCGCCGCCATCATCGTCTAATCTAATCTGACATCTGGAAACGGCGGGCCGAGACGTGAAACGAGAGCCCCGATAATCACATTGTTTCAGGATGACTTTTAGCAGCTGCATTTTTGGCATCTGCTGTCGCTGCTCGGGGTCACACTTCTTTTTTTCGCTCCCTCCATCACACACACACACACACACACACACGGGTGAGGTAACGACGATAAAAATTTATCATGTTTATAATATATATGTACATGTATAGATTAGGAACGTGCCTAATTCTGAAAAAAATTGGTTTAAAAGCAGAATTTTCGATTAAATTCTCGACTTCCCTGTCGTAGCGTAGCGGCGATTGCTAGTGCTACTTTGTGTTGTTTACATTGTTGTGTTTTGCTGTTTTTCTGCATTTTCGTGACTTTTTGGGGGGGATTTAGCCCCCATTATTGCTTTCAAAAGGTTTAAAAGTGCGAATATTAGCGCTGTTCAGAAGAATTAAAATAATAACAGGGAGTTTGGAGAAGGTAATGACAGTTAACGTGAGAATGGCGTTGGTGTTTAGATCTCGCCGAACATGACGACACGGCTACGTCAACCATGCTTAAAACCCTGAAGGACAAAAGCTACATTAGCCGAGAAAAGTGATTGTTAGTTTGGATTAATGAAAGACAGCTTGCTGGAGATAGCATTAGCATTAGCATTAGTGCAGGTTACTTTTGCTGATTTAGCAAAAGAAACACCAAATGCTGGTAAGAAAATAAAGAACACTGGAAACACAGTGATAAAACTACTGTTAACATTAATTCCTTTCCTTTCACAATAATAAAATCTTGAATAAAGTTGAAAAGAGTTGAGAACGGAACAATTTATTTGAATTATTGTGATTCCAACAGGAAACATTGAGTCAAAGAACTAATTCAATTCATAAACTAAAGTTCTACTGTACATATTCAGTGAAAATATATACGCATATTTATATATAAAGAGACATTTGTATAGATATTATAGATATTATATTATAGATATATTATTTTCAGCAACATCTGTTAATAAAATGTCAGATTTCAAATTAAAATAACATCAAAATAAAACAAATGAAATAAAACAAATTAATTTATTTTTCTCTTATTTAATTTGATCGATTTAATAATAACAAATATGAGGACAGGATCGGGAAACGTAATAGTTGTAAATGTATTTCAATAATAAATAACCAATTAATCCGACTGTCTTGTAAAGCCAGAGATAAGAGTGGATTGTACTCCTTATCCAAATAAGCGAGTATATTCTTCCGAGTTATAAAACCGTCCCCGCCGCCGCCTCACGGGCAAACAGCTCCCTCTCAAATCACGGCCATTTTTATATCCACTAGACTTTTATAGACATTTATTATTGATGTCCTAAAAAATGTGCTCGGGCGCTAAAACCCAAGCGCGGGTCTCCTTGCTTCCCGGGACGACGTCCCTTGACACGTTTTACATAAATTCACACGTCAGCGGCGGCTAACCTTGGCTTGTCGGGCGCCGCCGAAAAAAAAAGATCGCCGGGCGGCTGAAAATCAAGAATAAGTCATTCGGAAGCTTAAAAATATGTTATAAGATGTTTGAACACAGAATTAGAGACTCAAACATGCGCCGATCTATCCATTCATTCATCCATCCATCAATTATTGTCGATCAATTTTTTGCCAAAAACAAAGGAAGGTGATTCGAAAGATGAAAAATGGATGAATGTAAATCACGCGGCTCGCACGTCAGGGCGAAATAAACAATCAACAACACGGGACGGAAATAAACACGTATGACGGCCACGCGAAATATGGATTAGCATGTAAATTAGCTTGGTGATGCGTTCGAGGACGGTGGGACGTTTGAATGGCGGGTCATCGAAAGGTCCCGAGTGAATGAGGCGTCCTGGCGGCTATGTTTGACGGGAAAATTAAAATAAAAAATAAAGCATTCTGCAGCAATTAACCCAGAGAGCCAATCGCGGACGAGATTGAGGCGAGAGGCGGGGCCTATCTTGGACACCTGTCAATCAGCATCTTCTATTTATGACCTCGCTCTCTTGCTAGCGACGTTAGCAGGTGGAGCCAATCCCGGTTGACACGGGACAGGAGGCGGGGCTTAACTTGTACCGGACACCTGTCAATGACACGTGAATGAGAGGGTGAACGACGGTCGCCATGACAGCAAGGATAGGCTCCGCCTCCAGCGCTATAAGCGGCGTAGATAATGAATGGATGAGTGTCTATTATTCAAATTCTCCCCAGAAAACGAACCCATCCTGTTGAAATCTGACTTTCTTAACTACTAAGTTAAAACAGGCGGACATTAAAAGTAGCCAATAAACCGCCTCGGCCTCTGAATCATTAGCCTGACTTTTATTGGATCGACCATTTTTTTACCCGATGAAACTCTGCCTCTGAATATTTAACCGTCCGTGAGCCGCACGCCGCCGTACGTGACAGTCGCCGAAACGCTCCGGCGGCCATAACGGCTCAGGTAGAAAACCTGCTTTCTGCAGCGTCAGCCTTCGCATACTTCGTAAACTCCAGGACGTCCCCAACCCCCCCTCGCCGCCGCCGCCGCCACTTATAAGGTTTATAAGCGCCTTGTTTATTTCTTGATGGTGTCAAAACCGCCTTCATGGACTTCAATCCCGGGCTTCCAGGGTTCCACCCAGAGAGGCTCTGTTGACCAATGTGTCCGAACCAAAAAAATGTTTATTTTCAAGAGGTTTATAAAATATCGGCTGTGAACCATGGAGAGATGTAGCCTGACTTGTTCTGTGTTGGTGGGTAAAAAATTTGATTTTTTTTTTTTTTTTTTATACATTTTTTGACACTACATATTATATTTTTTTATTTTTCACACTTAAATACAGATTGAATTTATTGATACCTTTTTTTTTTTAAATATATGCATTTATTTTATGCATTTATTTTAATTATTATAAACATTTTTTTTTGTTTTTTTTATTCATGCATCCCTTTGTTAATTACTTCATCATAATTGATTGACTGAGTCAAATTTGTATTATTGTCTTGGTAGACTTTGTAAATGTATTACCCACAAATATTCACTTTTTTAAGTATTTATTTAATATAACTTCAATTTATTCTTTTACATTGTGTAAATAGTCCTTTAGCAAAGCACATAACGGGCTAACTAGCTGAGTCGCCAATGGCCTGTGACCATGAGTCAGCAGTTTAGATAATGAATATAAATACATATGTAATTCCCATGCTGAAATACGCAAAACGCGCTTTCCCGTTTACAATATAGATCGAAAGAAATATAGATATCCGCACCGTTCCGATCCACGCATCCATTCATCAAAGAGCAGCAAAAAAAGAGAAAAAGTGCACATCCACATCGATCCAAGCGTCCGAGATGGATGGACGGTCGGGTGAAGGATGTGTGTCTGGACCAACATGTGGACGTCTATCCATCAAACCCACGGCTGATTCCACCTATAGCATGAAAAGGGAAGGGTATTGATTCTTCCTATTCTGTCTTTTTCTTCTTTGAATCCATCTTTTTCGACGGCGTTGTAAAGCAACGCAACGTCTGCTCGCTTTGTTTGCTTTGTTTTTGAGGTTGGCTAGCGCCGGCTAGCTTGAAAGCTAATTTTGGTTTGAAATGTGTGCGCAATTAATTTACCGAATAAAATGAAATGATCTAAAATGTTGTGGGCATTTTAGCTAATACATCAACACTGACATTCTTACCAATGATTGAGTTTTTAATTTATAAATTGATAAGTAAATAAAACATTAAAGTTTGCATACGCAAAACCCCTCCATCCTTTAAGAACGGGAAGCTAGCTAGCGTGACGGCTAAATGTGGTTTGGAATGAGTACGCGATTCATTAATTTACCAAAAACATTCGAAGTAAATGAATTAAAACATTTTTAAAAATGTTGTAGACATTTTAGCTAATAAATCAGACATTCTTACCAAAAATTTGTATTGATAAATTGATAAAAAAATGTATTACTTTAAAAATGTAAAATAATATATTTGAGCTAAATACAACTATTCCTACCTGATTTTGATTTGTTTATTTATCAATTAATAAGTAAAATAAAGTAATACATAAAGCACACAAACACTTGTATTACTTTGTTTATTATTTATCATTTGCATGTTTGTTTGTATATTAAAAAAAAAAACATTAGAAATCTGTTTGTCAATTAATTAATTCATGTAATAAATGTAAAAAAAAAAAATGTTTTGGCTAAATACAGCTATTCCTACCTAATTTTGATTTGTTTATTTATCAATTAATAAGTAAAATAAAAGCACACAAACACTTTTATCAATTTGTTTATCATTTATCATTTGCATGTTTGTTTATAAAATTAAAAAAAACATTGGGCATTTGTTAATTAATTAAGTGAAAAACAAGCCAAAAAAAGATATTATAGCTAATAAACAAATACAGCTATTCCTACCAAATTTTGATTTGTTTATTTATAAATCAATTAGTGACTAAAACAATAAATAAAGCACAAAAACACTAACACCTCCACCTTTGCAAATGAAAAGCTAGCTAACTTGATGGCTAAATTTGGTTTGAAGCTTTGGAAATCAATGAATGAATTCATCAATTAAAAACAAAAGTGAAATAGATATTTTAGCTAATAAATTGATGACGACATTCTTACCACAAAGTGCAATTTTATTTATAAAATATAAATAAAGTGGAAAAACCCTGGAACATAAGAGGTTCCTCAAATACTGACAACATGTTTTTCATCATTTGCTTTTTCCACGTATTTATTTATCCTATTAATTACTCTTTTTAGCTGAAAGAAGGCCATCCTTGGTACAAACTACAGACTCTGCTCATTCTAGGACCACGGGAGGAAAACATCCGTGCACAAAAACACTCACAATTGACGGGCTAACTGTGAAAACCCATTACTCTTCCTTTCAGGCGCCCTCCATTTCGCCGCCTCCTATCGGGGCTCCACGCCGCGACCGGGGCCCCCGTCGCTACGCCGCTCCAAGGAAAGCAGTAATAGCTCTGTCGAGCGGCCCGGAGCCCCGACCCCCCGCTCCTTCACCGGGGATTTGCTTCGCTTTGGGGTTCGGAAACGTCTCGCACAGTGTTTTCAGCCCATAAAAATAAAAAATGGGGAGTTCGGATGGATGCTAACGCTAGCGAGCGCGGCTGCAAAAGGTCACGAATGCATCGTCTCCATGGAGAACTTTTAATAATAACGATAATAATGGGATGGGATGGGGTGTTAGCACGCGTTGAAGGATTCCACCTAATAAAAAAATGCAACCGGAATTTTTATTTTATTTTATTCAACTTTTGAATAGCTTTCCAGGCTACGTGATTTACCGCGGGCTCGGCCCAGATGTAAACATCTACGCCGCTCATGGAGCGTGAAAAAAAAAAAAAAAGCTTTCCTCATTCATCCTCGAACCGATAAGGCAAAACATAAACAGAGAAAGGGGGAGGTTTGAAACATCTCAAGCACAAATCATCAAACTGTCGATGGAAAAATTTGTTTTGTCGGGTGGGTTTTAAATTCTCGGCGGGATCTGAAGGGGGGAAATAGGAATTATTACACTTTCAGGGCCGATTCTGCAGGTACTTGAATGAATTAGGTTTCATCCCACAGTGCAGGTGAACGAGAGGGTGAATGGCTGCATTTGAATGAATGAATGAATGAATGTAGTATGTCACAATATGTGGCTCTGTGATTGGCTGATCCAGGCTGGCCCTGCCTCTCGACCAATGGCAGCAGGATAAGCAGCTTACAGAACAGTTGAATGAATGAATGAATGAATGAATGGTTATATGTCACAATATGTGGCTCTGTGATTGGCTGGTCCAGGCTGGATAAGGAGCTTACAGAATAGATGAATGAATGAATGAATGAACAGGTAGATGAACTGATGGTGGGGTGGAAATATGGATGAATGAATTAATTAATTATGGGTTTCTTCACTTTCCACCCACAGAACAGGTGAATGGCTGCATGTAAACAAATGGGTGAATGAATGAATGAATGAATGAATGAATGAATGAATGAAGGTTCGGCACTGCTTACCACTGCCAAAAACTGCTAAAAAGTACGGTCGTCCGTACTATATTCTTTCATTTTATTGTAATTGTTGTGTATAATGTTCATCTTGTTTACTTTCAGGAACACAAATATTTAAAAAAAGTTGAATGAAAAAAAACAAAACAGATGTTTAATATTCCATATGAGGTCAAGATTTGTGAGATCATTCTGCAACAAAGCGCCACTGAGATAACATCACTTCCTGTTTTGTATCAGTTTAGCGGTTCACCTCCGGGCTGTTATTAGCTAGCAGGAACCGTGATGCTAACGCTAACCGTTAAAGCTCCCGTGACATCACGCGCCTCTGCGCTGCTACAACGTCGCCTCTCGGCGGCGCCGCGCCCTCTCCTGTCCGCCGCAATCGCCCGGAATCGCCCAACAAACGCCAGACACCCCGACTCGCCGAGCATCTCTGCGTCTCCTCAGCGGCGACGGACGTGTCATCCGAGGTCGATTCATGTCCCCGAGGGTCGCGCTCCAACGGCCCGTCGCTGACAGATTTGCGATATCGTTACGAACCAGTGACAGCCGCCGTCCGGCGTGTTCCTCGGCGGCGGCCGACCCGTAATCCGATCACTGATACTCGAGGAAATACAGCGTCAGAAAGGCAACAGGAGATCTTCATGGTTGCCAAGAAGAACCGAAACTACATCCGCCGATCAGCTACCTTAATAGCTAGCTTCCCCACACGGGTTTTTAGCGTTTTACAAAACCGGACGTGACGATGGGCGAGTCCGTCTGAGCGCGTGCACGGCGTGGGTTTCGAGGAGTCACTAATTTGCATCTGAGCCGGTGGTGATTTCCCCTGATGGCTAGCAAAACATCACACTGAGGGAAAGGGAGGGGAAAAAAAAAAAAACCCTTTGATTAGCAAAAGAAAACGGCGTCTGCGTGCGCTTGAATCTCATTTCTGAGGGTCGGCGTGTTGCGAGGGAGGCGGCGGCGGCGGCGGCGAACGGAGAGGAGGGAGGAGAGCGGCGTGTCCTGCATGATAAAAAAAACAAAAAACAAAACATGTTTTAATTTGCTAAACCCTTCTACAGCAGCTTTAATCCAGCTATTAGCATGATTTGCTTCGTTAGCCGCGCTCGGATTACAGCGTGCATGTTGACGACTTGGGAGTGAACTTTTTTATTTTTTTTTTTATTTGAAGGAAACAGATGGAGGGTGTTGTTGAGAATTTAATGAAACATCTCTAAAACCTGTTTCGGCGTACAGCAGACTCGAAATAAATATCGAAATGGAGCTAACCTGACCTGAAAGGATTACATGAATTAATTTTTGTATGACTTGAAATTAACTTGATTAACTAAAATTAATCACCCCGTCAATATTTACGTGATACATGTTACATGAGGGAGCAGCAGGAACCTGCTCTGCTTCTCGAAGATGGAGAAGGTCGGACAGGAATGTGATGATGTTTGCAGATGATGTGATGATGTTTAGCGACAGCAGTGGAGGAAGATCTAGAGTTGGAGTTGTGAAAGGGGATGAAGGTCAGACGCAGCTGGACGTCATGCAGCTCTGCGAATGAGAGGAACCCAGGAGGAACATCAGGAGGTGGAGGTGACGAAGGTGGAGGAGTTTTAGCATTAGCAGAAGAGGTGAAGTAACACGTGCAAGAAGGTTGGAACGGAGGTGAGAGCTTCCATGGAGAAGCGAGAAGAAAAGAGGTGGAGGCGTCAGAGATGAACATGTGGAGGTTCCTCTTTTGGGAGTGAGAAGGATGGAGATGATCGGGAAGGAGACAAACTCAGGACTGAGATGAGGATGCTAAAGATCTGGGTCGTACACTAGAGCTAATGGAGAAGAAGCTAGCTTGAGGCTAGCAACCACATATTTAGCACGACGTTGTCACCCTTTTCTGCTTTAATACTTCTTGATGTATGCACTTCTTGACATGCAGATATATCAAGGCTCCGCCTCCGCCCTCTGGCTCCGCCTCCACCCTTTAGCTCCGCCTCCAGCCCTCCCCCCGAACTCGCCGGTCTCACGGGCTCTTTCACCGCCGCCCTCCAGCGGAGCAGAACCTGCCCGTTGGCTGAAGAAGCTAGCTCGAGGCTAGCAACCGTACATTTAGCACAACGCTGTCATCCTTTTCTTCTCAAATACTTCATGACATGATGATATGTCAAGGCTCCGCCTCCACCCTCTGGCTCCGCCTCCACCCTTTAGCTCCGCCTCCACCCTCCCCCCAAACTCGCCTGCCCCTCAGGCTCTCTTTCCCCTCCAGCGGAGCAGAACCTGCCCGTTGGCTGAAGAAGCTAGCTCGAGGCTAGCAACCGTACATTTAGCATGACCTTGTCACCCTTTTCTTCTACAATACTTCTTGATGTATCCACTTCTTGACATGCGGCTACATCAAGGCTCCGCCTTCACCCTCTAGCTCCGCCTCCACCCGTTAGCTCTGCCTCCACCCTTTAGCTCCGCCTCCAGCCCTCCCCCCGAACTTGCTGGTCTCGCAGGCTCTTTCTCCTCTAGCGGAGCAGAACCTGCCCGTTGGCTGAAGAAGCTAGCTCGAGGTTAGCAACCATACATTTAGCACGACGTTGTCAACCATTTCTTCTCAAATACTTCATGACATGCTGATACATCAAGGCTCCGCCTCCACCCTCTGACTCCGCCTCCACCCTCCCCCCGAACTCGCCGCTCTCGCAGGCTCTCTTTCCCCGACGCCCTCTAGCGGAGCAGAACCTGCCCGTTGGCTGAAGAAGCTAGCTCGAGGCTAGCAACCGTACATTTAGCACGACGTTGTCACCCTTTTGTTGTTTAATACTTCTTGATGTATCATGACATGCAAATACATCAAGGCTCCGCCTCCACCCTCTGGCTCCGCCTCCACCCTCTGGCTCCGCCCTCTGGCTCCGCCTCCACCCTCCCCTCAAACTCGCTGGTCTCGCAGGCTCTCTTTCCCCTCCAGCGGAGCAGAACCTGCCCGTTGGCTGATCTCCACGAGGTTGATGTAGAGCTGGACCATCTCCCGTGACACCTTTATTAAAATCCAGCGCCGTTGTCCTTCTTACCGCCGCCGCTCATCCTCCCTTGTTTTTCCCCTCCGCCCACCTTCCTCGCCACAAGGGGTCGGGAAGCCGGGACATAAATTCACCCCAAAAAAAAAAAAACCCGCCTCAGGCAAGGACTTGATCAAGAACTCATTCTTCATCATTTTTTTTCCTGAGTCAGCATGTTTGGACGGTGTAATTACACCCGCTGTTAGCGATACGCGGGTATTTCGCGCGACCGCGGCGCGAAAATGGCGACCGTTTGCGTCCGGGAAAGGCGGCGCCCATTTATCTTCATCCCTCTAACGAGGCGACCTGAAGAAACGCCGCCAGTTCGACAATCTCATTCAACAGATGACAATGACAAGAAGGTTTGTTCGTGCACGAGATCCCCGCACGTCCTCCTTTTCCCCGAGTTGATGACTTTGCCGTCGCCCTTTGTACTTGTTTCATTAGTAATTACGCGGCGGCTGAAATATTAATTTTGTATTTTTAACTAGCGGCCATTAGAGGCCCTTCGGTTACAGCGTCCCGTCGCCAAGGTCGAATCGCTTTGGCAAATGCTAATGGTGACCAAGACGGCGGTTTCTATGTGTTTGATTAAATCAGGCGCTTCCCTCATAAAGCACCGGTTCAGGCAGTGTGTGTGTGTGTGTGTGTGTTTGGTGCCTTTGCGGTGATTAATGTCCCGCGTTCCAGCTCTGCGTGCAGAAGATAATACCCGGGGCGGCGGCCTTCGTGTTTCCGGTTTGTTTTTACGCGGTTTACCGATCCCGGGAGGTGAAAAGCCGCCGTGGTTGTCGGAGATTCGGGTGTTTGGACGCGAGGATCCGTCTTTCGGTCGATGCTGAATTTCGGAGAAAACAAAAAAAAAAAACTACAAATGGGACCCGACTGTCACTTGGTGACGTTTATCAGAGCTTCAGGGAAGTGGAAAGAAGGGAAAAAAAAAAAAACTACAAATCTGACCCGTTTATCACATAAATAACGTTCATTCCAACTGGAGAAGTTCATGAAACGGATGACAAAATAAAAATTAAACTATAAATGGGACCCGTCTATTACTTGGTTATGTATATAAGAGTTTCAGGAGTTTATAGAAGTGGAAATAAGAGAAAAATAAACTACAAATGGTTCCTGTCTATGACTTGAATAGAGTTTGCCAGAGCGCAAGGAAAAGGTAAATAATGAATGAAAATGTAAATAATAAATATAACTACAAATCTGACCCATCCATCGCCTGAATTGTGAATTCGAGAGCTTCACGAGTTTATAGAAGCAGAAAGAAAAAAAAAAAATATAAAGCAGACGCGTCTATCATTTGAATCGTGTTTGTCCGAAAAGGGGGAGTTTATGAAAAAGTAAATAAGAAATAAAACTCGGATGCCGATTGCGGAGCTTCATGAATTTATGGAAGCAGAGGAAAAAAAAAAAACACAAATGGGAATCGTCTATTACTTAAAAAGCGAATTTCAGAGTTTCATGAGTTTATAGAAGCGGAAAAGAAAAAAAAAATATATATATATAAGATGTCTATCTTATAAACTATAAAAGATCTTGTATGTCACTTTTACAGTGTTTTCCAGTGCAGAAGGTTTTTATGAAAAGATAAATAATGAATAAAACTACAAAGCGGACCCATCTATTACCTGAATTGTAAATTTCCAAGCTTCATGAGTTTATAGAAACATAAAAAGAAAAAAAAAAAAAAAAAAAGGATAAATGTGACCCGTCTATCACTTGAATGGCGTGGGTTGAGAAGTTTATGAAATGGGAAAAGAAAAAAAAATAAACAAACTACTAATTGGACCCATCTGTCACCAGAGCTCATATTTTGGTGCCTGAAGAGTTTGTAAGAGGAGAAAAAGCGCTCAGGAAAAGAAAAAACTAGAAATAAAACTACAAATCGGACCCATCTATCGCCTGAATTGCAAATTTATGAGCTTCATAAGTTTATAGAAGCGGAGACGAAAACTACAAATGGGACCCGTCTATCACCTGGATGGTTTTTGTTAGAGCGCAGGGAGTTTGTGAAAACAAGAAATAAAACTACAAACCGGATCCATTTCTCAGAAAAAAAATAAAATAAGTAAAAAAAAATAAAAATAAAAATCAGAACTATTAAGCCCTGGATTTGTGATTCTCCAGGAGTTTTTTGGAACTTTAGGCATTTATGGAAGGATAAAACAAAAAAAACACAAATCGGACCTGTATATCAGTGTTTGTCGGAGTTTCAGGAGTTTATGGACGAAAAAGAAGAAATAGACGAAAAAAAACACAATCGATCAGAAGCAACGGAAGCGACAGAAAAAAAAAAAGATAAATAAAAATCAAACCTGTCTATCACCTGAAACATGTTCCTCGCGCTTTAGGAAAGGAAAATAAGTTAAAAAAGAAACAAAAGTACAAATGGGACCCGTCTATCACCTGGATGGTTTTTTTGTTAGAGCGCAGGGAGTTTGTGAAAACAAGAAATAAAACTACAAACCGGATCCATTTTTCAGAAAAATAGATAAATAAAAAAATAAAAAAATAAACAAATAAAAATGAGAACCATTAAACCCTGGATTTGTGATTCGCCAGGAGTTTTTCAGAGCTTTAGGTGTTTATGGAAGGATTAAAAAAAAAGAAAAAAAAAAAGAAAAAAAAAAAAACAAATCGGAAAAAATATATATAAAATATAAAAATATATAAATAAATACAAATCAGAACCATTAACCCTCAATTTAACCATTAATTTAACCATTAACCCTGGATTTGTGATTTGCCAGGAGTTTTTCAGAACTTTAGGCATTTATGGAAGGATAAAAAAAAAAAAAACACAAATCTGACCTGTATATCAGTGTTTGTCGGAGTTTCAGGAGTTTATGGAAGAAAAAGAAGAAATAGACAAGTCGATCAGACAAGTCTGTTACTTCAATCATTTTACTTGGGTTAATGGAAGGGACAGAAAAAAGAAAAAAGAAAAAAAAAAAAAAAACAAATGGGACCCATCAGTCATGTGACTCACATTTATCAAAACTTTGAGTTTATGGAAATGATGGAAAAAAAAAAAAAAGATAAATAAAAATCAAACCTGTCCATCACCTGAAACATGTTCCTCGCGCTTCAGGAAAGGAAAAGAAGTAAGAAAAAAAAACTACAAATGAGATCCGTCCACGAGCGGAGACGCGTTAGCACGATGCTAACAGAACAAAACATTTTTTTTTTTTTTTTTTTTTTTTGGAGGCGGATCTTGGGAGGCTCCCGACGGGCATAACCCCGTTTTCACAGGCGGCTAATTTAATCAAGGTGACTTCTCCTTCCTCCTCTCCGTCTCTCCGAGTGTCTCCCAGGACGCCGTTTCGTCGTTTCCCCTCGCGCCGACCAGCAGGCGAACGCTAAAAAAATTATTTTTTCCATCGGGCGTCACCGCCGCCGAGTTCACCTCGCTCACATTCTCCCGGATAACCTTCCTCCGGCCTCCGGAGACGCCAAACTTCTGTCTGCCTTTTATTTATTTCTTCTTCTTTTTTTTTTTTTTTTTTTTAAATGTCTCCCGGCTGTTCGGTCTCTCAGCGGGATCTAATTAAGTGTAATTGCTAATCAATGAAGCGCTAAGCCCCGCCTCCATTTGGAAGGTGAGCCCAAAGGCCCGCTCGTCAGGGCCGGGGAGCCGGCTTGTTACCGTGGGATACGGGATTTGACCGACAAAAGTTTTGGAGGAATAAAATGGAGATTACGCAAAAACTACAAAAATGGAGGGCGTCGTGTCCCGTCCTCACACGAGGACTTTCCAACTTCTGATTATTTGGTTTTAGTTTTTTCACCTTTTCCCCGATCCTTCAAAGATCCTTCAAAAGGGACGTGGTTTATTTTCGTCTCACACACACACACACACACACACACACACACACACACAGTGTACAGAATATTATTAGTAGTTTGCTGTTGACTCAGGGATCCAAGAGTCAATATTTGAAACAATATGAAATAACTTTATGTGCCTAAAATGGGACATTCATTCATTCATTCATTCAAACACTCATTCATTCATTCTGTCGTTCATTCATTCATTCATCCATTCATTCAAACACACATTCATTAATTCATTCTGTCGTTCATTCATTCATTCATTCATTCTGTCATCCATTCATTCATTCATCCATCCATCCATCCATTCATTCATTCATTCATCCATTCATTCATTCTGTTGTTCATTCATTCATGCATTTATTCATTCTGTCATTCATTCATTCATTCATTCATTCCTTAATTCAAACACTCATTCATTCATTCATTCATTCTGTTGTTCATTCATTCATTCATTCATGCAGCCATTGTTTCGAACACTCATTCACTCAATCATTCATTCATTCTGCCGTTCATTAATTCATGCATTCTTTCATTACTTTTTTCATTCATTCATTCATGCATGCATGCATTCATTAATTCATTCATTCAAACACTCATGTATTCATTTATTCATTCATGCAGACATTCTTTCAAACACTCATTCATTCATGCATGAAGTTATTCATTCATCCATTCATTTATTCATTCACTTATCTATTTATTCTGCCATCCATGTATTTGTTCATTCACGCATTCATTTATTCATTCATGCAGCCATTCTTTCGAACACTCATTCATTAATGCATTCATTCATTTATATTTTCATTCATTCATGCATTCATGCATTCATTCAAACACTCATTCAATCACTCATTCATTCATTCATTCATTTATTCATATTTTCATTCACACATTCATTTATTCATTTATGCAGCCATTCTTTCGAACACTCATTCATTCATGCATTAATATATCCATGCATTCATTCATTCATTCATTCATTCAGTCATTTATTTATTTTTTTCTGCCATCTATGTATTCATTCATTGATGCATTCTCTCATACATGCATTCATTTATTCATTCATGCAGCCATTCTTTCAAACACTCATTCATTCATTCATGCATTAATTTATCCATTCATTAATTCAGTCATTCATTCATTCATTCATTCATTCTTTGAACTTCCTATTTGTTTTTCAGGTTAACAGGAGCAGCTGATGCCTGCTGCCGCTCGAGGCAGCGATAGCCAATCACAGCTGACGCTCTGGGTGGAGGGGCGGGGCTTAGCCCGCACGGGTCACCTGTCAATCAAATACGAAGACAATCAAACGTCGTCGACGGCCGCGGGACGAACGCGGAGAAGCCGGGAAGCGAACGTCCGAGCCGCCTCCAGGAGAAAAAACATCCCATAATAAACCCGATCAGGCCTGTGTGAAGATGCAAAACCCCGGGGAGACGTTTCCAAAACCCGTGATATCACAGACGGGCGATTGTCGAGATGTAACCTGAAATCCGTTACCACGCCAACAGACGGATGAATAATTCATACGATATGATAAGATTTTTTCGTTTATTTATTTTCTTAATGCTTAATTTTCAACCCTTCCTTCCCCCCCCCGGCCTTTTCTTCAATGGTATCACCCAACCTTCTTGTTGTTTTTTTTTTTTCCCACACCTCTGGAGAACGTGAGAACCCAGGAGAACCGAGAGCCTTCTCACACGCAAACACTTATTTCTATTCTTATTTTATACTATTATTTCAGGCTTTGAAGGCTTTGTTTCACACTCAACTTGCGTTGAGCCGCATTAACATTCACCGCTATGAATAAATCATCCCTGGTTCCATCCATCACTTTCCTATTTATTTTATTTTTTCCATTCTTTTTTATTCCCCCCCACCCACCCCCCCCCCCCCTCCCCGTTCAGATCTTCAGAGACCCATTTCGAGACGCAAATTAGCCATGACAGAGTCGGCCACGTGACGGCGAAGGAAAGGAGCAAAATGAAATCAAAGTCTGCTGCGTTAATGGATGCCGCGCCGGGATTTGCGGTTTTATGCAATTTGGCTCGGTAAACAGCTGTTCCCCCCCCCCCCCGCACATCAAAGAGGGCTGCGGCGCCGCGGCGAGAAACAGATTTATTCCTGAGTCGCCCGCCGCCGCCGCCGCCGCCGGCCTCGCGCGCCTGGCTGTACCTCGGCCGCATCGCTAACATCTAATGCTAAGCGGTAAGCGGTCTGATACGTCGCTTTCATCATAACATTGAGCTACATTCACCTGCACACTCTAATAGCATTGATTGCTAGCAAATCGCTAACCAGCCAATCGGAGTTGGACGCTCTGCAATTCAGGGTTTTTTTAATTTTGAGTCCAAGATGCGTTATTAGCTGGAAAAGAGGTCAAAGGAACGCAAATACAAATACAAATACATATACTGTCATTATCGGCCTAATAGCATTGGTTGCTAGCAAATCGCTAGCCAGCCAATCGGAGTTGGACGCTCTGCAAATCAGGGTTTTTTTTAATTTTGAGTCCAAGATGCGTTATTAGCTGGAAAAGAGGTCAAAGGAACGCAAATACAAATACATATACTGTCATTATCGGCCTAATAGCATTGGTTGTTAGCAAATCGCTAACCAGCCAATCGGAGTTGGACGCTCTGCAAATCAGGGTTTTTCTAATTTTGAGTCCTAGATACGTTATTAGAAAAGAGGGCAAAGGAACGCAAATACAAATACTGTCATTATCGCTCTAATAGCATTGGTTGCTAGCAAATCGCTAAGCAGCCCATTGGAGTTTGGATGCTCTGCAAATCAGGGTTTTTCTAAATTTGAGTCCAAGATGCATTATTAGCTAGAAAAGAGGTCAAAGGAATGCAAATACAAATACAAATACTGTCATTATCGCTCTAATAGCATTGGTTGCTAGCAAATCGCTAAGCAGTCCATCGGAATTGGACATTCTGCAAATCAGGGTTTTTCTAATTTTGAGTCCAAGATGCGTTATTAGCTAGAAAAGAGGTCAAAGGAACGCAAATACAAATACCGTCAATTTCGGCTAATTGTGGCTTAAACAGCAATGCAGCTAATTTAAAGGCTAACGAGCTTCAAACGGTTAATGTTAACAGTAAAGGATCTGATACTGCATTCAGCTGTTTGCCTGCACCTTCTAGTAGCGCCGGCTGCTAGCAGATTGCTAAGCAGGCCATCGGGAGCCATTAAACAGCCCGGGGGAATCGACAACCTCTTGCTAGGTTCTGCAGATTTTGGACATTCAGCTAATCAGGGTTTTCCCAATTTTTGATCCAGGTAGTGTTCTTTGCCAAAAAGGAGTTAAAATAAACGCAAACACCGATACCAACATTTCCATCTAATTACAGCTTAAACAGCGATTTGGCTAATTTACAGGCTAACAAGCTTCAAATATTTAGCCTCGTCACATCGTAACGATTAAACGACACACACTTAAGCGGTTTTGGTGGAGGATGAACATAAAGCTAGGGATCAATGACTTTTCCTGGTGGGCTTCTAATTTTTTTTAACCAGAGGTGTCTGGAAAAAATAATTACGAATACAGATTTTAATAAACGACTTTGGTGCCACAGCGAGAAAAAGATTAAGTTTTACATCGCCCGGCGCCGGCCCCGCACTACTGGCTGTACCTCGGTCGCATCAGACGGCTAACGTCTGATGCTAACATTGGTGGTAAATGGTCTGATATGCTGCTTTCATCGCCCCATTGAACTACATTCATCTGCACACTTTAGTAGTGTTGGTTGTTAGCACATTGCTAAGCGTGCCATCGGAGTTAGGATGCTATGCAAATCAGGGTTTTCCTAATTTTGAGTCCAAGAATTGCTATTAGCCAAAAAAGAGGTCAAAGTAACACAAATATCAATACCGTCATTGCCTCCTGAGTCGCCTGGCAACAATCCCGCGCTACCAGTCATACATCGTAGCATGTAAAGGATTAGGCGGCTAACGTTGACGATGAACCTTCCTTATTCATCCAAAATATAATTTCTGTTAAATATTAACGTTTTTAGATAAATACTAGTTGGTGGCCCGAACAAAAGGCATTATCATTACTTAGCCAATAATACTCCAAGAAATTTGATGAATCGCTAATAATCATTATTGATAATCCTTAGTTATTATGAAAACTAAATCTAGCTCCACAAATGGTCACCTCATATAGAGCCATGCAGCCATTCACTCATTCATTCACATATCATATGGACACGTGACCGCCGGCTAACCTTCAAAGAAGCCACACTAGATTTCCATCAAACCTGCTGAAGGTTTTCAAACTGTGTGAGAAACCCGGAGAACCCTGAGGAACCCAACGCGAGAACATGGAGTCTCCAGACAGAAAGGGAATCCAACCGTCTTGCTGTGAGGAAGCGCTAACCACAGCGCTAACCTCCCGCTAACCACAGTGGTATTAGTATCTCCAATAGTTGTATCTCCTACGTTATACTTTCCAAGACAAAAGGATGGATTTCAGCCCAGAGTTCCTGTGCGAGTATTTTGTCCAAATCCATCCCGCAGCCGGTGGGCTTTGAGCGTTGTCGGGGGCGACCTGCAAACACGGGCGGTATTCTTGTAGTACAACCCTCCAAACCTTCCCCCCCCTGCGCTTCTGCGGCGCCGACAAAGCGGAGATGGGCGTTTGTTTTATCTCCGGATGACGAAACGCCGCTGAAATATTTTTGCATGGGAGAACAAATACCGGGCGCGTTTGAAGAAAGAAAAAAAAAAAAAAAAAAAGTTCTTGCTTTGTTTCATTCTTAGGGCTTAAAAAGAGTCAGCGGCTAATGTCCCTATTAGCATCCGGAGTCCAAAGCATCAAAGGAGCCAATGAGCAGCCTCGCTTTTGCGCCATTAAACCGGAGCGCCGTAACCACGCGGTGAAAGGGAAACGACCATCCATCTTCTCGACCAATCGGAGCGGCCGGACGGGAGAGCCAGCGCTGAGTCGACGCCCTTTTTGGTCGTGAACATCTCCAACGCATGGCATCTCCAGAAGATGGTTCACCTCCGGGGACATTATTAGTCTTATTAATGCCCCCAACACACACACAAACACACACAAACACACACATACTACAAAAATTCATGTATTATTTGTTGTTTTTGAGTCCTCCTATCTGAATGACAGTTTCTTGTAGAAAGCTTTTATGTATTTATTGACTCACATAATTGTTGAAATATGTATTTATTTATTTTTATTATCTGCCTGCATAAAAAAAAATTATAATTATCATTTTTGTTATTATTGTTGTTGTTGTTATTGTTGTTGGTGTCATTAATCTTATTATTATTATTGGTATAATCAGTGTTATAATTATTTTTACTGCTATTTTTAATAGTAGCGGTATTATTTTAAGTACTATTTTAAGTATTTTAAGTACTATTTTAAGAATTGATTAATACCGTTTTTATTTTATTTATTTATTTTTTTTATTAGACTACATTTCATGACATTTAATTTAATGTGACCTTATTTTATTTTATCACATTTTATTTATTTTAGCTCATCGGATAAATTAACTCCGGCAGATCCATTGCGAGTGAGAGGGTTCGATACTTGTATGCTTCTATATTTTGGGGGGATTGAGCCATGGCTCAGATGATGGATGAATGAAAGTTACAATAACATCAATGTGCTATGTTGTAGCCATTTTTTAATTTGATTACATTTCATTACATTTTATTTAATCTGACCTTATTTCATTTATTTTCAGCTCGTCCGGATAAAATAACTCCGGCGGATCCATTGCGAGTGAGAGGATTCAATACTTGTATGCCTCTATTTTTTGGGGAGGATCGAGCTAAGACTCCCTCCGCGTACAGATGATGAATGAATGAAAGTAACAATAACATAAATGTGCTAAGTCGTAGACATTACCGACGGCAACGCTTCCTCTTCCATCCCACCCCTTTGCCCACGGATAGAAATAAAGTAAACCCCTTCCGTCAAATGCCTGTTTGGATAGCTCGTCTCAGTCGAGCGTGAGTGAAACCAGAACATACAGACATCCCATCCATTCTCCAAACACCGGCGCCGTGGTAACAAACGACCGTCTCTACAGGGAGGAAGGTATGCCTTCCGTGTGAAAACCCCGGAGCCGGGTGTCTCCTCGGCTCAGCATCTGCTGACCCAGCTTGACATCCTCCTTGCCGTGGGCTACGCTGACAGCGTCCTTCAACTCTTTCCGCCGCGGACCCTCCGCCTCCCCTGCCTATCGCCTCTGCCGCCGACTGTTGTCGGACATGTGTCGGCTAAATCAGCTGTCACATTTCGTTTTCCACGCATCGCCAAACGGGAGGATTTCCCGCCGCCACCGGTGTCCGGTGGACTTTTACAAAGTGTGGTCGAAAGTGCTCCCGGCGGAGCGTCCGGTTTTCCCAGAGCGGAGTTGAAGAAGGCCGATTCTTACGCGCAAAAATCTTGAACCCGCCGTGGGTTAAAAGTACATATATTTACTCGACGCAATCGGTTCGTATTTCATTCAAGTTGTACTCTGAACCCTCGCGGTGACGTGAAGTATTCAACAAATATCCCGTCGGTGTGTCAAAGTGCTGGGGTACAGTCATCTGACATGTATTCATGCAACGACTAGCTGCTTTTGCACGGGATTATTCATATCAACGCATTCATTACTCTGCCTTCTGGGGCTCCAGGAACCTGGGGCCAATCCCAGCGGACACTCGGGTCTGAGGGGCGGGGTTTCAAGTCAACTGTCAATCAGAGGACTACCTAAAGGCACATTTATGCTAAACGTTAAATATGCATACCGGCGGAAGAGCTTGCGGAAGCCAGTGCCGCCAGGAGTCATGGGTGGGGCAGCGGTATGCTCAATGTATGACTAGCCAAAGAAAGTGACAAGAAGAAGGAACCAACATGGCGGTGGTATAACCCGGGAGGAGGATTCTCTGTTTGCCTACCACCATTTGTCTAATGTCCGCACAGACCGGCAACTCCCAAATGTAGCCTATCACAAGCACCTCCACTTGCACCATTATTTCCTGAAACAGAACTTGGAAGGGAACACCGAAACCTGTGCTGCCCTCTAGTGGACATGTCACTTGAGGGCCATTGCGCCGCTTGTGGGGCATATCCGGGATCGGACTTTTGACAATGTCAGAAAGGGACATACCCTAGTTGAGGGCATAAGCTGGCATTAAAAGGCCGATTGAGAGATATCAAACCATTCACTTTGCGTAGAGTCTTCAATGGATCCAACGGGTGGTTTCGGAGACGACAGGGTACCTATGGTGAACCAGAAGGTCCCACACCGCTGGCCGCAGCAAAGGACATCGTGGAAACTAAGATTTCAAATCACGCATTCGTCTTTTATAATAGAAGGCGTTTGTTTTCTTATCGTATCTCCAAGAGACGCGTGTTTAAAACCTCGATGTTCCGCCTCGACGTCCTGATATCAAGCTGTCTGATTGTATCTGCCGTCTGTGTTCTCCGGACACCGCAGGTGTCGAGGTGGTGCGTATAGATGCTTGCGAATTCGGAACCGTATGAATGTCGATGAAGGCCTTCGTCGGCAGTCACAAGATTTGCCGGTAAGGGTCGGTTGTGAGATGATTCAGTTCACGAATGGAGGCGGGACAATAACCTTGAGCCGCTGCGGACGTTAGCCTTAAGAACTCGCATCATCTGGGCCACTGGCGAGGGAATTGTCCGTATTTATAAGGCTAAATCAGTGCTATCCCAGAGGTATGTGGGGGCGCCAGTTCGTCTTTCAACAAGGAAATCCCAGAAATCTTCTGATTCTTCTTGAAGCTGTGGCCCTTTCGATCCATAACAACTCCGACCACCTCTGCTTTTTTTTTCCTGGTGAATATCTTAATGTCTCTGCGCCGTTCAGGATCAACGGGTAGCCTGAAGCTAAATGCCGGCTTCCAGCAACAACAAAGAAGATGTCCTCACGTGGTGACGGCAAGCTAATTTCCTCAGTCCATACTAAACAGCAACACTCCGAGTAATACAAATCGCTCATTTACTTGATATTTTAATGCGAAAAAGTAAAAGCGGTGCTTTTGGCAGCCATTTCTTCCCTGAAACAACATCATTTTTGGGCTACGAGTCCCCGGAACCGGAGCATACATGTCAGGTCACGTCCCGTTCTCGCGCTGAACCTCCTTCCGTCTGTTGGATTTGCTCCCGAGAGTCACTCCAACCCTTGTCTCCTTCCCTGAAAGTATTCAAATTACAATTAAGTATCCAGGGATCTGACAGACGGCAGCCCTTACGTTCCTCTCAAGGGGAAGGCAATGCGATTGAGGTTGTCGGACGTTAAAGCAGGTCCGAAGAAATTGCATTTTAAAGAAAAAAAAAAGAAAAGACAATAAAGGAGGCAGCCAACGGAGCTGACAGACCTCATCAGGTGAAACGGTTGGAAGCACAAAGAGGCGAGTCTGACAGTTAAAAGGAACGGTGAACATCTCCAGACCGGATTTTGAAGCAAATTTGGATTCCTCCCACTGACGCGGGGACACTAAAGAGGTACGCATGCAAATACTAACACAATTTCCATGTCGAAGAGGAATGGCTTGCAATTGTAGCTCCATTCGATGGATCAAGAAGGTTCTTGATTCAGTTCCATCTCCGGGTTCCTTCATGATTTCCTCCCGAAATCCAAAAAGCTGGACACTGTAGGGTCTCCGATGGAAGCCGTGTCTTCGAAAAACCAAGTTCAACTACCGAATTCACGCTTCTTAGCACTGACGCTGGCTTGCAGACCAGCTTCGGCAAAGATTATGTGCGTTTAAATTAATTAATAATTAATATTACATATATATATATATCTATATATATGTGCATAATAAAAAACATCCTCAATTATTGAGAGGACACTAATCCTCCCAACGCTTCAGACGAATTACATCTGACCTCCATTACCTCGCTAACCTCCAGACGAAGCTAAATGCTACTCGATGTTCGTATGTAAATGCTGAAGTTGAAGGCTCGATGAATTATAAATTAAACATATATATATGTGCGTCTGAGGTTAAAATAAACTGACAGCAAAGAGCCCAGAGACAGGAAGGTGAGCGGGGAAACTTAACCCCGCTCTTTATGTTCTGTCAATCACGGGAAAAAAACTGCTAGCCCAGTTAGCGGCGTAGCATAGCATCAATTTGCTAAGCCGGGGAGCATTGAGGCTTCCTTAGAATAAAGTGACTGATCCTCAAGCGAGGATCCAGTGCTTATAGAGGGCGTGGAAGTCATTTTTGAAGAAACATTCATTGACTCTGCTGATTGAAAATAATAATTATAATATTTCTTCTTATTATTATAAACTTATAATATCTCACCACTGTCTTGTACACCTTTGCTTTCATTCTGGCTGATGTTCTTCTATCTCTTCTTACCCCTGACACTTTTCTCCACCCATTCCAACCTGCTTGAACCCGTCTCCTCACCTCTTTTCCACACTCTCTGTTGACCCCAAGTACCTGAAATCCTCCAGCTTCTTGATCTCCACTTCCTGGAGCTTCACCATTCCACCTGAGTTCCTCTCATTCACAGACATATACTTTGTCTTACTGGACTAACCTTCATTCCTCTCCTTTCCAGAGCATACCTCCACCTCTCTAGATTTTCCTCTACCTGTTGTCTGCTCTCACTACAGATCACAATGTCATCTGCAAACATCATGGTCCATGGGGATTCCTGTCTAACCTCATCTATCAGCCTGTCCATCACCGTTGCGAACAAGAAGAGGCTCAGAGCTGATCTCTGATGGAGTCCCGACTCCTCCGTGAACTTCTCTGTTACCCCTACAGCACATCGCACCACCGTCTCACAGCGGGCATACATGTCTTGCACCAGTCTAACATACTTCTCTGCCGCTCCAGACTTCCTCATCCAATACCAGAGCTCCTCTCTTGGCACCCTGTCATATGCTTTTTCTAGGTCCACAAAAACACAATGCAGCTCCCTCTGGCCTTCTCTGTACTTTTCTATCAGCATTCTCAAAGCAAATACTGCATCTGTAGTACTCTTTACAGTATATTATGTAATACATATAAATATGTATATATAATATTATTGTTGATAATCAACAATAATAATAACGATAACAACAACGACAACAACAATTATAATACTAATTACTGTTATTATTATTATTATCATTGTTGTTGTTGTTGTTATTGTTATTATTGATAATGTTATTGTTAATAATAATAATAACAACATGTGGTAATAACAACAACAACAACAACAACAATGATAATAATAATAATAATAAATGGTATGTTCTGTTATTACTATATATAGTATGTAATATTTGAATTAATAAATAATACATATTTAATGACGACAACATTACGATTATTGGTTTTTTTTTTTTTAATTATTATTATTACTATTATTATGTCACAAGACACAGGCCGACCTTCACCCGGCACCCGGAGAACCCAAGACTCCCCAGAGAATTACGTCTTGGAAGAAAATAAAATGCTCTTCCCCCTCATCATAACAGCTTTGCACAAATGGCCAAAAAAGAGCCTTTGCTGTTTGAATGACCACTTCATTAATCAAAAGCCTCCATTACTTCCATGTCTTTATTTATCTTTATCACCAGAAGGTTGAGCCCACTCATGCTGGTATTTCCCAAACATTATCTTTTTCGCCTTTCTTGCAAAACGCAACTTAATTAGCGGTAACGAGGCTATTTTTAATTCAACCTCTCGGGCTGTTGTCGCTTCCCGCCGCCTCAGTTTACAACCTAAATGCATCGCTAATGGGAAAAACAATCGGCTGAAACGATAACCCTCTGGGACGCCTTCGGGAGACGCCAGGCAATGTCAGGATCCGCCGGGTTTCCGCAACTAATCGCGACTCAACGGGCGTAAAGTTCGGCGCGGATAACGACGGCCTCCGCTACTGCTAGCGCCTTTAACGCTCAGCTGTAATTAGCTAACAACCAACGGCGTGCATTTCTAATAATAATAGTAATAATAATAATACATGGTATTTTTATAGCGCTTTTCATGACACTCAAAGACGCTTCACAAGTAAAAAAACAGAAGGAAATGAACATACACAGAATTATTGGGAAGAAGTCCATGATTGCAGAGTGTGGCGATGAGCGCCAGTCCAGGGACAAGCCAGTCCAGGGACAAGGACTTGAGCTGGCTGGCTAGCTGGCCAGCTAGCCAGCCAGCTCAGGTCGCCGTCGGGATCTGAAGTTTTGAGAGGCTAGCCGGCTAGCTAGCTAGCCAGCCAGCCTGCTCAGGACGGCAAGCTAGTTTGGTAGCTTGCTGGAGATTGTCCAGGTGAGCCTTTGTCTTTTGGTTTGGTTGATTGGTTGGAGAGCAAGAAGCGGCAGCCAAACGCGCCAGCGTCCTCCCGCACGCCATCTTGCCAAAAAAAAAAAAAAAAAATTCTAGCCCCTGAAATATTACCGGGTGGAAATTATAAGAACGTCAACCCAGCGGGATTATTCACAAGGGTCGCGGCGCAATCGGCGGCCTGCGCAACCTTAAATTTGCCTGTTAGCCGCAAGCTAAGGGCGGCGCGGCGTGATGCAGCGCGGTGCGGCGCGGGATAGCGCGTTCTTTCGCGCCACCGAGGGACCCCGGTGAAGTTCAGGAGGTTCTTAGGGGGATTCTCCTCGGTATGTTCTCAGCGGTTGTCCTTGTAGAAACATGTATACGACTGCGGGGGTGGCGTGCTAACGGTGCTAACGGGGGTGAGAGGGCGAAGGCAACCTTCATTATGCAAAGAGGAGATAAAACGCAGCGGCGCTTGTTTGTTTCTACGTTTCCCGCCCACGCCGCGCAGCATGAAGGCACCGCCGTTCCATCCTGGCGGGCTAACGGCTTCTTCGGCATCATTTCTCGGGTTTCTCCGTTTCAGGAATCTCGATTCCCGGCGATGATTGGTTCCTGTAAGTGACCCACGTGATTGACAGGTGACCCCGGGGTTAAGCCCCGCCTCCCAGCCCATTATCAACCAAGCTTCGCACGACAAAATGAACGATTCGGGCGACGTGATGCAACCTTACAACTTGGAAAACATGGCGACTTTTATATGTGTGTGTGTGTGTGTGTGATTTATTCATTTATTCATTCCTTTTGTAAATAAAATTGAAATACTCCGAAGCAGACGCAGGAGGCGCCAACAGTGCGAGCGACCGGAATGCCATCTAATTTCCGTGTGTTTGGAACGGCGTGGACCGAAACAATGGGACCCGGCGGGGATTTAAATCTAATTAATGACGGAACTTTAGACACGATGGAAAACAATGGGAGGAAGAGGAGGAGGAGGAGGAACTGGAGTTGAAACCAGAGTGCAATGAAAGCGAGGAGGACGAGGAGGGATGAGTGGAAATACAGAAGCTCTCACTTCATTAATATATGTATATATATTATAATCTAAACACCAAAGGTGCGCTTTATCTAATATTAAATCAATAAAGTGACTTATCATGTCTGACTGACAACTTCCCCCTGCAATGATAGGCTAAATAAAAAAAAGCGTCTTTGCGTGATTAAATCAAAGAAAATAAAAGTAAATAAAATAAGATTAAGTAAAAAAAAAAGGAAAAGGGTCACATTGAATTTAAATTAAATGTAATCAAAATAAATGAGAAAAAAAAAAAAAAAATAGGAACAATAGTTGGAATGGTGCTGCTGCAACTGATAATAGCAATACCAATAATACAATAATGATAAAATACAAAAAAAAAAAAAAAACTGTAATAGTACTGGTACTCATAATAATAGCATTAAAAATAACAATAATACTAATGATAATAATATAATATGAAGTAAGAGTCAGTTACTCAATATACTACTATTATTACCACTACTAATACTAATACTGATATAAATAACAAAATTATAATTGTGACAATAACGATAACAACAACAACAACACTACCGCTATTACTTCTGATAATATATGTAAAATAAATAAATTAAATGAATAAATAAATAAATGGATAAATAAATGAATCCAACAACTAAATGAATCGATCAATAAATAAAAGCTCTCTGTCACTTCGATCAAAGGGTTCATAAAACAAATACGGGGTAAAAACAGAACGCAGCTTTTTGCTGAGGACGTGTGTGTGTGTGTGTGTGTGTGTGTGTGTGTGTGTGTGTGTGTGTGTGTGTGTGTGTGTGTGTGTGTGTGTTGTTGGGGGTGTGGTGGAGGGCGGGCGTATGCTCCTTCTGGTAAACAGCTGTCTTGTGTTACTTTAAGTCTTTAGAGTAATTAGCATGATTGGAAATATATCACGTTGCACATGCACAAACTCACACACACACACACACACACACACACACACACACAGAAGAATTGTTTTTTTTTTTACTCATGCATGATCAAAAGGAACACGAGAACGAAGGTGATGAAGGGAGAAAAAAAAAAAAAAATCAGGTTTAATAAATGATTTCTGTTGTAAAGATTGAGATGGCGGCTATTTCCAGAGAAGGGTGGATATTAAGAAATAAAAATAGAAGAAATTAAAAAAATAAAAGTCACCCCTTAATGGGGTGACTTTTATTTTTAATTTTTATTTTTTAAATTTTTTAATTTTTTAATTTTTAATTTTTTAATTTTTAATTTTTAATTTTTAATTTTAATGAGGGGTAAAAATTGGGTTAAAAAAATTGGGTAAAAATTGAGATGTAAAAAATGAAAAAAAATATTTTTAATTTTTAATTTTTTAATTTTTCTTATTTTTAATTTTAATGAGGGGTAAAAATTGGGTAAAAAAATGGGTAAAAATTGAGATGGCGGCTATTTCCAGAGAAGGGTGGATATTAAAAAAAAAAATATATATATATATATATATATAATTCACTCCTTCATGCCAGTTAAAGAGACGAGAGAAGAAAAAGGCAGAAAAAAAAAAAAAACATTACGACTGTTTACTTTTCACTGCTGTGTTGCTCTATTAATTTTCAGATATATAAAGATAATTAAAATAAAAAAACAAATTTGGATTCAAACATGACGAGAGTTTCTTGAAGATTGACATCCGATTGCACCCGTTTCCACGGACGCCGGAGAATCCAGACTTGCAGATCTTTCATTTTTCCCGCCGGTGGAACGCCGGCGTTGCCATGGCGACCAGAACGACACGCAAGAAAACGCCGACGGTGATTTCCCGCGACATCTCGCGCGGGGAAAACGTCGCAACCCGCCGTTCCATCTGCCGTCCGATCATCTCAGCCGGTCGCGGCCGCGGGGTTTGTTGTTTTTCGCTTTGCTTTATTTATTTATTCATTTCTTTTGAATATTCTAATCGTCGTCCGTGAGCGAGACGTGACTCAGTCCCGATGTTCTCCCCGGTTCCTCGGTTCTCCCGCCGCCCACCCGACGACCTCGCCGAGGCCGCCTCGCCTCCCCGGAGAGACTCCGAGCTGCAAATAATCCGACGTCGGGGTTTTGATTGGAGAAACGACGAGCTGGAGGCCGTCGGTACGCGACAGATGCTGGACGTCCAACCCCCAACACACACACACACACACACACACACACACTAGCTTCACAAGTATGGTGGTAAGATTGTATTTTTCAAGCGAGATGTTGACGAATTATTTTTTCTTCAGCTTGGGGTGTCGGTGTTATAACTGCAGAAAACACACACACACACACACACATGCAGGCACACACATACACATGTGGAGGCACACACATACACACACACCCACGGCAAATTTTTTTTTGTTTTCCCCAGGAATTGTTTGCTGTAAGAGTCCTCTTATCTAAGTGACAGTTTCTGGCAGAGAGCGTTTATTTATTTATTGACTCGAATAATTGTTGAATTTTATTTTTCTATTGTCAGTATCTGGTTGTGTAATTATCGTTATTATCATTATTGATTGTTGCAAATTATTATTATTATCATTATTATTATTAATGTTATTGGTAGCACCTTTTTATTATTATTGTTGTTATTATTATTTTACTTATTAGTTCTTGTAGTTGTATAATTCAACCTCTGGCCAGTTATATAACAATAACAATAATAATTGTTATTATTTTTTTTCTTCTTCTTGTTCTTCTTCTTATTATTGTTTATTGTAAATGATAACCAATAACAATAATAATTATTATTTTTATTATTACTGGTATCATCTGTTATTTAATTGTAAATGCTATTATTATATTGTTATCATTTTTATTATCATTATAATTTCATTTTGTTCCTTTTTTTATTTTTACACTTGATTATATTTCGTTAACTTCTACAATAGGTGACCTTATCATATTTTATTTTATTTCTTTCTATTTTATTTTTCTGATTTAATTAAATTTTATTTTATTTTATTTTATTCAATCGCACTCAGGGAGTTTATTTTACCATTACGGGAGAAGTAGCCAGTCAGACATAATTATTCACTTCATCCACATCCTCAGCCTTCGGCATGGAAATACACCAGTATCGCCTTTGGTTTATTGATTTAATATTTGAGATTTCATTTTTATTTTAAATAACCAAAGATGAACCCCAAAAAATCGCACCCCATCAATTCTCCCGTGGACGAAAGGGTCGGAGGCTATTTTTCCTTTTTTGCTAGCAGGCGTGGACGGCGCCCGTTTGTTTGATTTAGAATAAAAAGAAAATAAAATGGCAATGTGTTTTTTTTGATTTAAAAAAAAAAAAAAAGGGACCCCCCGCTGAGAAGATCTGAGGAGGAAGGCCCCGCCGTCTGCAACGCTCTATTTATTTTCCCGGCGAAAACCGCCGAGCGTCCGAGCGGCGGCGCCTCCTGGTGGCTCCGCCTCCTCATCTTCCGCCGCTGGTTATCAGTCAGGGTTCTTCTTTGACGGCAAAACTAATTTCACGCCTCTGACAAACTTTTTTTTTGGGAGAAACAAGGAAGGGGGAGATGGAGGCGAGTATCAAAGGGGAACTTTTTTTATTATTATTTTTTTAACACATAAAAAAAAAACAAAAAAAAAAAAACACGATAAATCCTCATTGATGTTTGGTGTTTAGTATTTTTTTTGTTGCTCTCTGAATGCAACAACCAGAAGGGAAAAAAAAACAACTTTAAACAAACTGATAAACAGCAAGAAACACATGCGGGAAAAATTTACCTGCATGGAAGATGCAGTTTTTAAACTCTGGGCGTTGCTACGGCAACATATTTCCTCTTTAAATTAACGGTTTAAAGAGAGGCTAGCAAGGCGTTAGCCAGGCTAACAAGGTGATTAACAGCTAAAGAGGTGACGAACGGCAAAAACCGCCAACAGGTAAAATTTAACCGCACAAACGATACTGACAATTTTAAACATGAGACGTTGCTATGGCGATATATTTCATCTTTTAATAAATGGTTTCAACTTACAGACTTTGTACTTTATCTAATATTCACATTAACACACGCACACTGGAGCGAGACGCTAGCAAAGCACTAGTCATGCTAGTGAGGTGATTAACGGTAAAAATGTAGATGTGTAAAATTTACCTGCATAGTTATATTTAAACATTGTTGCTACGGAAACATATTTTGCGTTAAAAAAACAGTCTCAACTTACAGACCTTGTGGTTTCAAAGCGCTTTACTCCAGCTAACATTAACCCATTCACACACTCGATGCTAGATGCTAGCAAGATGCTCGCCGGGCTACCGAGACGAATAATGGTAAAAACCATCGACGCGCGTGGATGATGCAGTTAGTTTTAAACATCGGACGTTGCTACGGCAACATATTTCATTTTAAAATTAATGGTTTAACTTACAGACCTTGTGCTTTATGCTAGCTAGCATTAACCCATTCACACACACAGGTGCTAGATGCCAGCAAGGCGCCAGCCAGGCTACCAAGATGATAAACGGCTACCAAGGTAATTTAAAGCAAAAAAATGGTGACAGGTAAAATTTAACGGAGGCCGTTGCTATGGTAACATGTTTCATCTTTAAATAAGCGGTGTCAACTTACATACCTTGCAGTTTCAAAGCGCTTCACTCAAGCTAGCATTAACCCATTGATACACACTGGTGCTAGACGCTAGCAAAGCGCTAATAATAAAAAGAATAACAGCAAAACATTGCTACATTACAATAATAATAATAATGATAATAATAATGGCACAGACAATCATACATATCTTGTTATTAAATATTAATTTTAAATTTTATGAAATTATTATCATTAATATGATACATATCAGTTGTAGTATTAGTATTTATAATACTACTACAAATGATAATAATAGTAATGTATTAACACTGATAATAATAAAATAAGTTATTCTTCTTCTCCTTATTATTATCATTATTATCATTAGTACTAGTAGTAGAAGTAGTAGTAGTAATAGTAGTAGTGTTGATATTATTAGTAGTTGTTGGATTAGTCGCACTATTAGTAGTATTGTTTAAATAAATATTGTTATAAAAACAATTATAATAATGATTAAAATAATGGAAATAATTCTGACAGTAATAATATACATTATTATGATAATAGCAGTATTATTAGTGTTAGTATTATTATAAATGGCATAATAATAATAATAATAATAATAATAATAATAATAATAATAATCTCCCGTCCCCTGGTGCTGATATATATATTGAAGTATAAAATCTAAATATGTTGTGATGACATTTGTTTGGATTTAATCTCCATGTTTTGCTCTCTACAGTAGAAATTGGATAATTGCAGTCTTTATATCCCCGGAGGTTGTTGTTGGTGGCGCTTCTTTTAAGTTCCTTTAAACACAAGTTTAACACGAGCGGCGGTTCAGCGTGGAAGCCTGCAGCAATGCAGCGAAGCCTCGACGGCGTCCGTTCTGGCGCCACCAGACCCCCCCGACCCATTTTCCACGAGCAACGTAATTGCTTAGAATTACCATCAATTTCCGTCCAACTCGTCCATTGGCCGAAGCGACCCGCCGGTCGTCTGCTCCATAAGTAAGCTTCCCAAAAGCTTTACAATTACCTGCCGCTTGCTAGCCCATTAGCAGTAAATCAGTTGGAATGCATGCATTTTGGTGAAAAGGTCTGTATTTACGCACGGCGTGGAACATCGCATCGTACAGCTGCTCAGAGGAACTGAATCAAATGGTCGTGTCGGTTTTGTGTTCAGGGTTTTAATCCATAACGTTGAAGCACGGCCACGCAGAAATAGAGCTTTTCTTTTACTCTGTGGCAGAGGAGCGTTCACTGTTGGACGGAGGGGCAGGACTTGTATGCTTGCATAGGACTTTTTTTTTTTGGATCTCAGGAAGTTTTATTCAAAAAATGTGGGGACACTTGGGTTGTTCACTCTTTCTCCTGCATCACGGGTGATCGTAGCCAGAGCCAGCTGGAGAACGCCGACCCTTCACACACTCATTCACACCCACGGACATGTAGGGCGAGCTAATTATTTCCTCTTTAAATGCTTGGGTGTTACAGAACTTGGGTACGGCAGCACAGAGATAACCCAGGAGAACATGGAGAACCAAACTGAAGTCAGGACGCATCTCAGATGGGGGCGGAAACGTCTTCAAGTGAAGAAATTCAAGGTCCAGTTGCCACAAAAAGTTGCTTGGATGACCGAGAACCTCCACAGACATGAAGAACCAAGTTTTCTTTCAAACTTTGATTGAGGGTAACATACCTTCTTCTCCTTTGCCCAATCATCTACCTCCATCTAACCATCTCCTAGCACATTTGCTAACTTCTTGTCCCACTTTCCCTCACCTGTGATCATCCCCCATACGTCCACCGACCTCAGCATCCTTCCCTTCCCTCCTCATGCCATACCAAGCCATCTCATGTACAGTGATCCCTCGCTATAACGCGGTTTACTTTTCACGGTTTCACGACTTCACGGATTTGCATGGTGCATTGTGTTCTGCATTCTGATTGGCTAAAAAGTCACTCTTCTTCTCTACCTGTGCGTCAATAACGTTGCAGTTTAATATGTACACGTACGTAAAACAGCTTGACGAATTTACATGACCTACGTGCAAATTCTCTCGCGATTTCGAGTTTCTCTAAAACCCATAATGTTGACAAAACGCTCTGGAGCGACAAAGATGCTATCTATGGCAGATAAAGTTAAACTTCTGGACATGCTAAGGGAAGCTAAAAGCTATGCGGCTGTAGGTCGGCATCACGGAATGAATGAATCTTCCGTTCGTTCCATAAAGAAGGAAGAAAAAAACATTAGGACGACAGCAGCGATAAGTTTTAATAAGGATGCAAAAAGGGTTGCAACTGTCCGCAATTTTTTTCATAATCGTTTTTAATTTTCTCCCGTTTAATCCAATTACTCGAGTCGCGGTGGGCGGAGCTAATCTCTGCCATTTGAAGCCTTCTGTTCTCATTGATGATTAAAATTATTATTTGACAGTACAGAAGTTATTTGTTGGAAAAAAAGGTTTCTAAAGTACAGTACTTTTATTTGTGAAACAAATGATTGAGCCTGAAAAATGGTTTGTTCTTTCTTTTCAATGTATAATAGAGTATTTAATTGTATAATAATTATAAAAAAAAATAAAGGTTTCTTCTTCACGGATTTTGTCTATCATGGGTTCTTTTTGGAACGTAACCCAAGGAAAAACAAGGGTTTACTGTACATCTAACATCTCATGGTTCCAGATCTTCTCCATCCTCCTCACTCCACAGAGAGGAACCTCCACATCTTCACCTTCACCTATCTTCTTCCTCCAGACAACCAGACGACTTTCAACGAAAACTTTCAGAGCTTCACAAACGGATGGAAGACGCCACAAATTTGGTCGATAACACGCCGAGGACCCCCGCGTCTGGACCTCAATGGTATCTCCCAAAGTGCTCCAATGCATTAACGACCAAACCAACCACCTTTCCGTAAAATAGAAATACTCGCATTGCGGAAGCTTCAGCCGGCCAATGAAATCCACCGAGGTCGAGCGGTAAACGTCGTGTAGCTTAGCGCCGATCGGAAACCTTGAACCTCGTGAACAGAAGGTGACGCGCAGCTTCTTTGTGTCTTAATTACCTTCGGAGACAGAAAAAAAGAAGGGTCGGCGGGGGTTGTTTTGTCCGAGCGGGGAAGGGAAGCTGCGAAAACGGCGCCTGAAATCCCCCGGCTGTCCACGCCGCCGCTTATTGATGGCGGGAAAAGCTTCGCGTCGGGTTAAACATCTCCCCTCCGTTCTCTGGAGGAGCTCCATCTGGGGGCCCGAGAGCGGCGGCGCCACATTTTAATTAGCCCTCGCCGGCGAGCCGCTATAAATCCCGCCGTCGTTCCCCCGGCGTCCAACCCAACCGATGCGCAACCCCACAGGGTTGCGTTGTTTAAGAGGTAGCGCTTTACTTTATTTATTTATTCCCTGTTTCTTAATTATTCCCGGCGCCGTGACAACATTTAGGTCGTTCCCCCCCGAGGGCCCTCGGCGGTCGCGGCTGCTCCGGGAACCCGAAGCCGCCGCCGCCGCCGTCGCCATTAGCCGCCGCTCGGTTTCCCCGCCGGGAACACGGGGGCGGTAATTACGGAACATAATGTTATTAATTACTTTCCGGCACTTCGCTGCTGTTTGCGGGAGATGCTCTCCAAGCGGCGGCGGCGGCGGCGGCGGCGAAACGCCCCAGGTTAAGTGACCCACTCGTCTTCCTCGCCTGTTGTAGAAGATTGTCTCACTTCCCTTGTTCTTCACGATTCCAATTTTTGTTTGTTTTTGTTTTTTTGAGAGAGAGGCCCCCGACCGCCGATGAACCCGAGGAAGAGGAAGTGGGATTCATCAGCCGCCGTCCCCTGAGGTCATTTGTGTCCCTAAAAAAAAAAAAAAGAAAAGAATTGGTGGAGGCTCAGTCGTCGTGACAACGCGGGCGGGAGGAAACAACTCCGCCGTCGTTATCGTGGGGTTTATTGTTGTTGTCACTGTACTTTAGCCTTCACCGCTAAAGCCACCATTGCCTTTCTTTCTTTGCTAGTTATTCCTGTTATATTTTGTTTTTTTTTTGTTGTTATTATCACCTCTGCAGTTGCCATAGTTGCATTATTCTATAAATAATATATATATATTTCATATTTAGTTGTCTTGACCCACATTTAGATATAATCATTGTTGTTGTCACTGTACTTTAGCCTTCACCGCTAAAGCCACCATTGCCTTTCTTTGCTAGTTATTCCTATTATATTTTGTTTGTTTTTTTTTGTTATTATCACCTCTGCAGTTGCCATAGTTGCATTATTATATAAATAATATATGTATTTCATATTTAGTTGTCTTGACCCACATTTAGATATAATCATTGTTTGTCGTCATCAATGCTATTATGCTAGCGTTGTCGTATAATTGTTGTTTTTTTAATTATTTTTGTTGAATTATTAAAATAATAATATTAAATAATGTTTATTGAAATAATATAATAATAATATTAAATAATAATAATAATAACAATAATAATAGATAATAGTTTGTCGTTACCTCTGCTCTCACTGTTGCGTCGATTGTATTGGTTGTTGTTGCTAATATTGTTGTTGCCGCCATTTTTGTTCCACTAATATATTTATAGACTTTAGCTGTTGTTAGCTTGTTCTTACTGTTGTTATTGTTGTTGTGTTGACTGTATTTGTTGTTGTTGTTGACCGTTCTCTTTACCGTCGTTGCTAATATTGTTGCTGCCGCCATATTTATTCCACTAATATATTTATAGACTTTACCTTTTGTTAACTGTTGTCTCACTGTTGTTGTTGTTGTTGTGCTGATTGTATTGGTTGTTGTTGACCTTATTGTTGTTGCCGCCATATTTGTTCCACTAATATATTTATAAACATTAGCTGTTGTCTCTTCCGTTCTCACTGTTGTGATTGTCATCGCGTTGATGGTTTTAACCGTTGTTGCCGGTTGTATTTCTCGTTGTCGCTATCATCGTTGCTCCACTAATGCATTTCTGCACTTTAGCTGTTGCCTCGATTCTTGTGTTGATGGTGTTGTTTTTTGTTGACGATCCTCAAAGTTGCTTTATATGGTTGATGTCACTGCTGGTGATGATGCTAATGTCAACATATCTTAATTTTTTGCTTTTAATTTTGCCTGAATTAATATTCCACGACTACGATGGTGGTATCGTTGTAGTCACTGCTACCTCTTGTGTTGTCACCGTTATTGATTGTTCTTGTGATTGCCTATTGTTGCGAGAGGCGGCCATGATGCTAATATTGTCATTATCATTATCATCTTTATTTTCACAATTATCCTCGTGTTACTTCATCCAAATGTATTGGTTTAATGGTTACGCTTCTCGTTGTGTTTTTGCCTGTTCTTCAGATTGTTGTTTTCAGTGGTATCACCGTTGCTGCGGTTGTTGTTCACTGCTCTTGTGTTCGGTTGTTGTCATTCTTCTTGCCGTTGTTTACTCGTTTATTATCATTTTTGTTATTATGTTGCTGCCGCTCGGCCAATTGTTGTCATTGTTGTCGGCTGTTGTTGTTGTGTTAACTTTTGTCTTTCGTTCGGTTGTTGTCGTCATTATAAATATAACCTTTTAGCCCTTGCTGTTGCCCTGGTTACGGCCATTATAGGTACTGCCTATATAGCTATTTAATTAAAAATATACATATTATCCCCGTTACTGTGACTGTTAGTGTGGTCTCCTATATGGTTGTAATTATAACATGTAACATGTATATTTAAAACATATATAAAAATATATCCATTCTAATAACCGTTGCCACTTTGCTCGTTGTTGTTGACAGTTCTTGCGGTCGGTAGCGTCATCGTTGTTGCCCTGGCGATGATCCTATCGTCAATCCTATTTTTTAAATATTCCACTATCATCGTTGTTGTTTTTCCACGTAGTCGCATTTTTTTATTTTACATTTTTCGGTTAAACAAACTACACTCTGCCGTGAATCTCCCACCTCCGGACTCTTTCTTTTTTTTTTTTTTTTTTTTTTGTTTCCCGTCTCCGCGGTGATCCCCTCCTACAGGTTGAGTGTATTTATAGCGTTTGTCTAATCTCACCCCGGGGAACCGAACCTCTCCGACGGTGGAAATCACCGCACCTACGAAAAACCTCCAAAACACTGCAGAGGCTCTCAGGACGGGGCGAGAGCGCAGCCACGGACACGGACATTTTAATTAAAATGAGAATTATCCGAAGCTGTAAGCTAAAAATCCAAAATACTGCAAAAAAAAAAACATGATCTGCACCTGCAGTATTAGCCGCGCATGCTATTTTTCTGATTCGTCTCCCACATTGAGTTAGCATTCGGCTAATCCTCATCGAAACCATGACGGGCGCGCATGACACACGTGCACGAGCAGGCATCCGGGAGGAGGATAAATGTACATTTATACAACAATAGGTGTCAAATATCAAGGCTAAAAAAAAAAAAAAAAAAAAAAAAAAACCACAAACAAACACATTTAGCAGCCGGCGGCGGCGCTTGACTCTAATGCTTACAAAGCTTGAAGGGCCCGCAGGAGTGTGTGTGTGTGGGTGTGTGTGTGTGACAACGCCTCCCTTTATCCTAGCCGGACTCTTTGGCAGTTATGATACATCTACTTACTTACCTGTGAAAATGAAAAGGGGTTGGCGGAGAGCGCTTTTCTTTCATCGCCGTTTCAGCCCGACGGCGGAATCAGAGGGTAAAACCCCCCCCCACTAGCGCGGCGTCGCCCGAAAACTCGCCTTTTTATTTGATATCCTAAATTTTTTTGTCGACTCTGACAACCCACGGCATGCAAGGACACGCCGGCGCCATTATTTCACAAAAAAAAAAAAAAAAAAAAAAAATCTGGATGTCGGTATGATGGAGGGCTTCTTTGGAAAAGAAATTACAGGATGGCGACAATGATAGGGTTCATGTTAAATAACGACATAATAGTCGGCGGAGAGAAAAATGGAATCGGACAAAAAAGAAAAAAAAAAGGGGGATCGGTTGGAGAGTCGGGCGGCGTTCGGAAATCTCATTTGTGCAAAATCCTAGCGGCGCTATGAGTTGACGCAGGCTAGCGGGAGGGGAAATAAACTTTGCAACCGCAGAGTTTAGCTAAACCGATCGTCCCGGACCCCGGCCGCCATTGGACGAGATGTAAACCCATGTGACCCTGTCAATCAAACTGACAATTCAGGGTGTCCAGTGGACACCAGTGAAGAACCCTGAATCCAACCAGGAGGTCCCGGTCCAGGACAGCACGACCTCGGCTAACGAAATTGATTCGCTCTTTGACTCCGTTTACAAAGCGGATCGACGTTTCCCGTTGAATCGGCAAGAATCCAACGACCAAAAACAAACTGCACCCTTTTCAAATGTTTCTCTCGGTGTATTTACACCAAACAACTCAAAAGAAATAAAGCTAACCTGAATTATAACTGGTTTCTCCTTCTTGCTAACACTTGTACTATGCATTTCCTTCGCTAAATCAGCAATATAAAGCCTTCGCTAATGCTAATGCTATCTCCAGCTAGCTTCGTCTTCCATTCATCCAAACTACCAGTAACTTTTCGACGACTTCCAGGACTTGAAACCTTTGCTTCGCTAACGTAGCCGCCCCTTAAACTCATTTTTGTCCTTCGGGACGGTAAAGATGGTTGTCTTAGCTGTGTTGTCATGCTAGGCTCTTATCTCTCGCTATTATTTCCTTCTTTGGATCCACCGTCATTCTGAACTCCTTTTTAGCTTTTTTTTGGAGGCCATAATTAGGCTAGCTTATTGGAAAAGGACAAAAAAAAAAAAAAAAAGCGACAACCGTAGAACACAACCATGAACCATGTAAACGAAGCAAAGTAGCACGCGCGAATGCCGCGACGCTACAACACCAAAACATGGAAACCCCGTGAGTTCATCTGTTTGTGCGTCTCGTGCACCGAAGCTTGTTCCCACGTCGATTCGAAATTCGACAAGATATGAGGAGAACATCGAGACTCCTCACCAGGGACCTTCTCGCGGCGAAGCGGAAGCGCTAACCGTAGCGCTAAGTGTTGACGCGCTACTCCGATCAAGTTCTCGTCAATTAGCGACTAATTAATAACTAGCTAAAAATAACCGCCACATGGTCACGTTATTGCCGCCATTTTTTTTCGACACCACCACGGAAAAAAACACAACGGGGGAAATAATCCCTGATTCACGCCTGCGAAACCGATACCTCCACGTTTGTGCGTCGCGCCAGATCGCTAACAGATCGTCGCTATTTTTATCTGTTTTTTTTTTCCTTGACGATGAAGGTGTTTGATGGCGTGAAAAAAGGCAGGGATTTTTTTTTTTTTTTTTTTTTTTTTTCCCGAAAGTCCCTCCATTTCCAGGAAAATCTCTTGACGGAGGTCAAACCGAGCCGGCGTTACGTAACGTCCAGGATCTGAGGTGTCGATGCAACATGTTGTTTGTTGCAACATGTTGACAAAAATCCATACTGTCTTTAATTTAATCACATTTCCACCTTATTTTAGTTTATCCACTGTTTTTTTAATTTGTACTGCCAATTGCACTTGTTTTTAGTTCTATCCACCCCCTTGTACTTTTTAATTTTGTTCTCATTTTTTACTTGTTTCGAGTTTTATCTACTGCTTCCGTACCGTCTTTAATTTAATCTCATTTTCACCTGTTTTTAGTTTACCTACTGTTTTTTAATTTGATCTCACTGTATTGTTGTGCTGTGCTCTGCTTTGCTTGTAAACTTATCGACCCTGAAAATGAGGGAGACCTCGGTGGTCTTACAAGTATAAATACAGGTTTGAATGAATGAATGAATGAACAGAGTGGTCATAAATAGAAAAAAAAAAAAAAAAAAAAAGCGGTGCTCGGGGGGGGGGGGGTTATTTTTTTTTAATTTTTAAATCGTCGCCACGGATCTCCTCAAAGGTCATCCTGCTCTTGAGCTTCGTATCAGGTTTGCTCTCCGGCTCCAAAAGGCCAAGGTGGGATCGTAGCACAGTTGTGGGCCAATTAGGGCTTGTTTACCCCCCTCCGTCTAATTAACATCACCTTCTAGTTTTAACGAGTCGGAAAAATAAAAAAAATAATAAAAAAAAAACACCAACTGGAATCGAGGCCGGCGCTATGACCGGATATGGGGGAAAAAAAATATATTAAAAAAATAAAAATAAAACGACTCCTCCCGGGTTCTTCATCATGCAGAATAGCTCTTGGCACAACATTGTTAAAAGGGGAGGTGGGATAAAGGGACGCGGTTGTTATGTTAATAGAAATATTCATAACAACCTACTGATCTCTGTTTGAGTTTAGCTGCGATTCGGCGCTACTCTTGGAAAAAAAGGAAAAACGTACGAAACACGAGTTGAATTATTCATTCAAAGGCTGATTAAAAAAAAAAAAAACATAATAATGAAGCTCTACGCTGACGATGTTCTCATGTTCTACTGGCTTCCGGAAGCTCCTTCTTCACTCGTAATCCATTAATTGCGCGTCTCGTAACCCAGAAGCTGAGAGACCGACTGTTTATCCCTTTGGTGTTTCTTTTTTTTTTTGTTTTGTTTTGTTTCGTTTCAGTTCGTTTCCTCCGTTTTCTCGGCGACTTTCCATGTTTCTGCAAATGAGGACAAAATGCCTCGTTACATCTGCCGAGACTTTTCGTCCGTTTGGTTAAAACGCGACAGGCTGTTGCAAAACTACAGCGCGATATTTATGCACGCGTGTACGTGGTTATTAATTCATTTATCCGATTTTTTCACTTACTGTTTTTTTCATCCAAATTTTAAATCATCTTACATTTTATTGTACCCTTTTTGGACCCTTCTTTTTAATTTGATGAATGAATTAAAATAGTCTTTTCATGAAATAATTTTTCATTTATTTATTTTTTTTAAGATTTTTTATTTGTATATTTTCATTGGATGTCTATTCATTTCCTTTCCCTATTTTTCCAGATATCAATTTTATTGAAATATTCCAACTGTTATTTTTTTAAATTGATTTCTTATTCATCAATGTATTTTTTTACTTATTTTCAGCAAAATATTTTTTTTACAGGTATTCATTCCAATCCTTTTTTTTTTGCAATTTTTTTTTCCTATTCTTCTGTTATTTTTCTATTAATTTATTTCTATTACTATATTTAGCTAAGTTGTACGTTGACCACTTATTTACGTATTAAAATTCCATGTAAATAATTCACAGCGTTCAAAGCACATTTTCTCGAAAAGCAAAATTCTCCTTGAGCTCATAAAAGAAAACCACCACAAAAAAAAAAAAAAAAATAATAATAATATAAAGCAATGAAAAAAAGTCCTGATGTCAGGAAGCTTGTCTCGGTTTCCGTAGTGAGAAGATCCAATTACCGGAGTTTTCAGCCCGGACTCCGGCAAGACTAACAACCCATGCCGGAACGACGCCCAGCTGAGATTTAGGGGGATAAAAGGGCCGTGGATTCGGAGCCGGCATGCCGGAGAACAAGGCCTCGCCGCTGATCAGTCCAAATCTCCGCGTCAGCTCGAAAACCCACCCGCAAAACGCTCGGCGGCGTTGGAGGTCGAGCTCCGTCACCTGCCTCGCGCTCCCGATAACGACCCCGGCCCGGATAACGCCGATTCTTTTAGCGTCCCTGATTAAAAAAAAAAAAAACCTCGGAACTCGAGCGCCGCGATCCGCCAAATTAAATCACCGTTTTGCAAGCCGGGAATGGAAATGACCTTAACGTCGGGCTCGCGGCGCAGGCGGATGCTTAATTAAATGGCGAGCGTTGGCACGCCGGATGGTTGGATAATGGAGGTGGTGCACGTCCAAAAAAAAAAAGGGAAGGCAAACATTCTGCGGAGGTTTGGCCCGCGGGTCCTTTCGCCGACGCTGCCAGAGGGCTTTCGGCCCCGTTAGCGGATCGTACCGACTCGAAACGTCCGCCGCCAAACACAAACTGTGTCCGTCGGCGCTAATGAGGAGCCGCCGCTTCCTGTCCAGAACGCCGGATGGAATATTTCAAAAGTCATTCATTTATTCGTTGTTTATATGGCTTTATCCTGAGCCGGGCCGGCGTGCGAGAGTCGGGTTTAACTCCCGCGACCGTTCACAGCTCGTTCAGAAACCGCTGTTTGCAAAGAGACGTGAAAACATTCACCCACTGATTCACGCCTCGTGTGGAGACAAACAAATATTATCACAAGCGACAACCGTTCACTCTTTCATTCACACTTCTCAAAAAGATACACTCATCCTTAGCATACACAGATATACAACCTTTCTCCCCCTCAGCTGTTAGCATACACAGCTATACAACCATTCACCCTCTCATCTGTTAGCATACACAGCTATACAATCATTCACCCGCTCATCCGTTAGCATACACAGCTACACAACCATTCATCCTCGCCTCCGTTAGCATACACAGCTATACAATCATTCACGCTCTCATCCGTTAGCATACACAGCTACACAACCATTCATCCTCGCCTCCGTTAGCATACACAGCTATGCAACCATTCACCCTCTCATTCGTTAGCATACACAGATATACAACCACTCACCCTCTCATCCGTTAGCATACACAGATATACAACCATTCAACCTCTCTTCCGTTAGCATACACAGCTACACAACCATTCCCCCTCTCATCCGTTAGCATACACAGCTATACAACCACTCATTCTTTCATCCGTTAGCATACACAGATGTACAACTATTTAACCTCTCATCCGTTAGCAAACACAGCCATAAAACCTTTAGCCCTCTCATCAGTTAGCAAAGACAGCTTTACAACCATTCACCCTCTCATTCACAGCTCATACACAGACATAGAATAATTTATCAGTTTACCCATTAGCATGTTGAAACACGCGACTATTCACCTTCTCATTCACACTTTACATATATTCACATAATATTCACCTTCTCATTCATATGTAATATAGAGACGTCCAACTATTCACCCTTTCATCCATTATATACAGAAATATAGCCATTCACCCTCTCATTCACACGTCTTTTGGAGACATTAAACCATTCATCCTTTCATTCACACTCTGTAAAGATACAAATAAAATTCACCATCTGATTCACATTATATAGAGATACACAACCATTCACCCTCTCATTCACACTGCAAGGATGTAAAAATATTCATCCTGTCATTCATCCAACTATTCACTCATTCATTCAACGCTCGCTAACCGCTACGCCAGCGTGAGGCCCGAATTTCAAGAACTTTGTGATTTTTCTGTGATGACTTCATGTTGGAGGTATCAGGGATGAGAACATTCAACCTGCAGACCTCAGGACACTGAGGACTCCTCCGCTTCACTGTAGCTTAGCGCCCGCTAACGCTAAAGACAATAGCCATCGGCTTATCGGGACAAAGAGGAAGCTGAGGCTAACAAAAGTTAGCGGATTAACCAGTGGATTAAAGTTAGTCGCCGCGGCAGGTTTGGTGGATTATTCGGATTAAGCGGATGGAGATCTTCCGTTAGATCCGATCTGAGATCCTCGGCGCCGCGACCAATTCTCCAAATCCGTAACCATGACGTTAAAGATAAAGCGGAAGATAGCCTTCTTAGATTTCCCCTCGGAAGCTAAGAAAAAAAAAAAGAAAAAAACACCACCGCAGTGGTTTAAAACAATATGGAGGTGTGTGTGGGCGGCGTGGAGATGATTATCCAGGATTTCCTTCACATGTGGACACGTATGTGCAGATGATGCACAAGAACTAACTACATATATAGGAAGAAAAAGCTGTGTGTGTGTGTGTGTGTGCATGTGTGTGTGTGTGTGTGTGTCAAAATAGTCACACTTGTGGAGATGATCAACTGATTAGACCGAACCATTTACATTAAAAGGGGGGGGGTTGATCCTTGGCGGGTAAACAGCTAACGCAGCTAACGGCTAATGCTAAAGATGTTTTTTCCATTGATTCATTCATTCATTTATGATCGATGATGTTTAATCAGTAATAATTTTGCTTGCTGCGCAGTAACCTAGCTGAGGGTGAATGGTATCATCCATTTATGATGTGAATGAATAATGGTATGATCCATGTGTAATGTTTAAATGAACCGTATCATCTAAATATTTGATGAGCCAACGGTTGTTTGCGTCAATATAACACATAAATGAGAGGATGAATCTATATTTGATGTTTATATGGGAAGGTGAATGGGTTTTACTGTATATATGTGACATAATACATAATATTTAAACATTCCTGCCTTTTTCTTTTCGGCCATATTTGAAGTAGGTCCTCTGGTATTGTCTGTTAAATACAGCTTTCTTTTTCTTCATTACATTATGCAAAGAAACTTTCCAAACACGTCTGTTTTTTTACTCATTTTGCCATCTTGTGGGTTTTATATTCGCGTAAATGTACCACGTGACCGAGACAAGCATCTCGACCTGCGTCAAGAGTGAGTCATAAACTAATGGAATGGTGAGAATTCAGTCATTTTTCATCATAAATTGTTGTTCAGACTCCTATGATGAATAAAACGGAAATAATGCAAGAAAATAGTAATGATAAAGTATGAAATTATGTAGGCTATTTATTCTTTCTGTGTGGCCCGGTAACAAACAACCAATGGGCCGCTATCAGTCGGCGCCCTGCTGACTTCAGTACAATATATACCGTATTTTCCGCACCATAAGGCGCACTGGATTATAAGGCGCACCTTCAATGAATGGCCGATTAAAAAAAAGAAAAATCATATATATTGTAAGTCGCTTCGGATAAAAGCATCTGCCAAATGCAATGTAATGTAATGTAATGTAATATATAAGGCGCATAGCATAGAAGCTAAGGTAGTGGCTGGGGTTGCGTTATCCATCCGCTAAATGGAGCTGCGCTAAAGGGAATGTCAATAAAACAGTCAGATAAATCAGTTAGATTTTATTAATAGAATACAAACTAACGTTCTGACAACTCCGCTCACTAGCTCTTAACGGTATCAGCACCATCTTCAATGAAAACAATGTATTTCCAACTCCATTTGTCACGGTTTAAAGAGTTTCATAAAACAAAAGTACCAAGAAGGACCGCCTCTAAATTTGTTGATTTTCATGTCGCTAGCAAGCTAGCTAGCTAGCGCTGTTGCCTTCATTGGAACAGTGACTGTAGAGACGCTTCTACTTGCCGCTTTCTGTTCAACCCACTGTTCAACTTTGTCCTCCAACTGTAACCATTTCGCTTTGTTTCCTTGGAAACTGTTTATTCTTCTTTACTCGGCGCAGGTCATCTTGTCGCTTCCTCCACTTCCGTACCATTCATTGAATTCTCTCGCTGCTGCTCTATTTTACTGTTCAACTGCGTGACCGAACGCCTTGAGTTTAAACTCCGCGTTGTAAGCGTGTCTCTTGAAAAATGCCGTTTTGGGGTCTTTAAACACACAAGTGGTGGGACTGGAATTCTCCAGTACCGTTTTTACCACTTCTACTCGGCAACGCACACACACACACACAAATGGAAATGAAAATACACACTTGGCGCAGTCATATATCCCTGCATGCACCGCGCGCTACTTCTTCTACGGGAGAAAATGGAGTCGGCGGCTGCTTCCCGTCAATATTGATCCGTATATAAGGCGCGCTGGATTATAAGGCGCACTGTCGGTTTTTGAGAAGATTACAAGTTTTAAGGTGCCTTATTGTGCAGAAAATACAGTATATATATATATATATGTATATATACTGCTCAAAAAAAATAAAGGGAACACTTGAACAACACAATGTAACTCCAAGTCAATCCCACTTGTGTGAAATCATAGTGTCCACTCAGGAAGCAACACACATTCATTTGGACTTGTTTTAAGGACATTACATCAAAGTTGGATCAGCCTGGAGTTTGTTTTTACACTTTAATTTTGAGTGTGATTCCTAATCCAGACCTCCATGGGTTGATACAATTGATTTCCATGGATCATTTTGGTGTGATTTTGTTGTCAGCACATTCAACTGTGTAAAGAGCAAAGTATTTCATAAGAATATTTCATTCATTTAGATCTAGGATGTGTTTTTTAAGTGTTCCCTTTATTTTTTTGAGCAGTGTATATATATGACTTTTAAATGAAAGGGTGAATTGGTGAACGTTTCTACATGATGAGTGAATGAGAGGTAATTGTATCACCTATAAATATTGCTCCAAAAAATAAAGGGAACACTTTAACAACACAACACACACCTCTGCGGAATCAAACTGTCCACCCAGGAAGCAACACGGATTCTTTTTTACATGTTTTAAGGACGTTACATCAACGTTGGTATGTTTTTCTACTTTCTTTTGGAGTGTAACTCCAAATCCAGACCTCCAAGGTTTCAAACATTTCATTTCCATCGATTATTTCTGTGTGATTTTATAGTCGGCACATTCAACTATGCAAAGAACTGAGTATTTAATGTTATTTTCATGTATTTTTTTGAGCAGCTTATACGATGTTTCAATGAGAAGGTGAACGGTTGTGCGTCTCTTTTCGACGATCTAGAATGATTGACAGCTCTAGGCTCCGCCCACCTCGACCCTGACCGCAGGATCGGCGCTTCGGAGGATGAATGGGTGAATTTTTATTCTTCTTCCTCTTCTGCAGGTCAGGAGAAGCAAAAAGACAAAGAAAGAGGAACAATCTCGCCAAGGTGAGCTCGCTCTTCCGCCGGCGCCGAGGAGAAACCGTGAACCGATGGGATATTTCTTTTTTTTTTTTTTTTTTCTCTTTTGTTCAGATTTTCTCTATTTATCGGACGTTTCCTCGCCGTTGTCGGGTTAAAGTCGGATTTTATTAAAATAGAAAAAGCAGCCTGAGGTCACGTGTCCTCGATTCCGAAAGGGTGGATTTTTTTTTTTTTTTTTTTTTTTTCTTTGAATTGAAAAAAAAAAACATGCAGATAAAAACTAAAATCTATGAAAAGAAAGTGGTTGAAGGGCGGGAAAACATTCGGGAGGGTTTGATGTTTTAAGAAGGGGTTAAAGGTCGGAGCGTCGCTGCCTTATCTGGCGAGCTTGCCATAATGACGGGATGATTTCAGATCACGCTTAAAACGGAGTGATTTTAAACATGCCTACAAAACACACACACCCACACACACACACACACATACATACGTAACTGAATTAATATGAAATATTATAAACATGGAAAAAACAAAAAAAAACATCTTTCAATCCCATATCTACACTGATGCAACAAAAAAATGTCTGACATATTCACTTATTTATTATTCATTTATTTATTAATGTTCCTGTTAATTTAGTTACCACAATTTATTAGCATCCAATTTCATTTGTTTTCCCATTTATTTATTTTAGTCCTTTACTGAATTAATTTATTCGTCATTAACCCATCAATTTTTCAATTAATTAGTTGTAATTTATTTTTTTTACTGTATTATCAAACCATGAATTAAAAGATTTATTTACTCTTTATTTCTCTCTGCATATATATTTATTTATTAATTAATTTATTAATTTATTCCCATTTATTTATTTATCTTTTTATTTATTTATTTACTGAATCATTAAACCATTAATTGAATAATTTATTTGTCTTTTAATTTATTTCCCGCTTTATTTATCTCTACTTTTATTTATTTATTATTAACTTTTTTTTATTTATTTGTTTTTCCCAAAATCATTGCTCACCCTTTTATTCATTCATTATTAAGTCAATAATCTAATGATTTATTTACCCCTTTTTTTTTAAATTCAAGCACTTATTTATTTATTTCCTTTTTTTTTTTATTCACCTACCTCCCTATTTATTTCACTAATAACGTTCCTAAAACAGGATGGATCTCCAGGGCTCCATTGACCGCCACGGAAATCGAGTTTCCAGAATTTTCCAGATGGCGGCCTCTTTCACCGACCGCCTTCCTTCCCGCTACCGATCCCCGCCGGGGCCGATTCGTCCGGGATATCGCCGATTATCACGCCGTTAATGATCGAATAAGAAAATCAATTTTTGGGATCCATCCAAGGGCAGCTGGAGTCGCGTCCTGGCCGCCTCGTAAACGCTTCCTCGCAATCGCCATGGAAACGGGTAGCGCACCGAAGTCGCGGCTGATCGCCGAATCGACCGTAGCACCAATTGCCGACTGTAGAGTACTCCAGAGTACTCGGATTACTCCGGAGTACTCTAAAGTACTCAGTGCAAGTAGAGTACCCTAGTAGAGTACCCTTGCTCATTGCAAGTAGAGTACCCTAAAGTACTCTACTTGCACTTGCATGAATTTACAAACACCCGACTGTTTGTGCTCGCCGCTTCCGCCAAATCCATAAAAGCTGACCTTGAACCGCGAGGTCGGCGACCTCCGAGCGCAAACATACCGTGTGTGTACGAGTGTGTGTGTGTGTGTGTGTGTGTGTTGAGGCCTCCATGTCAGATCAGCTAATTGAGTATTTGGCCCAAAGCAGGAGTCATTTATCAGGAACTCCACCTTCCGGGTCGCCCAACTTCCTCCCATTTCTCTGCCGCCGTCCAGCTGTGCGCCGCCGTGACACGAGGCTTCGTCACCCTCCGTGTTCCCGAGGAACTCCTGCCTCGGCCTCATTCATCACCGCCGTGATTCCCCGGTTTCCGGCTGTCGGCGGGTGATAAAGACGCCCGCGGGTCGGCGACTGAAACCGTCGGGAACCTCCGGGCGGGAGAGTCCTGATCAATCAAAAGCCCTCTTGGGTTGAAAATGTCCTCCTGGTTGCAGAGTCTCAACAACGCCCAGGTCACTTAAGGCACCACACACACACACACACACACACACACACACGTGTGCAGTGAGGTTCAAAGCTGGTGAGGCAGGAAGGCTACGTGCCTCACTTAGTGGCTCTTTGCAGTTGTTTTATGATCGCTCAGAGCAAGAAACTAATAACACATATACCGCTGTTGATATATTGGAAATGTAGTTCTTTTAGCAAAAATGTTGAAACTTTTCAGAATCAGAAAAAAAAAAAAAAAATTGTCTCCGGAGGGGCAATTAGGGGGAAACAGCAAGAAATTGTGAGCGTCAAAGAATAAGATATAAATTTATAGATGAATAGATAAAAATAAAAATAAAAAAGAAATAAAATAAAATAAAATAATAATAATAAAATGAAATAATAATAATAAAAAATATAAATAAATAAATAAATAAATAAATAGATAAAAATCCAGCAATCGTCTACCTGCACTGTGGAGTCCCGCCTCCACCTTGTACTTTGTAACACCTTAGCACTGTCTCACAGCGAGCATACATGTCCTAACTGTCTTACTGGACAACATCCCTTACTTGGACACACAATCGCTACATGTACTTGTAAATACACATGTCTATACTTTACATACATGTTTACATACCTTTAACTTTATTTATTTATTCTGATCTTTAATGAAAACGTGACTAGGGGAAGGGATTCTATCTTTCAGGTGGTCACCAAGGAGCTACTCCCATTGGGATGGAGGCGGGATTTCACCACAATTGCAATCCAACAACCACATTAACGGGATGAAGGGACCGAATTCCATTGGGTTTATTCATTCATTCATTCACTCGTCCAATCAGATGAACCTTCTCTTGGGTGGTGACGGCTATTCTTGCCAGAATTGAGATGGGGTTTAACCTGATCTCTACCGACGGAGAATTTTAGGGGCTACTTCTGACCTCTGGGAGAACCTGGAGAGAACCCAGGCAGGAAAACTCCGCTCATAGTGTTTCACACCTTGTATGCTTTACACTGCATAGCATTCACCCGTTCACGCAACTATGGAGGCTCCGGTGCAATGCACGGCACGAAGCATACAAGTCGGAGCAACTCCGGGCACATTGCCTTACACGAGGACACTTCAGGGAGCGGACGGGAGGAGCTGGGAAACAAACCGCCGCCCGATTGGAGGTACAACCGCCCCAAAATGAAGTCTACCCAGGAAGAAGAACCCACCCTGGCTACGTGGAGAAGCCGGGACCTCCTCCCCCTTGGAACGAACGGCGCTGACCCTCGGAGGCCACGAACTGACGTCGGCTCGCCGGAGAAAAAACAACCCTTAATCTCTCTTGAAGAGGCCAATTACCGAGCCGCCGCTGTTTAATCAGGGAGAATGTTCCGGAATAATAATGAGCGTCTACCGTGTCCTCCCCTCTTCCCCACCCGAACAGCTGGGGCTCCAGCAGCGCTCTTGGCAGGACTCTCTTCCCCACTGCCTCGTCTGATTGCAGCCTCTGAGATTTTGTTTGGAGCTGTGTTTGCCCCCTGAAAATAACCCGAGATTTTTTTTTTTTTTTTTTTTGAAGCCGTCCTCCTCCTCCTCCTCTGGACTGTGTCTTTTTTTTTTTTAAATGAAATAAAATGGCAGATTTTCTCCCCGGAGCTTCACGCAGGCATGTATGATTGCAGTCACGTGGTCAGGTATCTAAACCTCGTCCATCTATGGACACCTGGCGAGGAGAGGATCGTCATCATCTGCTGCCCAACAGCCTTATTTTTTGCTTATCCTAATTTTATATGTGCCTGTATTTTTTTATTTTTTTTTTTTTTGTTCTCGTATTTATTGGTTTTATTTTTGTTCTTTTTTTTAAATTGGATTTATTTATTTACTCTTTTTATTTATTTATGTGTTCATTTATTAATTGTCTCTATTGATTCTTCATATGATGGAATTTATTACTATGAAATTATTCTTCTTATGATTGATTTAATACATTTTGTAATGCTTTATGCTATATTTAACAAATGTGAATTATAATAACGGATAAATTATTGAAGAAGAGCACCCGTAAGAGAAATTAATACATAATTGTTTTTAAAATTTAATAAATAGATAAATAGGAATAAGTATGTAAAAAAAAAAAAATGAATAAATGAATTAACCTTAATGGTGTGAATCAGTTAATTAATAAATTAATAAACCCATAAATATAGATAGATAGATAGATAGATAGATAGATAGATAGATAGATAGATAGATAGATAGATAGATAGATAGATATAATTTTGTTTAAAAACATTTTCAACTAATAAATTAATATCTATGTGTCAATAAATACATGAATAAATTAACAAATAAATTAATGAATGATCCATTAGGCCACCCTGAAAATGAAAGAATGAATACATGAAAAAAACAAAATATTTATAAAAGAGTTATAAAAATTATTATAATAATAAATAAATGAATGAACTTGAAGAGCACCCGAGAAAGAAAGAAAGAAATGAATGCATACATAAAAAAAGGTTTTTAGCTAATAAATAAATAGCTATCTAGATGAAAACATAAACAAAGAAATGGATGAATTCATTAATTAGTTATAAAAAAAATATAATAATGCAATATAAATGAAGGAACTGGAAAAGCACCCTAAATAAATAAATAAATATATTTTTAAAAAATTCAACTCATAAAAAAAATAGATATTATTATATTTGTTGATATTTATAGATAGGTATTTATTGTGTTACAAGGTGGCGACCCCTGAAGAGAAAAGCCCAAAGGAGAAGATTTATATTGAAATACATAAAACAGATGAATGAATGAACATGAAGCGCATTCTGAAAATGAATGAATGAATAAAACAAAAGAAGGGTTGCATATTTAGAGAGACGTCCGACTGTCCTGCCGTCCCGTTTCCCATCTGCGCTCATTAGGGTCCCGATACGTCAGGGCCTTTACAAGAATTGGACGATAATGTCAGCACAGATACCGATAATCCCATTCCGTTCCCGACCCTGGTTTGTTTCGCCACGGCGGTTTACTGTCAAAGTCCGTGACCTTCTTTCTGCCTGATTTATGAAAACAAAAAAACAAGCCAAACTCTTGGATGAATCCCACAAATGTCCAGTTATCAGTAAGTCCAGATGTCAACGCGCCGGTCCATACCTGGAGGTTAGCACGCGCCGCTAACGTCCAGCTACAAGTGCGGCAGGACTATCTTCTTCAGGACTACCTCCAAAACATGTGCCGTTCTTGATCTTCTCCATCCTGGTCACTCCCAAAGAGGACCTCAACATGCTTCTTCTACACCGTTGTCTCCAAACCGTACTGCCTTGCTGGTCTCGCCACCTTCCCTTTCGTTCTGGTTGATGTTCTTCTTCCACGCTTCACCTCGGACGCTTTTTTCCATCTGTTCCAACCTGGTTAAACCCGTTTCTTCACCTCTTCTTCCACTCCCTACAGCAAACCTTCATACCTCCGTCCCCCATGATTTTCCTCCACCTGCTCTCACGAAAGATCACAATGTCATCTGCAAACATCACGGTCCAAGGAGATTCCTGTCGAAGCTAATCTGTTAGCCTGTCCGTCACCGCTGCAAAGGGGCTCGGAGCTGCTCCCTGATGGAGTCCCACGTCCACCTTGAACTTCTATGTCACACCTCACATCGGGCATACATGTCCTGCACCAGTCAAACATATTTTCTTCCTCCTCATACATTACTAGAGTTCAGCGATCATGATCATACATTATTTTTATTATCATCATTGTTCTTGTTGTTATTGTTATTGATATTATTGTTATTATTATTATTGTTATTATTATTATTATTATTATTATTATTATTATTATTATTATTATTATCATTATTATTATTATTAATTTATTTACTTTTATTTTTGGGGGGGGTCTGATTTTTTTTCTGAATGTTTTTTGGTATTTTTCTATTATTATTATTGTTGTTGTTGTTATTATTACTATTACATTTTAGTCATTTATATTGTTTTTTTGAAAGTTTTAAAAGTTTTTTGGAATCCACTAATGTTTTTTATGTAATGATGATGATGATGATGATAAAATTAATAATAAAAACACAATAATAATGAGAATTAATATCGCTGACATTATTATTATTATTATTATTTTATTATTATTGATGTTTTTATTATTAACATTAATATTGTTATTATAGTCATTATTATTATCATTATCTTATCATTATGATTATGATGGTTACATCTATTACTGTATTTATCAGTTTCGGTAAGGAAAGGGAAGCACGGCGAGATACAAGGTGAAAAAAAAAATCCAGAAAAAACAGAAGAAGGAGAAGAAGAAGACCTGCTCTGGAGGATATTGAAACTTGAAGCTTGTTAAATCCGAACATGAAGTTCTCCCTCACCGCCATGCAGTGATTTCAAAGGAATGCGAGGTTAAATAATTAAACAAACAGATACGACTTCACATCTCCGAACTCACTGCTGTGCGACAAGGTCGGCGCTCAGCCACGGCTTGCTTTTTTTTTTTTGTTGCCACGCCAGGAGAAGAAAGGTTTCTCCTGGAGAACCTTAAAGAACTTCCTTGGACCTGAACCTGAACCTGAACCAGGTCCTGGACCCGTTGCAACAGCCACCCATGGAGCGGGAAAAAAAAACAACCCTTCATTCATTCATTCATTCATTTATAATATGAAGATAAACAATCGTTCACTCGCTCATATAAATCATATGACAAAATATAATAAATATAATAAAAAGGCATCAAATCGTCCATTCATTCATATTTAAGATTAAATTCATGTATTCATTCATTCATATATAATAAACACATGAAAACAATGCTTTCACTCATTCACAAATAAAGACATTCATTCTTATCTAATTTAATCCATTCATTAATCCATGCATAAATAATATAAAGGTGTTCATTAATTCATAAATTCACAAATAATATAAAGGCATGAATCCATGCAACTGTTTACTCATTCATTAGGATCGCAGATATAAAACCACACACGCATATAAAGACAATATAACAGTTCATTCACTCACTCATTCATTCATTTATAATATGAAGACAAACAACAATTCATTCATTCATTTGCATATTTTATAAAGTTTTCCAACAATTCACTCATTCATTCACATCATATACAACCATTCACCCTCTCATTCACAAAATAAAAAGGCTGACTAACATTCATTCATAAAGAACACAAAGGAATCAAATCATACATTCATTCATATTTAATAAATACATACAAAATGCATGTTTTCACTCATTCATAAATAAAGCCATTCATTCATTCATTCATTTATTCATTTATTCTGTAAGCTCCTTATCCAGCCTGAACCAGCCAATCACAGAGCCACATATTCATTCATTCATTCATTCATTCATTCATTCATTCATTCACTCATTCATTCATGTCTAATTAAAGTATTCATTAATCCATTCATATATAATATAAAGGTGTGAATTCATTGATATGTGATATAAAGACATACAGAAGTTCATGTATTCACCCATTCATAAATGATAATGCATTTATTCATTGATACATCATTTAAAGAAAGAATATTTCACTCACTGCTTCACATCATTTGGAGACAAAGCATCGTTCAACATCTCATTCCAGGTCTGGATGATTCAGGGTCTCCCTGAACCTCCTGCATGTCTTTGGACTCATAGAAGAACCCTGAGGAACTCCGAGGAACACTGAGGAACTCTGAAGAACCCTGAGGAACCCTGAAGAACTCTGAGGAACTCTGAAGAACCCTGAGGAACCCTGAAGAACTCTGAGGAACCCTGAAGAACCCCACGCAGACATGAGGAACATGGAGGCTCCACACAGGAAGCTCCTGAGGGAATCCAAGCAGGGACCTTCTTGTTAGCAGAAGCTAACCTCCATGTTCCCCTGTGTCGGCATGGGGTTCCTCAGGGTTCCTCAGGGTTCTTCAGGGTTCCTCAGGGTTCCTCAACTTTCCTCAGAGTTCCTCAAGGTTCCTCAGAATTCTTCAGGGTTCCTCAGGGTGAGAATCCTTGAACAACTTGATAAAATATGCAAATGAATGAATGAGTGAGTGAATGAACAGTTATATTATCTTTATATGTGTGATTGGTTGTAAATATTTGAGATAAAAAATGAATAATTAAACAGTTGTATTATATTAGTTGTGAATTTATGAATTAATGAACACCTTTATATTATTTACAAATTGATTAATGAATGAATTATATTAGAAAAGAATAAATGCCTTTATTTATAAATGAGTGAAAACATATTTATTATATATTGTGAATGAATAAATGAGTTGATGTCTTAATCAGAAATATAAATGACGGGTGAATAGTTGAAAATCTCTGCGATGCAAATGAATTAGTAAACATTTGTGCACTTTTTTTGTGAATTAATAAATAAATTAAAAAATAATAATAATAATAATTTGTGAATGAATGGGTGAACTTTTTTTACGTCTTTAAATGATATGAATGAACGAGTGAATGTTTGTAAACATCTGAATGAATGACTGAGTGAACGTCCATCTGATGATTGATTAAGAGGGTGAATAATCGAACATTTTTACATAACTTTTAAATAAAAAGGTGCAGAAAAAGTTGTTTCCATGTCGAACGAATGAATGAATAACTTCTCAAAAACCCCATTTTCTCTCCACAGGCCTTCCTTCCTCCAAAAGTTGGATCGGCACCGACGCCGAACCCCACCGGTCGCATCCCGAGTCAAAAAGTAGAACTTTAAGTCCAGGAGGTGTTTGGAGGACGTTTAATCCCTCAACCTGAACCTGTTTTTTTTTTTTTTTTTTGTATTTTTTTCCCGCCGAGGCCTCCAGATGACCTACATCAGCGAACGGCGTCGGTAATCCGATTGGCTGTTTCCAAAGATTTACCTCTAATTCCCGCCACAAGGTCAGACTCCCCGAGAAGACGGATGAAATACCTGGCGGCGGCGGAGGAGCTTCTGTTTGTGTTTCCACAATCAAAGGGAAAAAAACGCACAACGGCGGCTTCCGCCTCAGAGGACTGGTTGTTTTTTGTTGTTTTTTTTTTAATTTTATTTTGAGGTTATGTTGTTAATTAACTTTGCCGATACCGAGGCGAGAGGAGAGACCGGCTGAACAAAGTGAAAAAGTGGAATTAAATAAAAGGAGGGGATTGATTTGATTGGGGTGCAGCGGAGAAGCGCTCGCTGCAGCTAGCCAGCGAGCTAACGGGAAAATAAATTAAAAAAAAAAAAAAAAAGGGGGTGATTGTATGATGATTGTATTAAGGTTTTTTTTTTTTTTAATTGAATATATATATATATATATATATATTTTTTTTTTTTAAGTAGGTGATTGGTGATAAACGATCAATGAAAAATATGTATTGACTTTAAAAAAAGCAATAATAACTTGTTTCTGGGAAATGCATTGCGGTTCCACGTCTATCAGGTCACAGAGTTGCACGGATATATTCACCCTCTCATTCGTGCACGGTAATGGCACACACAGAAATTCACCAACATATCATATAGACACACACACACACACACACTGTTCACCTTTCATTCATGCCACAAATACAATCATTCACCCTTTCGTCCATGTTTATCTAGACACACAATTAAAAATCCACCCGCTCCTCTGAGTGTCATAGACACACACACACACACACAAACACACACACACACACACACACACATACACACACACACACACACACTCAACGTTCACCCTCTCATTCATGCATCATAAACACACACACACACAATTAACCCTCTCATTCATGACATAAAAGCACAAAACAAGCATTCAGCCTTTCATTCAAGCATCATAAAGACACACACACACACCTTTACCCTCATTCATCCCACACACACACACACACACACACACACACACACAATTAACCCTCACATTCAAGCATCATACAGACACGCAAAAAAGTACTCGCTCACCCACAAGTCATAAAGACACACACAAGCCATTTACCCCCCATGCACAAACAATATGCACACACACACACACATTCACCCTCTCATTTACAAATAATATAATAACAATAATAATAACACACACAAATAATAATAACACACACACACACACACCGTTGACCCTCTCATTTATACAACAAATACACAGATACAATTATTCAACCTCTCATTTATGTCATATGTAGACACACACTCTAACTCACAAATAACATGGATACGCACATTGATCACCCTTTGATTTATGAATAATATGGACACACACACACACACACACACACCGTGCATCGTGACACTTCAGGGTCCCCAATGAACCTCCAGCAGGTTTTGGCCCGTTAGAGGAACCTGGAGAACCCTGAAGGAACCAAAGTTGGGGAGAACATAGAGACTCCACACACGACTCCAATCGGGCGTCTTCTTGTTAGCGGACGCACTAACCACCTCGCCGCCACGACGCCTATGAATAAATAAAAAAAACGATGCTGGTAAATTAGCCATCTGGCGTTGAGGTCCTCACGGTGAAGATCAAAATCTTCATGAATGAATGAATAGAATAAATAAAAACCAACGCGTCTCGATTGATGGAGGGGAAGCGGAGAATAAATGAAAGCGTCCGTCCCGATCGGAGCCTCGACGGCCTCCTCCGGCTAATTAGCCGAGAAGCCGCGACCGGAGCGACGGCGTGGGGAAAAGAAGAGGGAGGAAAAATAAATGAATAGGATAAAATAAAGACTTAGAGGAGGAGGTCGCTGTTATTTATAACCCTTATCGGGGCCACGAGCTCCATCTCACAGATGGAGTGGGCATCTCCCGTCTCCTAGGTGGGCGTGGGAGGAGCATTCAGAGCTCCTCAACGGACGGATTCGATGTGAATGACAGGGTGAATGTTTGGATGTCGCTACTTGCCGTGTTCATGAACGTATGAGTGAATGGTTGCATGTCTAGATTTGAATGAGAGGTTGAACGTCATATGTCTCAAAATGACGTGTGAATGAGGAGGTGAATGGCTGAATGTTGTCCTATGACGGGTTCATGAATGAACGAGTGCATGGTTGCATGTCTTTATATCTGAATGAGTGGTGAATGTTTTAAATGTTATATTTGTATGTATATAATGTGTAAATAAAAGGATGAATGCCTAACATTTCAATGTGGAACAGAATGCTTGTATGTCTCTATATAACAGTGAATGAGAGGATGAATGTTGCTATATGATGTATTAATGAATGAGTGAATGGTTGCATGTATTTATGTGAGAGGCATTAGCTATATTTCACTGTTATACGTAAACAAGAGGGTGATTGGTTGGTTGCTGCTATCTGACGTGTTCATGAGTGAGTGAATGGTTGTTTGTCCCTATCAGACGTGTGAATGAGAGGGTGAATCGCAGAATCGTACAAATGAAAGACTGAATGCCTGTCATTCAAATGTGGGAGTGAGTGATTGTATGTTGCTAAATGACATGTGAATGAATGAATAAATGGTTGCACGTCTAGATTTGAGTGAGAGGGTGAACTGTCACATGTCCCCATACGATGTGTGAATGAGAGGCTGAATGCTTGAATATGTCTCTACATGACAGTGAATGAGAGGGTGAATGTTTGCACTTTGCTATCAGACATGTGAATGAATGAGTGAACGGTTGCATGTCATCATAGAGTGTGTAAATGAGAGGGTGAATGCTTGTAAGTGGCATAGATCATAAATGAATGAATGAATATACAATCCTAGGTTCCTGAGGGAATCTCAAGCAGCAACAAACGTGAATCCTGTTTACATGTCAGCATCAAATACCCGAGTTTGCGCTCACTTCCAAATTTGTCCCCGAAGGCTCTGTAACCGAGGAACCGAGCGATCAATACCTGGCAGGTGATCATGTGACAGCACCGACAGATTTTTCTTGTTTTGTTTGGTTTTATTTTTTTTTTTACACCAAGACAGCACTGGATGTTTACTGTTTTTTTTTTTTTTTTTTTTCCCACCGCTGTACGGGGGTATAAATAGCGCAGCCGCTTCTGTTCGCTCACCTAGCGCTTTTCGGTCCCCGTGGATTTTTCGGCGCAAAGCGACAAGGACGACAAGGAGCTAACGTGAGGAGCCGGGGGGGGCGAACATGTTTGTGACGTTTCGGGAACAAAATCTGTTTTTTTTTATTTTTTTTTATTTCATAGCCAAACGAGGAGCCGCTTTGCTAATAATTTAATATCTAACATCTCAGCTTTCAAGCAGGAACAGTATGCTAAAACAATCCTCGGGGTTTGATAGCTGGACTGGCATCGGATCGTCTATGACCGCTCAATGCTAACGCTAACTTTTGAGAGCAAAAGACGTTCATGGGGTCACGTGACTTTCACGTAGCCCGAAAACCGAAGCCGTCGCCGTCCTTAACCCCGCCTCCGATTGGCCGGAGGAACCATCTTGACAAAACTGTTACTTCCCTTGTCTGCAAACTTTCGTTCCCAACCTTTTCTTTGGTCTCACAGCCCGAGACAAGAACCAAACAAAATTTAGGGCTCTTTCCAGTCTTCTTTTTCTTGTTTTCCTGATTTTGTTTGTTTTTGTAGCGCCGTCTACGCTTCCTTTCGGATCCGACTCATTCGTTTGGATCCCGCTTGTGGTCCGTGATCCCTGGCGAGTTAGCATTTTGCTTGTTTTTTGGGGGAAGTTGGCACTTTAGCTCATGCCTTACAGTTTCTTGTCCCCGAATGATAGTATTCAGATATGAATTACGGAAGTATATAGTGTATTTATTAAGTAGAAAAACAACGGTAAGCTCTTGGCTCCCAGAGTGTATCTTTCCCCAGATCCCCTGGATGACATCATGGCCGCTATGAAAGGGCTAGCACATCGACCCGGGCTAATAGGGGACGGCAACAAATTACCAACAAAAGCTCCTCAGAACAACCTGCAACTTATAGCGAGGAAAAAAGCGCCACTTAAAAAACACAGCAAAACACACAAGACAACCCCTCAGGACAAAACACAACCCCGGTGTAAACTGAGACACGCCGGTTGCGTTAGCTGTCAATTCTAGCCGAACCTTAAGCTAGCTTGGAGGAGAAACCGCCGCCGTTGTCGCGTCCGTTCCCGCAGAAGCTTATGGTCGTCGCCACCCGAGCGCCGACCTCCAGTGTCTGAAACGACGCCATCAAACCAAAGAGACGGCGCAACGTTGTGAAGCTAGCGAAACAACGCACACGCACCTCCAATTAGCGCCGCGACCCCCCCCAAAGGCTAGTTTTGAAAAGGTCATGCGTTAAAGCCCTGATCTCACGAACACAGCTGTTGTTTCACTTTTTTTTAATTTTTTTTATCATCCTCGCACCTTCGGCTCGCTGCTGTAATTTATCCCAACAGAATGAGGGCGAAGTGGCGCGACCTCGATGCTTAATCACCAACCAAAACAAACAGGGGATAATTTGTCGGGATTATCACGGAGGCGGCGGGGGTGATGCACATACTAGTGGAGGAAGATTTTTTTTTTTTTTTTTTTTATTCTTTAAGTTGCGGGATCCTGAGCGGTTTGGTGAAAAAAAACAAAAAAATCAGATTAAAACTGTGCGGGGAAAAAATCCAAATTTAATCGGACGGTGAAATCGGCGGCCATTTTGGAAATGTAGGCCTGTTCTCTATAAGTCAAAATAAAATAATGGTGATCATTTTCATATTTTTTTTTTTTTTTTTTTTTAAATTCTTTGAGTTGCGGGATCCTGAGCGGTTTGGTGAAAAAAAAAAAAAAATCAGATTAAAACTGTGCGGGGAAAAAATCCAAATTTAATCGGACGGTGAAATCGGCGGCTATTTTGGAAATGTAGGCCTGTTCTCTATAAGTCAAAATAAAATAATGGTGATCATTTTCAATTTTTTTTTTTTTTTTTTTTTTTCTTGTGTTCCCTTGGGAAACCCTCATGCCTGAAAAGTCCTACGTGACTCCACCCTCATCCCCCCCCGGGGACGTTGTCAATCCGAATAAACGGCCGTGACATTTCGGAAAAAAACGCGATGACTGACGGGGCGGAACAGCAAAACGACTCAAAAAAAAAAATAAATAAAATAAAATAAAAAAATTAAAAAAGGCAACCGAGCAGATAAATGACATAAACAGCTGAGTGATTAATCAAACCCGGCGCAGCGATGCTGCAGAGCGGCGTATGCTACGTAGCAGATAATGGTTGTCTTGTTCTTGCAGGAGCGTCCCTGCAGGGCCGAGGAAACCGCTAATTCAATAAGAGGAACAAGGAAACGCGGATGTTCGGTGATTTATCATTTTCCGAGGGGCCTCGCCGTATCTCCTCGGCCCTGGTGGGGATGTTTACTCCGGGCGGAGCGCGCTAACCGCCCCAGAAACCCCCCCCCCGATATGGGTAAACATCACAAGGAGGGGGAAAAAATCTCCCGTAGCGGGTTAGCCTTTAACCGGAGTCCTTTTCAGCTGCGACTGAAAGGAACATCGCTAAAGAAAAAGCATCGACTCTCAAATGATTTCAAACAATCCCGCTCGGGAAGAGCCGACATCCATCAAACCGGGGACGCCAAGAGGTCCGTCAACATCTTAGAGACATACGACTTTGTTTTTTTGGGGACGGTTTCGGGATCTCCGATGTAACTTCTACGAGTGCGAACCGTCGGGGAAAAGCTCCGGCGTGCGCCCGACCCTGAGTGCAGGATAAGCGGTGTAGATAATGAATGACCGGATGAATATTTATGGAGCACTTTCCGTCAAAGTGCCGTACAAGTGAGAAGGGAAACGAGTGGAACATTGAAGACGCAATTCATTAATCCCGCTTATCTTCGGAGACGGACCCGATGGGGAAAGAAGCTACCACTTAACCTCCTCCACGGTTTTGGACAGTAAACCCTCACGTTTCAGACGCTGGGAGAACATGGAGACTGGTGGAATCTGAACGGGAACCTTCTGGTTGTGAATCAACAGGGCCGCAGGAACTCGAGTGACCCCGAATCCTGAAACCTGGTCTGGAGGTGGGACTTTTCTGATAACCCGGTATTCGTTGAAGAGCGGGGAAACACTGCAAGTGGGAGCGCACCGCCGAGTTTTCCTTCGGCAAACAAAGAAGACTGATAGAAAACACCCTCGACGTGTAAAAGCTGGTGCGCGGCTGCAAACTTGTTCATTTAATTTCCACGCCCTTTTGTTTACGGCCTTGAAAAACGGAGCAGAAGAAGGGAAGCTAGTAGAAAGACTTCAAGTCGACGACACAAAAATGGCTGAATGTACCTCAGAGGTGTAGTTCAGATCACCGAGACTCCCGGGAACTTTGCTCCCTGAGTGAAAGAGTTCCTCGCGATAAAAGTTCCTTGGTTTTGGGTGCTAAAGGCCATTGCCGCCTCCGTCCACCTCCAGAACACCAAGAAAGGACAAAGCAGAGCATGTTGGATTTACAGTCTAGGTCCTGTTTGGCACTAACTGCCATGGGGGTCGACTAAGGGGCGCGAGCATACAAGTCCTGGGACGTCCCTTGGCCAGCTGCACTTTTTATCTCCAGGACCACAAAAGAAGGCTTGACTCAATCCATCAAAAAAATAAATAAATAAAAACGTTCCTGCTGCCCCGCAAAGCCCAAAACAAAGTTCTCGGATGCTTCCTCCGCCACACGGAAAGGCCCGTTATAAGAAAAAGTTGAAGCTGTGAATGCCGTGCTGGACAAAATGGTAGCTGGCAGACAGGATATCCTTGGGGATGCAGTGTCGAGAGATACAAAGATGCGCAGGACTGGGGGGGAAAGAGCGATGGCAGCATCTGGGAAAACAAGACAACAGCTCTGGGTTGGCCAGGAGGCGGAGGAGTCTGGAAGGTAGCCTAGCGGCTGGCCGAAGGCGACCGGAGCGGAATGCAGATGAGGCATCCAGACAGTAAGATAGCACTCCGCTGAGCGTGACAGCAGCTTCTGAAGACATTCGCGGATCCGTCAGGTCAGCGCTCATTTGGGGAAATTAAGGGGCTCGGCTTCGTAAGCACCGACTCCGCCTCCGCTAAATAACAAGGTGCGTGTGACAGACGTCCGGGACGACCTGTCGGAGGCCGACAAAACGACACCCGACGCGACCTCCTCTGGGCTGGTTTCCACGGTAACTCGGCAATGTCACGGTACGTTCCGCGGCGATGCTAACTCAGATTTCGGAAAGGAAAACAAGAACCGCCGACGCGGCTGCAGAAAAACGACCGATTCCACGGAGCCGTTCCATTTTGTAGCGGAACAACATCACGAGTTGGCGACATTTTCTCCGGTCCAACGAGAGCTTCTCCAGCGGAGCAGCCTAGCGTTAGCGAACTACGTGTCCAAAGGGCGGTTTTATGGCTTTTCTCAGTATGTGAGCAAACGGGCCAATCGGAAATGTCGGCGACGGCTACATTTCCCTTCCACGAAGAACTCCCGATCAAGAATCCGAGCCGGAGTTACATATTAAAAATATAAGGACACATAATCCCGTCGGGGTCTGACACTCCAGCGGGAGTTATTACTGTAACCGCGTGCACCGGCAAAATCCGACAAATTACAACCCTCAGGCTGCCGAGCGTCCGTAAGGGAGGAAAATGCATCCGGCGCCGCCGCCGCCGCCGCCTCCAAGCGGGACGCCACAGCGGATCCCCTCCCCCCCCACTCCGTGTCCTACAGCGGCCTTCCATCTGTCCATCAGATCTCATTAAAAGTTTCATTTCCCACAGCTGACCAGCGGGGAGACGCCGGCTGCTCCGAAGGGGAATTAGGATGCGCTCCTTGCCGACCGCTAATGGAATTAGCCCCGATGCTAGTTATGAGTTCGGAGGCCTCAGGTGGGACGAAGGTAGGAATCAGGAGCGAGACGTGAAGACTTTGAAATATCTTTACGTTCTACTCGTGTCTTGGGAACGTTCTCCAGGCGTGAGGAAGCGGGGCCTCCCGGTCCGCAGACGCCGGCGTATCGCTAACTTTCCACGGCGGAGATCCGGCACGGCAGGACACGCGCGGCATCTGGTGGATTTTCCGATTAAATATAGCATCTATTAACGCGAAACCCGCCCGCGAAGCCTCGGTTCGGAGGGTCTGAAATGAATCCTCGCTCCCAAAAAGCACAGAGGAACTCGAGTCTAAACTGGAAGATCTTTGCCTTCTGGGCGCAGATCATCGCGGCAATCGAATAAAAGTAAAAAAGAACGGCAAAACCGATCAATCAATCAACAAAAATATTGACGGGAAGTGACACAGCCTGGTCCGGACGGGAAATTAAGAAGAAAATAAATGTCATATTTTGATTTGGACTGTCCCAAAATTGTGATGGATCCCATATGTCCGGCTTGAGGAAGCTGCCAATCATTCATCCCGTCGTTTTCTACGGCGCTCGTCGTAGTCGTGGAATGGCGGGGCGGGAGATGCTTGAGCCAATCCCGGCCGGCGTCGGGGTAAAAGGGGGCGGGGTTTATGCCCGGACCCATCGGCTGTCAATCAAAGGGTCGCGCTCGGAGACATACAACAGTTCCCTCTCGTTCACGCCTACGGAAAATCCGAAATCTTCCATCGTTGGGCTGTCAAGGGAAGATCTAGAAGCTTGAGAGAAGCCATGCAGGAGGAACCGTCGGAACGAAGCTTCCAGGAGACCTTGATTTAATTACGGTTCCTCGCCGCTCCCGTTCCCGAACCGCCGTCCCTCAACGTTTCCGCCTAATTAAAATCCATTTACATCGAAAATAGCGGGGGCCGATACGTCCGGATGAAGGTTCCGGCGCGGCTTTTAATTTTAGCGCCCGGAAAAAGAGAAGAAAAAGAAAAAAAAATTAATTCAATTAGATTCCATCTGGCACGTTTTAAAGCACTTACAGTATCTTCACAATTATTGAGTCGCACTTGACCCCCCCCCCCGACAACCCCCTCCGACCGGCCTTTTTTTCTTTTATTTTTTTTTATTCCCGCGGCGGTTATCAGACCAGAGCTGATAAAAACCAGGAGGCCTCGCTATTTACGACTCGCTATTCGTTACGAGCCCTCGATCCGCCGGACGCCGCGGATGAAAGGGTCGGAAAAATGGATGGTTATCGCCGCGAGTCGGCATCAACAATGCGGATTTAAGCCCCCCGAGATCGGAATCCGACCGGATAATGTTCGGTAACGGACGCCGAAAGCGCGTTCTCGCCGCCGTCCCTTCAAAAGGGATATCGCGGCGGTAGCGCCAAGCTAACGTCGGCGGGATTTAACAAATTCCGTGAAACCTTCGCTTTCTAAGGGGTTGGTTTCTCCAATCCCAGCGCCGAATTAATTCTCCTCTCTCTCAAGGTTCGTAACGCGGGGGTCAATTCGCGTGAAAATAAAAAAAAACTTCTTTTATTATAAATTGCTTTAAATATTTGCTCTGGGATCTTTGATTTATGCCGATTTGCCGGATTAAAAAAAAAAGGAAAAAAAAAAAAAAAGGATATATACAAAAGGAAGCAGCTTGGCGCTCTGTCTCCTTCTGTAGCGTTCTTATTAATATACATGTAATCCCCCCCTCCTCCTCCCACGGAACTAAAACAATGGAGCGTCCTGGATGAGCGCGGCGGGGACGCATCAGTATTCATGAATATTGGATTTTATCTGCTGAAGTCGCCAACATGGTTCTTTTTTTATATTTTTTTATTCTCCTGCTTTAAAACACCTTGTTAGCAAGTGATGCAGAAAATATGGACGTTGGAGTCGTCAATGGGGGGAAAAGGTAACCACACTTGTATGTCCGGTTGATACCAGACGGCCAGGAGTTATCCTGGTAGACTGGTGGTCAGATGGTCTTGTAGTCAGTCAGGTGGTCAAATAGATAGGTAGTCAGATTGTCTAGTAGTCAGATTAAGGAATGGTCGGGTGGTCAGGTAGTCAAGTTGTCGGATAGACAGATGGCGAGGTAGTCAGTCAGGTGGGGAAGTACTAAAGTGGTCAGGTAGTCAGTCAGGTGGTCAGGAGGTCAGGTAGTCAGTCAGGTAGTCAGTCAGGTAGTGAGGTAGTCAGATAGATAGGTAGTCAGATTCTCTTGTAGTCAGATTAAGGCATGGTCGGGTAGTCAAGTTGTCGGATAGACAGATGGTGAGGTAGTCAGTCAGGTGGTGAAGTGCTAAAGTGGTCAGATAGTCAGGTAGTCAGGTAGTCAAGTGGTCAGGTGGTCAGGTAATCAGTCAGATGGTCAGGTAGTCAGTCAGGAAGTCTGGTAGGCAGTCAGGCAGTCAGTCAGGTGGTGAGGTAGTCAGATAGATAGGTGGTCAAATTGTCTGGTAGTCAGATTAAGGGATGGTCGGGTGGTCAAGTTGTCTGATAGACAGATGGTAAGGTAGTCAGTCAAGTGGTCAGTTGGTCTGTTAGGTGGTGGGGTAGTCAAGTGGTGCGATGGTAAGGTAGTCAGTCAGGTAGTCAGGTAGTCAAGTGGTCAGATAGTCAGGTAATCAGTCAGATGGTCAGGTGGTCAGGTAGCCAGTCAGGTAGCCAGTCAGGTGGTCAGATCAGATGAAGAGATGGTCAGGTGGCCAGCTAATCAAGTAGCCCGATGGACAGGAGGTGAGGTGGTCAGGTGGTCAGTCAGGTGGTCCGTTAGTCAGACAGAGTTGGCTAAGAAGTCAGTGAGGTAGTCAGACAGTCCAGTAGTCGCTCCTGTATTCTTAGAAATCATAAATTCGAAGCCGAAAATAATATCTATTCATACCAAAATGGTCCGGCTGGTAAAACGTACCTGCAACATTGTGTGTTACCACGGCAACGCAGGTTATTGTACCACTGTTTGGGATAGAGCTGCCCCATCATAAATGATAAAGTACCCTGCGGTGCGGTGAGAAGGAGGCGAAGCAGAGATGGAGGTCAGGTGTCACAATTGATCATTTCAACCAACAAATAGAGGAGGGCGCGACCATGCGGAGCGCCGCCGCCGCCGCCGCCGCCGCAACAACATCTGCCGTTACCATCCACAAACCGAGTCGCCTCGAGGAGATCCAGAGCCTCCACGGAAAGGGACGACGCCCGACATTCGTTCTAGCGACCATCAAGGCAGATAGCGCTGCTAGCTAACTTCCGTGCTAAACTTCTGCATATCTAATCGTAAACATCTTGCAAGTGGTGTTTCAAAGCGGTAGCTAAGTTAGCAACATGACTTTAAACATATATATAAATACCGCTAAAGTCCATCCTCAACAAAATCAGCGTGTTCTTTTAGCAGCTACATGGCGTTTTTAAGCTGTGCAACATGAAATTTCCGTATAAATTCACGTTTTATATTAAAATCGCCTTATCTGGAGCTGGTGTTTCACTTTTGCTTTCACTTCCGCTGAAGAATGATCCTCTCGTATTAGAAACCAGGGTCACAATCACAAATAACCGCAAGGCTACAAGGGGCGCTAACTTTATCAAGCGCTACAAATTACCGTTAGCGTTCAAGTCTGGCCTCCGACCCTTCGTTGACCTCGAACAAGGACAAAAAAAAAAAAAAAAAGATAACTCTCGGTGTCGTGTGGTACTTTCAGGGAAATTACACCGTCTGAGGATAATGACTGAATTAATTTTCCGGCAGATTTTTTTTTTTACTCTCTTTTAATCAAGTAGCGGCTAATGCTAGCATCACATTCACCTCTTGTTCTCCCGTTAGTGTCTTAAAACCAAACATACCGACGGCTTAAATTGAATAAAAATAACCTTGAGAGATTTATGGTTGTTATGGACACAACAGACACTCGACCGTCCCAAAACACCCTCAACGTTTCACCTCCTTTTTTTTCTTTTAAGGGGATAAAATCGATTCGATCGGCCCTCTTATAATTGCTTTCCGTTCCGGGGATCTCGGACATAAACTTTAATCCATTCCGTATTGTTCAATTAAGTCGGAGATTTCAATCTCCTCACCTCCGACACCATCGAGGAGGCCGAGAGGCCGTTCATTTCCAGGATGAGAAGCTGCTGTGTTTTTAAGAGCGCAGCCGGAAAGGGTCGTCCGGTCATCAGACAGCGGCGGGTTTTTCGATCGCGAGAACTGATACGTCGACCAACCGGAGCTCGGATATCCGACGCGCTCCGGGTTCGAAGTGTAATCCGGTCACCCGTCAATCAGAGACATCTAAACATTCACCTTCTCATTCGATGGACCTGCTGACGGTGGTGGGATGATAAAGATGGTTTAACTCTTCTAATGTTTTTTTTTTTTTTCTTGTCCTGCAAGATGGGAGTTGGACAAAGAAGCATCAATGATCTACTTCTGCAGGAAGGGATGGATGTCGGGGCAGGTCATGTATGCTCTCCCCCAGAATGTAGTACCCGAACTTTCCAATATCAGTCATTTTTGTTAGTATTGGATATATTCGTCTTGCTCTTAGCTTCTCTTAGCCCTTCCGTTGCCTCAGCCAATCATCTGCCTCCATCTGAACCCTCCAACTTCTTGTCCTCTTCCCTTCCATCCATAAACCTCCTCTTTCCTCAAGATCTGACACGTACTGTCCCCATCCAGCCTCCTCACTTCCCAAGGAGAACCTCCACGTCATCTACTTCTGCAGGATGGGATGGATGTCGGGGCAGGTCATGTATGCTCTCCCCCAGAATGTAGTACCCGAACTTTCCAATATCAGTCATTTTTGTAAGTATTGGATATATTCTTCTTGCGTCTTCTTCCTTCTCTTAGCTTCTCTTAGCTACTCTGTCGCCACAGCCAATCATCTGCCTCCATCTGAATATCTCCTCCAACTTCTTGTCCTCTTCCCTTCCATCCATAAACCTCCTCTTTCCTGAAGACCTCCGCCTGGCAGTTCCAACCTCAGCATTCTTCTCCACGTATGTCCTACCCGAATCTAACACCGACTGTCCCCATCGAGCCTCCTCACTTCCCAAGAAGAACCTCCATGTCATCTACCTCTGCAGGATGGGATGGATGTCGGGGCAGGTCATGTATGCTCTCCCCCAGAATTTAGTACCCAAACTTTCCAATATCAATCATTTTTGTTAGTACTGGATATATTCTTCTTGTGTCTTCTACCTGCTCTTAGCTTCTCTTAGCCACTCCATCGCCACAGCCAATCATCGGCCTCCATCTGAATATCTCCTCAAACTTCTTGTCCTCTTTCCCTCCGTTCCTAAACCTCCTCTTTGGTTTTCCTCAAGACCTCCCGCCTGGGGGTTCCAACCTCAGCATCCTTTTCTGTATATGTCCTACCCGGGTCTAACACGTACTGTCCCCATCCAGCCTCCTCACTTCCCGAGGAGAACCTCCACGTCATCATCTCGGCCGCCTTCTGCTCTGTTTTTGTCTTTGTCTCGTCTGTTTGGCCCTGAAGTAAACAAGGTAAAAAAGTGTGAGTTAGGGGGAGTCGACTTTTTGCAAGGTACAAGTGAACTGCACCCTCGCCCAAAGGAGTTCCAGATAATGGACATGTATGCTCACGACATATCGATCAGCCCCAGAGGAAGGCTGTTCGTTAATGCGTCCTCGCCACGCTGACCTTGCGGCGAGTCCGGCGCCGACTTGCCAAAGCGAAGGGACGGTTATTCAGCTTCGTTTGCGCGGCAGGGGAGGGAGTTCTTGGGAGCGCCGGCGGGGTGAGTCTTCATCACGTCCCACCGATTACACTTTCATCCCGAAGACAAATCACGCCGCTGCCACGCCGTGTGGTTCCAAGTTTAAAAATAGGGAAGTAATTTTTTTTTTTTTTTTTTGGATTGTAGAGGACCAAGCATCTGTTCCTCATAAATATAGCGGACAAGGAATATTATTCATTGGTGACCTTATAAATATATTTCTGGCATTCAATTCATTTATTTTTCTATATTTCTGTATCAATAACGCCCCGCCATCTTTACTTCATCTTTACGCAGACTTCCAGCAGAAGAGGAAGCGAAGTAAACGTGGCTAGTGGCGCCATATGTCATGAAAATCAACATCTAGCACCTATCAGCTAGCATGCTAGATGTGTATATTGCCAACAATACAGCTGGTGACATCTAGCATCCTGTTACCAGACGTAGCATCCAAGATGCTACATGTAGCACGTAGATTGTCTACCAGGCTTTTGCTGCTTACAGAGTCTGGGGGCGGAGCTTATGTTGCCATGGATATAGTTAGCAATCCTAGATGCTAGACATAGCATCCTAGATGCTGTCTACTAGGCTTTTGTTGCTTAAACAAACACAGTTTGAAACATCTAACATTCTAGATGCTAGATTTAGCATGCTGTTAGCTTCATGCTGTCTACCAGATCTTTTATACCAGGTGTTTAACCTAGACCAAGATGCTACATGTAGCATGTAGATTGTCTACCCGGCTTTTGCTGCTTACAGAGTCTGTAAGCTTATGTTGCCATGGATATAGTTAGCAATATAGTTAGCAATCCTAGATGCTAGACATAGCAACCTAGATGTTGTCTACCAGGCTTTTGCTGCTTAAACAAATACAGTTTGCAACATCTAACAATCAAGATGCTAGATTTAGCATGCTGTTAGCTTCATGCTGTCTACCAGATCTTTTCTACCAGGTGTTTAACCTAGACCGGGTCACCTGTCAACCACAGGCAGCCAAATCCAGAATAATCCAACCATTCACCCTCACATTCACATCTATACGCAACTTGCAGCGGTGGACCGAGCGTCATTGGACTTTGGGATGAAGTTGAAGAACCCAAAAAAAAAAAAAAACAAGATAAAACCAGGAAGTGTCTAGCAGGGCAGCTGGAGCGCTAACCCCGGCGCCACCGACTCAAATCAAAAGTTTGGGGGTTCGATTCCTTCAAGTAGAACCCCAAAAGTGCTAGCGTTGGTCTCGGCGGCGCTAACGGGTGAAAACTCGGGATCGTCGGACATTTTATCGTATCCCGCCAGGAGTGTTAGCGTCGGGGGGGGCGAACGGACCTCCCGACAGCTGCCGAGATCCCGGCCAAAAAGAAGGGGTGGAGGGTGGAAACGACGTCCTCGATGCGGCGCCAAGGTCAGAGAACAACCGGCGTTGGCACCGGCGCCCACGCCTGCTTTCCGAATTTAGTGCTAATCCATCACGAAGGCGGCGTGTCAGCCGACCGCGGGAACCTGCCGAGCTAAACTTCGGAGTGATTAGCAAAGTAATTTTGATTTTCTCCTTTCCAATTTGGCACTTTTTTTTTTTTTTTTTTCCAGAGCGATGCTCCCTTGTCACTTGGGATAATAAGGGGGAACATATCGCCCAGGAGAGACACATGGTACGGTCCAATCCCTCTCCATACATATATAGTAGGGGTGAGGCTTAATTAAAAAAAAAGAAAAAAAAAAAAAACTAATTAATTTGACTTTGTAATTAACTCATAAATCGCGTTTCAATATGTGACACGAGAAAATGGGGAGAGGAATTAATAAATAAACATGAGCTTTTTGGTTTTTCCCCATCGGTCTACGACATGGACCGATCCACGTTTTCCCCCGTGAGGTTCCTCAGGGTTCCTCAGGGTTCTCCAGGTTCCTCCCACTGTCTGAACACATGCAGGAGGTTCATTGGAGATCATGAATTGCCCAGATGTGTGGATAAATTGGTGGATGTTCTCGAAAAACCATGGGAATAAGAGCTCCGCCCCCATTCTGGCAATAACGCAGGATAATGAATGAATAAATGAACAGATGGATGAATGAATGATTCTCCGGGGAGTTTCTACCATTATATGACATTATTAAAACCTTTTTATTTATAACTTTATAACTTTTCGATTTTTTTTTTTTTTTTTTTTGCTATATTTCCTTGTTGCCATCATTTTATTTTATTTTATATTTATTTAGTGGGTGAATGGTGGCATGTTTCGATGTGATGAGGGGGATTGGCTGTTTATTGCAATAAAATAAAAAATAAAATAAAATAAAATAATAAAATGAATATGATAAAATAATATCATGGATATAATAAAATAAACAAACTGTCTTGAAAATGAATGAATGAATGAATGAATGAATGAACAGATGGATGAATTATTTTTTCCAACATATTTTAAATCTTATGCCTCTATATTATCTTGTTGGTCAAGTTGATTTATGTTTTTATTTATTTGCATTTTTTTTTTTTTTAATTTTCTTCAAAAGTCATTTTTTTCATGTAGAAGAATTCGCTAATTTCTCACTGATAAAACAATTAAAGTACCCCTGCCAGAAAAAGAAAATAAAAATTAAAAACGCAGTTTCACGGATGACAAGATGATCTACGTTCTAATATGGACGAGACCTGAAGATCAGATGATCTGAAAAGAAATCTGGACAAAGCGAAACCTGAAGCCTTGGAGGATTAGCATCAGTACACATGGGGCGCTAACGCTTGACAGCGCTTCGTTGCCATGGCGACAGGCTATGAAGAGGCCAATCCAGGGGGGGGAGGGGCCTCTCGCCCCAGGCTCCGCCCCTTTCTATGAATTAATCTGAATGAATGAATGAATGAATATTTCTTTGAACAAAGTAAAACCCAGGTATTTTAGCGCCGTAAGGAAACACAAGAGAGCGAGGACCAGTGTGCAGCCGGCCGGAGAGGATCTATAAATTCCCCCCCCGGCCGCTCGTCCTCCGTCGTCTCGCCGACGTTTATTTCGGCGTAACAGAAGATAATTAAACGGAGACCCTTCAAGATGGAGCTCCTCTCATAATCGGATCTGCGAACGTCGAGTGTGTGACGGTTAAAAGAAGCGGCGAAATTAAAACGACTCCGGAGTGATACCGACCGCGGCCGGAGAGCTCCTGACATCGCTCGGGGATTAATGCTGACTCGTCGTCATGGTAACGGACGGAGAACAGTGTAATTGTTTAATTCAAGGTAAAACTTATCACATAATGGCTGTGGATGTGCGCAATTATACACAGATTAAGCTAATGGCGGTAAAACCGTTGTGCCTCTGAAATTCCCTTAATTTGTAGCCGGTCAATGTCGACTCGCGCGCAATTAGCGCTAGCGATAGCGGGCTAGTCGGGGGGTCGCGTAGCGTAGCGGAGCGCGGATTTTTTCTGATCGATTTCACCGCAAGGGAAGTGGCAAGTCGGTCCCGTTAGCTGGAAGCTAGCGAGCCGTTAAGATGAAAATCGACAAGCGGGTCACGTTTTCTTCTATTTTTTTTTTTCTTCTGCCGAGCAGCTCATAGGAGCGCCGGCGCCGGCGCCGGCTAACGTCCCTGGGGAAAGAAACATGGCGGGACGGGGGATTTGGATGCCGTGCGTCAAAATAAAAACACTCAGTGTGGTCTAGGCGGCGTCCCCGGGGGAGAGATGTAATCGAAGCTGCCGTTTTGAATACGAAACGGACGCTAATGACACAATTAATTACTCTCGCCGACGACGAATGTGTTGTTTTTGCCCGGGGGTTTGTTATTTTGTTTTAATTATAAATGGACGGAGGAAGGGGGGGGATTCTGACGCGGTTTCCCGCAGACAGCAGCTAGCCAAAACGTCATGACAACAGTGTTAGCGGCTCCCAACGTAAACAAAAGCTTTTTTCTGAATGACAGCCGCTTGTCATCGGATGGGGGCCTTCTCGCAGGCCTTCCCGGGTTAATCTTGACCCGACGTGCTGACCTACTCGTGTGCCTTCCTGGCTATCCTGTCCCATAAGGCTCCGCCCACATCTGAATGTAATCATTACAAGATTCAAACCATCTCTACCATCGCCGGCTCCCAACAGGCTGGGCGGAAGCAGATGGCGCGCTAGCAGTTTCTCAAGACCACCTAAGAGGGACCCTGAAAGACGGTCAACAGCAACGCCAACTCCCAAGGGTGACAAAATTTGCAATTTTAGGAGAGCCCAAAGCCACACACACAATGTCACACAATTGTCACACAATGGCTGTTAATTTGTAGCCGGTCAATGTTGCCTGGCGCACAATTAGCGCTAGCATGCTAGTTGGGGGGGTCGCATAGTGGAGCGTGCATTTTTTGCGATGCATTTTTTAGCCGTGCTGCAATGGAACCACGAAGAGGTGAGCACCGCAATGACTCCCGGCGGCGGAAACGGATAGCTAACGGATACAAGTAGCCTAGCCCAAGGTGTCCATAAGAGAGTCATAGCTGCTCCCCGCTGGGACGCTATCCGGGAAGAGCTACCTAAAACTCCGCAAATAAACAAACGGACAAATAAGAACCCGACTGAACGACGACAATACAACATATTGCCTTTTCCGTTCCTTTGTTTGTTTGTTTTTTTTATACTTGTTTCAATTACTGCCGGCGCCCTCGGGAAATAAGCAGCGCGAGATTGGAGTTCGGATAAAAGGGCGAGAAGCCGTGTCCATCTCACGAGCACGCACGGATCTATCACGACCTTCTCAAAATGCTTTCAAAGCAGAGGTGAGAAGTCGTGGCCGGTAGCGCTAAGCTAAAGGGAAATACCATAGAAACAGGTGTTAGCATCTGAGCTAAGGGTTTCCCCTTTAAGACCAGTTTAAGACCAAAGCTTCTCTCTGGGTTTTCTTTCAACCTCAGCCGGTCACCAGGGTGACTGACTGCTTACCCGGTAAAGGTTTAAGCCCCGCCCCCCGCGCCACCCCGCCAGCCAATCGGCTTGACCTTGTGCTGCCTGGTGAAGATAATGAACGAATGAATAATTAATGGATGCAATTTCGAGTAGAAAAGAGAAACTATGCAACAAATATTAAACCAAAGATTGCCGCGTGCCGTACTGTCCATCACAATCACACACACACACACACGACTCCCTTCAAAGCCCCGAGGTGCGGACACACACACACACACACACACACACACACACATTCAGCTAACAGAAGCGAGCTGACATTAGCTTGTTTTGGGTTATCAGTAAAAACATGGAGGAGGTTCACGTGGACAACAATATCACAACAATAGCACTTTCATCTTGCAAAATACATATTTTATTGCCTGTTTATATATTGTATAGTTATTTTATTGCCTATCAGTATATTTTATATATATTGTCTATTTCATACAGTTTCATATTTGTATCGTCCAGGACTACAGATGGAAATTAGCTATGAGCTATAATCTGGTACAAACATCTCTGCCTCTGTGCTTAATGTATTTGTACATTTGTCCTAATAAACTTCTAAACAAACAAACAAACACTCGGTGTGAATGAATGGCTTCACGTCTCCAATGGACGCAAGAATGAGAATAAATAAATGTTTTTATGTCGCATTAAAATATACAATTGAGAAGGTGAATGGTTTCATGTCTCTATACAAGGTGTGAATGAGAGGGTGAATGTCCCCGCAGGGAACGCCGCCTAGCGCCCAATGCTAGCTAGCATAGCCTTCGCCCACCTGAGACCCGGATAATGAACAAATAAATGAATGAACTTTTCTTTCCCCCGTCCCGTCTGACTTCCACAACTTCTACGACCGCCGTGTCCTCGTCTTCCAATCGTTTTGTTTCGAACTTGTTTATTTATTTCCCTGACTTGTGTTAATATTCCAGCGCCGGTGTCTCTCGCTCAAACAGCATCTGTCCGCCGGCTCCTCGCCGACTTAAACCTATTTATAATTAATCTATTCCAACGGCAGAGGGAAGAGGTCAGGACTGCAGCCTCTTTTTTTTTTTTTAAATCCATTTATTAATTTATTTTTTGCAATTCCTGGGTTTGGAGGCCAGTATCGACGATACGCGCAGCAGCACTCGGATGGAAGACGCCGCGCGAGTGGGTTTTATTCCTCTTATTTCGCGCGGAAAATATCAGATTAGCGAAGTTTTTCGGGACGATAAAAAAGGCGATTAGTCAATTAGCTTCGGCGCCGTTTAGATCGCCGTCGGCGCTGAAAAGAGCGGTCGAAAACACGAGACGAAAATGTTTAAAAATGGAAAACGGCGAACGGGGGGGAATAAAAAACAGATTTAAATGAAAAAAAGGTGAGTCCTCGGCCGCGGCCTTGTCCGGACAACAAAAGACACGGCGAGCTGAGATGGCGAGCGCCTCGGGCGGCTTTCCGCCGGCGAGCGGATAATCAGCGAGCTAATTAACACGAGGGAGTAGCGGCTAATCCCGAGCAGGGACGGCGGAATCGAGGGCGAGGGCGGGCGCCTTCACCTGGTGGCGGCCGGGCGCCGGCGGACAGATGGCGGGCGCCCACGCCGGCCAGATGGCGGCCTTTCCGCCGCCGCCGCCGTCTAAAGACGGGGAGGTAAATATTGTGCTGATGAGACGTTTGCTTCCCTCCAAGGAGACAAACAGCAAAAGGCCGGTTAGCGTGGTGTTAGCGGGGAAGGCTACGACGCTAATTCATTCAGCCGGGGATTTGAGGGAGCGGGTGGCATCGGCCAATCCCGGGTGAGGGGCGGGGCTTAACCCGGCATCACAGATGAGACTTCCTTCCAAAGGGAAGGTAGAAACCGGAACCCGTCCGACTTCCCAACCGGGAACTTTACGAAACCCATTTCGCTAGCGAGAAAACCTCCGTCGCCTTCAATTCCTCACAATCGCAAATCGATCTCCTCGGAGTCGATCTGAAGATAAGGAGGGAAAAAGTTCTTCACGTTTTCCTCGGAATTCTTCTGAAAGCGGGCGATTTTTCTTCGCCGTCTAAGAAATGGAGCGGGACGCCGATCATCTGACGCAGTTCCTGCTAAAACCACTGACCGACATCACATTTTCAGCTGATCGTAAGGTGGAAAAGCTAATTTCCGCAAAATAGAGATAATTTTGATGGTATTTTCAGATTTATTAAGCCTCAACAAACCTCACTCAACCCTTTTACCAAATGAGATCAACCATCGACCGCTTCCCACATTCTTATATATAACACTCAACACTTTTGGACATTTATAACGTACAATAAACATTGTAAAACGCGATCGAGAATACGGTAAATTAGTAAACTAAAAATCATATTAAATGTGAAGTAAATAGAAAATATGAATGGAAAGAAATTAAAAGTTTTCTATTTTTTATTATTTATTTTATAGGGTACTCACCAGTGAATCATTACAATACTGTTACAAAATTTAAAAAAAATATATGTTCAAAGACGGAAAAAAAAGAATGATAAATCACAAGAATTAATTTCAATTCAGTTCAGTTCAGTTCCTCACACTCCTCTGGGTTTGCACTTATAATATTTAATTACTTTTTTTTGTTGTTGTTTTGTTTTGTTTTGTTTTGTTTCATTTACACCACCATATTTTTTTTATATTGGTAACCTTTATTATTTTTCTAATTATTTATTTTTATGTATTCACTGCAATATTCATTTATTCAACTGTTTTATTTTTCTCCTACGGCTAGAATATGGCTATTTCATCATAAAAATAAAATTTAAAAAAATTAAATACTGCACAAAAAAACATGAAAAAATGATAAATCGCAACAACGGAATTACAAAAAGGTCCAGGAAGTAGCGAAGGAGCAAAAGCTGAGCCACAAAATAGCCAGGGTCCACTGTACTTGAAAATTGTGCGATGTTTTACAACGTTTGTAATGTTTTATAACGATTTGTTATTTTTTTATTTGCACCTGTATATTTTTTTTTTTATTAGTAAACCTTTTTTTGTTCTCTTCTTTTTTTTTTCACTGCAATATTCATATATTCAAGTGTTTTATTTTTTCTTCTAAGGTGAGAATATTGCTATTTCATTACAAAAAAAAAAAATCAAATGCAGCGAAAAAAGAAAAAAAAAGAGTGATAAATCTCGGGAACCTTATAACAACCTTTATTGTCAAATGTTGTTTTTTAAATTTATTTATTCACTGCAATCTTCATGTATTTGACTGTTTTTGTGTTTCTTCTGAGGTTAGAATGTGATTATTTATCACAAAAAATATTCAAATATTGAAAAAAAAAAAGTGAAAAAACGCTGAATTATGAAAAGCTAATTACAAAAAGCAAAAGCTGAACTACAAAGTATTGAGGGTCCACTGTTTTTGAAAATTTTGCGACGGTTTTGCGATAAAAAGATTGCCGGTTAATTTCTTAGCTTTCTGTCGATGTTCTTCACGTTCCTCTGGGTTCTCCAGGTTCTTCCCGCCGTCCACAAACATCCAGGAGGTTCACTGGAAACCCTGCATTGACTGGACATGGTTGGATTTCTGTGGCTAAATTTCATAACAATTTTTTTTTTTATTATTATTATTATTTGCACCTCCATATTTTATTTTGGTAAACTTTATATTTTTTTATTTATTTCTATTTATTTCTTTGATTTATTCACTGCGATATTCATTTATTCTTGAAGTCTAATTTGCTAATTTCTCGCTGATAAACTCCTAAAAGTTCCCTCTGCGCTGTCGGAGTCTACAACAATTATCCGCGCCGTTTTGTTCGGCTGCGAAAAAATAAAAGAAATTGAAAAAGTTTGACGGATCACTAGATGATCGACATGCTGATATGAAGGAACCCTCTAGATAACATCACGAGTGTTGAAAACAACCGTACGAACGTAGAAACCGGTCCAACAGGAGGAGGATTAGCATCAGCGCTAACGTTACTCAGCGCACCGCTGCCATGGCGACAGGCTCATTATGTACCGCGTGTCCGTCGGACGGCGTAATTGCCGCAACCGGAGGGAGCAATAGCCGACTTCCGCCGCCGATACGTCCTCGCGAAATAAAAAGGCAGGCCCGCCGCCACCCTCTCGCCGCTAATTCAAGCTATTAATATTGCTTTGGGCCGAACTCCTGGGAACCCCGTGACAAAGGCTGTAATAGACTTCTCTCTCAAGCTAGCGGCACGGCGGCGGAATATTGATTAGCCCCGAATCAACTCATCAAAACAGAATAACAATCTAACTTTGTCGATCTTATTTCTCCCGCCGCGCTCCGCTGAAAGCCCACCCGGGTCTGGAATACAAAATAATAACCGCTTCACGAGCTTCTGATCAACTATCGACCCCGCGGGACGTCAGGGGGAGAGAACAGGAAGCGGCGGTTACGCTACGCTACGCTAACGGCGGCGTCAGAGAGAAGCGTGTCGCGCTCCGCTAACAGATTCACCTTCAAACTCTGAGGGTTTCAAAACTCTTCTTAAACCGACACGGGGTCACGGTCGCAGCCAATCCCTGCGCGGACCGGGGCAAGGGGCGGGGCTTAACACCTGTCAATCACAGAGACGCGTACAAGAGACTGTCTGATGAGACTAATTAGCGGTTTAGCATGGCAGGACATGGAGAACATGGAGAAGATTGAGATGATCCAGGTAGGAGAACATGGAGAACATGGAGAGAACATATATTGAGGAACCGAAGCAGGAGAACATGGAGAACTTGGTGAGATGGAGAGACCACCTGGTGGGAAAAGAGTGAACACCTAACATCTGGAAAGATCTAGAACACATCTGCTCTCAATGGAAGCTCCTTCAACCTCAGACCTCCATCACTGAAGTCCTTCACATCTCTGACGGAAGCGGGTCAAGAACGGTTCTGGGTGGAACCCGATCCGACATCCGGGAGCGCGTTTGAAGGTTTAACTAAAGGGGTGTTTAGCGTCCCGCCGTTCTGCTGGAACATCTGCTCAGAAGTTATCTTCTCCACGCTGGACCTCCACCCTCCTGAGACCTTCCCCCCGTCTTCCAGAGAATTATCTCCTCTGGCTGCATTTCAGCTTTTCCGCCGCCGTCCCGCTCGCCAACATCATTATCCAGCTCAGAGATCTTCCTCCTCCGCCTCCACATCTGAGGCCCTCTGGACGGTGCCTCCTGACCCTCTTCCATTCACACACACACGCACACACACACACACACACTCTCTCACACACACACACGCCGTTTATTAATAATTGCTGACTTTGTCGGCCATCTTTGGCCTGATTGTTGGAAGTGATGGAGGTGGCCTGCAGAGAGGTGACCTGCCAAGATGAGTTCTCCAAACCCTGATCTGCATCCTGAGCAGCAGCTGCTGGAACACCAACAGCTGCTTCTGGGGCTCGTCGGAGGAGGAAGAGGAGGTGGAGGAGGAGGCCAGGCGTGAACGGATGAATCTGTGTGTGAATGACAGGCTGGACGGATGTGCGTCTCCAGAGGACATGTGAATGAATGAGCGAATGCTTGCGTGTCCCCACATAACATGTGAATGACAGGCTGAATGGTTAGATGTCAATGAATGGGTGAATGACGGCTTGTCTTTATGTTAAATATGAGTAAGAGGGTGAACGGTTGCATGTGTCCACCTGATGTGTGAACGAATGAGTGAACGGTTGTAGGTCCATGTGTGACTTGTGAGTGAGAGGGTACACATGTCTCCAAAGAAGATGTGAATGAGAGGGTGAATAGTTGCTTGTCTCCAGAGAACATGTGAATGAGAGGGGGAATGGCTACATGTCTCTGTTTTAGGAATGAGTGAGAGGGTGAAAGTTTGTATGTCCCTAGATTACGTGTGAATGACAGGCCGAATGGCCGTTTGTCATTCTATGACATGAATGAGAGGGTGAATGGTGATTTGTTTTGATATTTGGTATGAGTTAAAGGTTGAATATTGCATGTCTATGTATGACATGTGAATGAGAGGATGAATGGTTGCATGTGTCCACACGATGAGTGAATGAAAGGGTGAATGGCGGTATCTCTACGTCCGATATATGAACCAGAGACTTAGATATGAGTGAGAGGGTGAATGGTTTCATCTCTTGAGATGGAAAGTGAATGAGAGGGTGAATAGTTTCTTGTCTTTACATAACATGTGAATGGAAGGGTGAATGGCTGCTAGGCTATCCGACATGCAAATGGAAAATTACACTCTGAAGTCTTTAAAGTAGGTCAAGATTGTTTTCCTAGTTATTGTTTACCGGATTTTTTGAAAAAAAGAAAGAAAGGTTAATGGAATTAAAATGTTACGGATCTAAAAATACCACCAAAGTCCAGACGACACATCTTTGAGCGGCGCTTTGTTCGCCTGTCATTCATCGCCTGGGGCCTAATAGCAGTTAGCGCCCGCTAACCGCGGCTAACTAATATAAAGTCGGTCATTATCTGAGTGAATACAAACAACAGCGGGATTAAAAAAAAAAAAAAAAGGAAATAAATAAATAAATAAATAAATAAACTCATCTGAATTCATTAAAGTCTGGATGAAGAGTAATTTAATGTAATTACATTCCAAATGGATTGCATTAGAAAGCGGTGTGGATAGCGGAGAAGCGGGGGGGGGGGGGCCCTCTGGGGACGCCGCCGTCGTAACGAGCTATTTAATTAGCTTTGGTTAGCGAGCGAGTTTATTACAGGTGAACGGGTGATTCTTCCGACAAAGTGAAGGAACGAAAGTTCGTTCCAAGTTTCAACAGGTCTCAAAGCGTTACTCAAATCGATGATTTTCAGAACAGAAAATACATTTGTATCACCAATCGTGCGCTTGAGGTCACAGAAGCGTGTTATAAATATTTAATTCATTCATAAATATCATCATTTGCCCTTTAGTTTATGAACAGTGACTTCCAACCATTCAACCTCTAATTAAATATTGAGATAAAGAACTTTTCACCCTTTCATTACGAGGTCAAATATGGAAATATGACCAAAAACCTTTTAATATCAATACAGGGACTTACAACCATTCACCCATTCATTCACACATCCGCACAATTTAACGCATAAAAAGCCCAGAAAAGAATAATACCAGCAATTACAATGATAATAATAATAAGAATAAGAAGAAGAAGAAGAAGAATATAAATAATAATAAGATAAATAATGAGTAATAATAAGTAATAAGTAAATAAGTAAATACATAAATAATAATAAGACCTTAAAACGCTTGATAGCCTTAACTTTAACCTCAACTTTGACACTTTATATTTTATTGTATATCTTATTCCTACTATTATCTATTATTGTTATGTTTTGCTTGAAACTCTGGCACAACAATTTATATCAGGATAAATAAAGTTGTTCTTATCTCATCTTATCATATAATAATAGAAATATTGTATTTATTTATTTATTTTTTTATATAAGTAAATATAAATATATTAATATATAAATCTATATAATTATATGATTTATATATTATTTATCAAATAGCCTTCTTTTTATCGTCAAGCAGTAGCGACCGCTAAAACCGCGTTGGACCCTCTGAAGTCCCTCCCAGGGGTCAAAGGTCAAACCCGGGGATCCGTCCGAAAGCGAACCGTCGACCCGGCGCGACCCGGTTTCGACCCCGCCGACGGGAAGCAGAGGCTAAATTCGACGGGACGAATCGGCGGCTCCGACATTCCCTTCCGTGAGAAATGAAGTCGGCGCTGGCCGTGACAGAACCCATTTCACGAGGAATCTCTGAAGGGATGGGGGGTCCGTTTCCGCGGCAACGGGGGGAGGCGGGCGATGCGACGGGATCGGAGGCGCCGCTCGGAATTGGAGGCAAATAACTGGGTGAGCTGGGGGGGGGGGGTTTCCGTGGCAACCGATACTGGTTTTATTTGACGGACCTCAGATTGAACTCTCTGACCAACTTTTAAAATGTAAAAAATATCTTAATTAACAATTTTGATAAATACATGTATTTATTCACTAAATAATTACTTTATATGATATTTATTATCATGATCATATTTATTATTTACTTCATGAATTTCTGCATGAATTGATTTTATTTATTTGTAATTAATATTGTTTTTTATTATTATTAATTTATTGGCTTTTTTTTTTTAACCTATTTATTTTTATTTCCTCTTGACTACTAAGTGATTAGTACCCGATTGTTTTGCTTCATTTTATTCATTATTTCACAAACTTATCACCCTCATTTTATGGACCTAAGATTGAATGTGCTGATCAAATTTTAAAATGTAAAAAAAAAAAATGAATTTATAAATAAAGAAAACCGAATTAATGTATGTATTACTTATCTGTTACATTATTATGTTATTTTATTATTTGTATTATCATTATTTATATATTTTTTTTATTTTCAATTGATTTATTAATAAAATCTTTTTTTTTTTTTACAAATTTCTTGATTTTTATTCCTAGCTAACTACTAATTTTTTTTAATTTTTTTTTTCTTAATTTTATTTTATTTCTTATTCAACACAGTTGGATTCTTCCACATGCTGGAAGTTCAGTAAATGAGAGCGTCAACGGTTGCATGTGTTTAGATTCTTGTGTTTACATTCGTCTCAGACGATGAATAAATGAATTTTCCTCAGCCGTTCCATCTAGTAGAAGATGCAGACGGTCTATTTCTACTCCTGCAAACTCTTAAATATCCCCTGTTCTTTCCTGGATGGACCCGTAGCCGATAAAAGACGTCGTTTCCGTGCGGAAGCTCCGCCTCCGACCCGTTTACGAAGACGGGGAAAGAAAAGAAAGTTAAATTACGCGGCGATATATTTGAAGATTCCCATGAAAGTGACCTAAAGTCCGACATAAAGCCGTCAAGGGGGAACGTAATGTCATCATTTTTCACGGTTTAAATTTTAATTCGCCCCCCGGCAGCTTCACGTGGAGTCGCCCCTTCGCTTTTATAAGAACCTTCATTTCCCCCTTTAAACATTGAGGACTCTTCCGTTTCTTCTCATGAACCTTTTCTCCTGGACCCGTCAGGTGTCGCTAAAAACGATCACCGTCCAACCATCTCCTCTGGTTCCTCCTCTCTGGGCTTCTTCTGGACCCAGATCGTCACCATCCCTCCTCCTGTCCACGTCCAAACCATCTCAGTCTGACTTGGACCTCCAGAACACCTAACATGTGCTGTCCATCTTTCCTGACCTTCTCCATCCTCCTCACTCCCAAGGTCAAAATCGCTTCATCGTCACTTTCTCCACATGTGCCAGGTATACACAGGAATGCAAAAGACTTTTCCCTTCAGCAGTCATACATGTCCTGCACCCGTGTGACAAATTCTTCTTTTCCTTTAAGTTTTTTCCCTTCAGAGGTCACCACACCAAATTAACCTTCTCCTTCTCACCCTGTTCCCTGGATCCTCTTCTCTCACACCAACTAACTTCATATCCTGTCTTACGACAGCCATAAATCTTCTCTTCGGTCTTCCTCTAGACCTCCTGCCTTGCAGATCCACCTTCAACAACCTCCTACTCAGATCTACACCACATTTTGGAAACAAACAAAGGAGTGTTCATGTCCAAGCCATCTCAGTCATCACTTTGTCTCGGACATACATGTCTTGCAACCCTGTGACCAATTGTCCCCTTGGGGTTTCCCCTCAGCGAATCAACCTTCTCCTTCAAACCAAACCTCTGGATCCTCCTCTCTCACACCAACTAACTTCATATCCTCTCTCACGAGGTCCATAAATCTTCTCTGGTCTTCCAGACCTCCAATTCAAGCATCCGTCTACCAACATATTCCCTCTCCCTCTTCTGTCCATGACCCAACCATCTGCATCTGACTTCTCTGACCTTCCCTCCAAAACATATCATGTTCTGTCCCTCTGATGGACTCGTTCCTGATCCTGGTCACTCCCAAAAACAACCTCAACATCTTCATCTCCGCGACCTCCAGCTCTCCTGTCTTTTTGTGATTGAGTACCTTGTGTTATTTAGTCATGTTACTATCACAGTTAGGGGGGGAAAAAGCATTTCCAGCACATATTTGTGGATTTTATTGCTTTTGTATTTAATTAAAAGCAAAAAGAAAAATATTGTGTAAATATCTCATGTTACAACGTGGACACCCGCAGCTTATAGACAAGTGCAGCCTCTACATATGGTGATCAATCCCTCCCCATGTGTCAGATGAGGTCTGAAACATCTCCAGGTGAAGAAATTAAACTCCAGTTGCCATGATTTTCCACAAGAAACAATGTTAACTCCTCCTCATTCTGCTAGAAGGAAACCTGACAGCAATAAAATCGTGTTTGGACAAAAGAATATCCTCAAGCAGACCTCCGATTGCCGTCTTTTCTGTTTTCAAGCCGCGAAATCTATCAGAGCGAGGGGCGCGAGGACGCCTCGGCTTCCGACTCCACGTTCCCGCCCGCTTTTCACGCGCTTACAAAATAAGACAGAAATAAAAGCGGAAAGCAGGCAGATCCGGACGGATGAAGGTAAACAAATCTTTCAAACTGCCATGCAAAGTTATGTAAATGTGCTCATTATCCATTGAACTCCAACCAGAGGGGAAGCAGCACCGAGTCCCGGAGGATCTTGCCAAACCCCCCCCCGCCCTCCTCACACACACATACACACACACACACACTTCAGCTTCCTGTACCACATAGGTGAGGATGCGCCGGTTCGTCCTGTCAGGCGTCACTTCCTGTTTTTGTGCTAACCTCAACTCCGCGTCAAGCTAACGGTGGAGCATACCGTACTCTGAACCGTAAGGGTCAAATTGGGAGTCCCAAAAAAAAAATCTCCATGGACTTGATCCCAAATTATAGCAACGGCAACAACGGGAGACGATGCTAATCCCCCGCTCTTGTTGGAATCTGCAATGCTAAATGCTAAATGGTTTCCAGTTATGTAACGCCCGATTGAAGCTAGCCTGCAGGGAGCTCACCGGGCCATTTGGAGCAAATCGAACTTTTGTATCTTGTCAGCCGGGCTTCTGATTACACGGACGCCCCAACTAGGCTAACCGAGGCACGAGCTAACTTAGCCACAAGCTAACATCATGACGGCACTGAGCAGCTCCTTCAGTGTGTGAAATAGATTCTGCAGCTGCTGTTCGACTATTTAAGAACCAACATTGCTCTCTTTCATTCATTTATCAACTCAAGTTGAATAATTTATTATTATTATTATTATTAATTATCAAGTATCCCTTCATCATACCATAGGTGTCACTATAGCGTCGCTAGCACTGCGAGTATTGCTTATTCACCGCTAGTTGCAATTTTTGCACCTTTATACTGTTTAATTATAAAGATAACATAAACTTTATTGATCCCCATTGGGGGGATTCTGTAACAGTTATAAGTGTCGATAAATGTGAATATAAATATGAATTATTAGCAAATTGAACAATTAGCAAAATTAGCAAAAGAGAAAATAGCAAAAAATAAAAATAATTAGACAGCAAAGAGAACAACAACAACAACATCAAGATAAGAATAATAATTTAAAAAAAAAAGACAGTAAGGTTGAAAAAAGACATCCAAAACAAAATGACAACATAAACAGAGTGACAATAGCAATGACAAAAATAAAATCAATAAGCAAAACAGGTAGGATACGAGTGGGCTGAGACCAATAAGGATAAAGAGATTTACTGTTTTACAATATTTAAACAATATTGTTGAAATACGTGGCCTAAAACGCGGAGGTAGAATAAATTTGTGTTTCTTGTTGCCGCCATGTTGATGATGTAATAACGCTAAACCCATTAACCTCGTCTAACAGCATCATCTTCTTTTTTTTCCATTTTAAAAGATTGCTTTATGCCCCTAAGACACTGCTCAGTTTGCATTAAACCTACGTTGATTCCAACATGGCCGGACTTTAAAAAGTGGAGTAGAAACGCAAGCAAGCGCGGGGTCTCAGGACATAAATATAACGAGCGCCGCGCTAACTAGATTCAGGTTTCTCCTTGCCGGCATCAAGCGGAGTGCCATTTAGCATATTTCATTCGGGGCAACAAATTCAATTTTGCACTTCTGCGAGACGCTCGTCCGGCGGAGTGGAGTAACACGATCGGACAAAAAATGCAAATGGAGGAGAATATGTTATTCCGAAGTGACGGGCTAACGCGTAGCCGAGTCGGGAAGCCGATCGCGTTAGCGCCGCGGAATGGACGAACACGCCGTAAACTGGATCCAGACGCCGCTTCCGTCGGTCGAAGTGAACTTCGGCTTACAGTCACGCTACCGAAGCTCGGCCGGACCCAAGAAGTGTGTCGACGTAGCTCGACGTAGCTCGCCGAGCTAACAGGCACGCTTCCTTCTCCAAGACCAGACCGGCTACATGGCATCGAGCATCGATTAGCCACGAGGCTAATGTCATTTCTAGAAAAGGGAGCCAATCCCTGCAGCCGACCGTTCACTCCTGACGAACAGCTCCTCGTTTTCGGTGATTAGCGAACCTACCGGCGTTTGGCAAGAGGCGGGGCTTGAGTCACCTGTCAATCATAGGACCGTCACGACCTCGTGACCTCTTTGAGTCGTGGGAGGAGGTCTGAAAACCAGGCCGCTGAGTGAAAACATAGCACCTCTGCAGAAGCTAGGTCTGAGGGCTAACTGTGTAACTTCCTGGTTTGGAATTAGAATTATTTACCTTTTTCACCTTCCAATCCAGGTAATCCAACAAAGCTGCGCCCCGTTAGCATAACAACCCACCTAGCTTCCGATCTGCGGAAGCTAAGTGTAAGGGGGGTTGTTATGCTAACTTCTTGTCGCCATGATAAGAAGATTTCCACAAGCGTTGCTTCCGTTTTATTCATTATCCGAGAAAAAGAAGCATCATTTAACAGAGAATACAAAGATACTCTGCATAATATGTAGCGACCGGCGCTCCATTTGCAGCATTTAAAAATGAGCAACAACCAAACCATTTTGAAAGAAAAGCGTGACTATTCGTGTTTTGATATGTTTTTATCCGCCACACCTTAAAGGCCGGTCGGTGAAAATATAGTCCGACGTTAAAAACGGGTCCGTGACGCTGCTTTAAATGGTTTCGGAGAACCGAAGTCCTCGGCGGGCGAATTAGCATCTTCTTCTAGATGTACGCTTTCATTAGCCTCCAGCGGACATCAATGACCGCAAACCCGGAGTAACAAAGTCATTAGAAGGAGTGAGCGGGGAGTAATTTAAGTCCGTGCGACCCGTTGCTTTTCTTTTTTCCTTTAATTAATGTCGATTGTCTGCAAAGAGGCTCCGGCCGAAAGCTGCTTCTCATCTGAAGGGAAGACGAGATGTAAACGTGTCGCCGTCGGCAGCGGGTTGTTTTTATTTTTTTGAGATTCGCCCATCACTCTCCCGACAACACCGGTTGTATCGGAGAGAAAAGGCGAAACATGGCTTTACGAGTGTGATTTACTCAGAATGAAGGAGCTCTGACTTGTTTCTTTCATTCATTATGGATCCTGCTAATCGTCCAGAGGGGGCTGGAGCGGGAAATCTTTTGAATTTTATTTTATTCTTAGATTATACTTTACATTTTTGCATATCAATATATTTTATTTTATCTTTTTCTTGTTTTTTTTTTTTTTTTGTTAAAGTTATACTAAATACTTTTACACTTCAGATTTGATTTGAGTTTATCTTTTTTTTTTTTTTTTCTTAGATTATACTTCATAATTTGAGACTTCAGTTGATATATTTTTTTTAATTTCTTTACTTTTTTTTTCTTAGATTGTAATTTACACTTTTACACTTCAGATTTTATTTTGTATGATTTCATTTTATTTTATTTTTGTATTACTTTTTTTATTTTTTCGTAGACTATACTTTGAGTTTATTTCATTTATTTTTTCTTAGATTATACCTCAAAATTTTATACTTCAGTTTTATTATTTTGTTTCAACTTTTTTTTTTAGATTGTACTTTACACTTCTACACTTCAGATTTTACTTTGTATGATTTTATTTTATCTTATTTTAGTTTTTTTTTTTCTTAGACGATATGTTGAGTTTATTTTATTTATTGATACTACAGTTCATTATTATTATTTTTTTTATTTCTTTATTTTTTTTCGTAGATTGTACTTTACACTTTTACACTTCAGATATTATTTTGTATTATTTTATTTTATCTTATTTTTGTTTTTGTTTTAGTTTTTTTTGTTTTTTTCTTACACTATACTTTGAGTTCATTTTATTTTATTTTTATTTTTTTCTAGGATTATACTTCATAATTTTAAACTTCAGTTTATAATTCTTTTTACTCTTTTTTATTTATTTATTTTTTGTCTTAGATTGTACTTTAGACTTTAACACTTCAGAGCTCAATTTATTTTGTTCATGTTTTTATTTGATTATCTTTTTTTTTGTTTATACTTCAAATTATCATAGTTCAGAATTGATTGATTATTTTCATTTCTTTTTTTCTTAGATTATACTTCACACTTTTACCCTTCAGAGTTTATTTTATTCTATTTATTACTTTTTATTTTTAGCTTTTCACTAACCTTGTATGTCTTGCTGCTTCTGCTAAATAATTTCCCGATCAGCGGATCATTGAAGAACATCTCATCATTCACCTCATGTAGAAACATGGATTCATTCTCCTGCATGAAACCAGAACACGGAGAAACCACGGAAACGTCTCGCTACGAGGTGGAAGCGCTAACCGCCGCGCGACCGCGGGGTTCTTCTGCGACGCTCAGAAGGTTGAGAGGGTGGAATCGATGTTTCCACGCCGCTTCCAAGCGAGGCTAACGCAAACGCAAGAACAAAACGCAAAATATTGCTATCAAAATGCATCTTTGTCGCTACGATCTGGCAACTCGCCATCTCGGAGGCGTTAGCTTGATAAAAAGGAGGAAAAAAAAAAAAGTCCACGTCCTGGAGATCATTTTATTCTCAGGGTTATGCGAGATTTTCCTGAGCTGGAGGTCAGAGGTCACGTTTTGCCACCTCCTGTTTCAACAGCTGGGGGAGTCTGCTGATTGGCTAGCGGCTACATGCTAAGGTACTTGCTGTTCATGTGAAATCAGTTTATCTCATTTGTGTCTTTTGCAAAACCGCTTTAAAATCAGCGCCGCATGAAATCATCACCCCACCATCGTATTTTTGCAGAACGACAATGTTTCTCTTTTGACGGTTTGGGGGAATTTATCATTATCATAAGAAGAAAAAAAAGAAAAAAAGCAGGTAATGACTGCTATTTATGTGCATATTTATCAGGCACATTAGAGGGAGTAATGCTAACAATATATCTAGCCTTATTTGTTTATTTAATCTTTGTAGGGGTAATAATTCTGTTTCCCAAAGAACCTGCTGCCGAGATCTTCCCTTGTCAACGATGTCTAGACGATGATTTTCCGCTTCGCCGCTATGACATTGAACCCACCACTGCCCGAATCGGGGAACAAATCAGGGAATTAATAAGAAAAAAGCCCACTGTTTTATGACTTTTCAGACACCTAATGGATCCTGGGAGGCCCACCCAAACTACGGCGCCCGTAAGGCCACCTGGGAGTTTACGCCCCGCCAGCATCGGCGCCGTCCAAGGTTTCGGGTTCAATCCCAATGAACGGCGGCGACTTAGTTAGCGCTTTTAACCGGCATCACCTTGCATAGCATTGCCGCTAACCGGGGAGCAACTTAGGCTACATCGTGTCGCCTAAGGGACAGTCCAACAAGGACAATCCAGCGGTAGGAAACTGGGATTGAATGAACCAGCCACTTTCCTATCGGCGAAGCCGCCCGGATCATCCAACCCGTCTCTTGATGGAGATGAACTCGACGTGGACGTGGTGTCGCGTGAAGGACGCCGCGCTGAGTCTGCTGACGCCGTGCAGATGGGGTGTTCGCGGAGTGAAGGCGCCGCAACTGAAAAAACACTTTTGTGTTCACGCAGAGCCAGAGGATAAGTTCAGGACGCCTCGGGGCGAATTGATTTGCGTGAGCGCGAGCTTTCCTTCTGGCCACGCTTGTCAAAGACCTGCTAGGTGAGCTTCGGGCAAGAGGTCTCCTGAACCAGATACTGGAGAACGCCGTTTTTCCCGACTTCTACTGTTCGTTTCTTCTCTTTTCAGACCCGACGGAGTGGCGTTGGCGGCTTTCTAGATCAACGCGGAGAGAAGTGACATTTCGAACGGATTACAAACAAATAAATGAGCGTCGTGCACTTTGAACAAATAAATTAAATAATGATAATTGACAAGACGGAGGACGCAATTAAAACTGATTAAAAAACACGGCGCAATTTGGCTACGACTTAATTATTGTTGACAGACGGATATTCGCCCCGTTTTTTTTATCTCCCGGTAACTTTAATTAACATGGGAGATGGAATTAATTATCAAAGCTGTGGAAGTACAATATCTGTACACAAAACGTGTCCCCATTGATTAAACAGGCTAACCGTGCTAGCGATCATCAGCTAGCAAGGCGACCGTCAAAAACCCCGTTAGCCGTTCGCTAAATCAGTACTTATTTTGGCCCAAAATGGAGATTCCTCAGTGAGCTCTTGAAAGCCCTTGTAGGCTTAGCATGCTAGCAGAAGAGCTTGGACCTCGTATGCCCAGGATAGATAGTTTTTCAAAATAGCGCGCCGCGGCCTGTAAGAAGGCTCTGGCAAAGGGGCGTGGCTTATGAGTTCCACCAATCGCCTACATCCTGAGTTCCCATGGAAGATGGTCCTGGGAGGTGAGCTCCACGGTTCCTGGATCTAATGCTCTCTAGACCCCCAAAAAAACAGTTCTTGGAACTCCAAAAAGTTCCTACAGTGCAAAAGCAGCTTCTGGGAGACCTTTTAAGCACGACTGAATATTAAATTATTCCGCACCTTTTTTTTTTTTCAAATTTGACGCCCGTACGAAACTACCCCGCTAGGTAGTTCCAGTTTGTAACCATTTTGCTAGCTTGTGGCGCCACAAAAACAACGCAACCTATGATTTTTGGAGGTTCCCTGAAGGATTTCTGGCAAGCGGTTCCTCGTCCTTCAACGGGTAACGGCCATTTTTCGACTCATTCGTCGACTCCATCCAGAAACAATGATCAGAACTCGATTATGACAGATTGATTGATGGATAGCTCGACGATCGATCCGCCACATTCTCCATCTTGAACTTTAATCGAATGTTCATTGAACGTTTCGTGGGGAAGGACTTCCCAATACCTCCAAAAAGCGCTCACAGTTGGAGCCCCTCCGACGTTACTGGGCTGGGAAATTGGAATCGTTGACCTGATGGACCAAATTAGGTAATTAAAAGTGGAGCCTTTCATCCGTCCTTATTCCGGATTAGTTTATTGATAATGCCTATCAGCGGAAAGTTCACTCGGCAACCGGATGACGCGTCTAAAAGTTCTGGTTAAATCTCACTTAGGTCCATTAGCACTCGTACGGGACTGAACCCAACATCTCAGGCGGGAATGAAACGTGGAAAAGAAGAGTTAAATAAAGTAAAATTGGAACTTTGCGATGGTTCCTGGGTCTCCGGTTCGATTCCGACAAGGGGGAGGCCTTTCTCCAGGTTCTCCATGTATCTCCATGGGGTTCCTCAGGGTTGTCCGATCTCCTCCCGCAGTCCAAACACATGCAGGAGGTTCATCGGAAGCCCAAAATTTCAAGACGTGTGAATGAGAGGGTGGCTTGTAGGTGTCGTGTGATTGGCCAGACAACCCTGAGTCCATCCCCATGACCAGGAAGTGCTAGCTTCGTAACAACGGACCACTTAGAGTCTTCAAAGAATCTTTGAAGTTTTAGGCTACAGGAGAACGCAGAGAACATGTTTTTTTTAGGGGCGCCAGAAAGGGAGAACTTGTTAGAAATGTAAACAAGCGACATGATATTTCCTATTTCATTCATTTATTCATTCCCTCAGTGGTGAGACCAGTAATTCTGTGAGGTCTGACCAGCTAAAATGGTGCGTTAGCCTCTTTAGCCGTTTAGCTAGTCTTTTACCCAATCCAAAATGTTGCGAGGTAAGCCCCGCCTCCTGCCCAACTGAAGCTGCTATAGAACACATGCATAGATAATGAATGAAGGGATGACTGATATTCATATGCAGGGTTCACTGTGGTACATTTGCTGACACTAGCAGGTGCTAACGGCTAACATATTCAAGAATGGTGGCTGTAAAGCACGTGAAGCACTTTGCTAATTTTTAAGTCCTGCAGCAACAGCCGGAAAAACAATAATGACTCACCGTCCTGGAGAAAATACATTTGCTAACACTAGCAAGTGCTAACAGCGTCCATATTTAAGGACGGTGGTTGTAAAGCACTTGAAGTACGGTTCCCTGCGATACATTTGCTAACACTAGCAGGCGCTAACAGACAATAGCTGTAAAGCGAGTGAAGTACTTCGGCTCATGTTTAAGTCCGACTGAGAGGGTGGGATAGACAAGTATCTCCCCTGATAATGACACACCGTCCAGGGGAAAATACATGTGCTAACACTAGCGGGCGCTAATGGCGTCCATATTTAAGGACAGTGGTTGTAAAGCACGTGAAGTACTTCCGCTAATGTTTAAGTCCGGCAGCAACAGTGGGAAACACAAGTGCCCACGCCGATAATGAAACAGCAACCCGGGGGAAATCCACTTTAATTGCTGTGACGGCGGAGGGAGTCGTAAAGAAAGTTAAAGTTAGCGTGCTGCTAACTTGTGCTGCTGTGTGGCTCCTTTAGCTGTCTAGCTAGTCTTTTTAACCCATCCCAAATGTCACCTTGAATGGAGTCGGGTGTCTTGAGCGAAGATACAGGAAGTAACAGGAAGTCCAGGAGTGACGCGATTGGTCTCTGACACTCATGACATCACCGGCGAACTAACTGGGACTTCAGCGACTGGAGCGCCATTTACGGCGGCGGGCGGTTATGAGGAACGGCGAGCCCCGAAGAGCATCCGCCCCTGTACTTGTAGGACTCGGAGAAGAACGCCGGTACCCTCTGGAGCCGGGGTGTCCACCACCAGCGCCGGTACCTGACAGGACAGCCTTTCCTGCGACGCCCTTTGCTCTTGTTTCCGTCGGCGGCGTTAGCGCTCAGTTACAGGATGATGACACTGCGCAGGGCGGCCTCCAGACCCAGAGGAGAAAGCTTGCCTGACAAAGACCATCTGGCGTCCCATCATTATTCAGAGCGTCTCCAAGCGCCCGGGGAAAGAGCCTGACTGTCATGTAACGCTGATCGGACCTCCTCCGACAAAGCAGCGCTACGCACCTTAGCGAATGCTCGCGGAGCGGCGGCACGCTTCGGTTGAACCGGATGGCTATTCGGCGATTCTCATTTCATCACTCCCTGGCTTTTTTACAATTCTATTTTTGCGTTTGAGGTAAAATCACGTGCAGATCGGCTGATCGATAAGATTATGGACCACATCAGCGCTTCATGCAGGCCACAGCCTGGGATTATGGAACACGTATAGATTCTTGCTAGCATTCAGCCTCTCATTCACGCGTCCATTATTTAGAACTACAAGAACACGGAGATAAAAAAGCTGCAAATACCTGGAAACAGGAAGTTGAGGTAAACAGGAAGTAGGGGTACACAACTCTGTGGAAGATGGCAGACGGCGACCAGCCCTGCTTCAATCGCGCTAACATTTAGCGGCGTAGCTTTGAGCTCAAACGTGGAGTTTTAGCTTTGCCTTTCAACTTCTTCTTCTTCTTTCGGCTTTTCCCTTCAGGTGTCGCCACAGCGAGTCAACTTTCTCCATCTAACCCTGTTCTCTGGATCCTCCTCTCTCACACCAACTACCTTCATATCTTCTCTCACTACGTCCATAAATGTTCTCTTTGGTCTTCCTCCAGACCTCTTGCCTGGCAGCTCCAATTCCAGCATCCGTCTACCAATATATTCTCTATCCTTCCTCTGTCCATGACCCAACCATCTCAGTCTGGCTTCTCTGACCTTCTCTGCAAAACATCTAACATGTGCTGTTCCTCTGATGGACTCATTCCTGATCCTCTCCATCCTGGTCACTCCCAAAGAGAACCTCAACATCTTCATCTCTGCAACCTCTAGTTCTGCCTGGGATTTTGGGACGTGTAAAGATTCTTGCTAGCATTCACCCTCTCATTCACGCGTCCATTCTTTTGGACGCAAGAACACGGATATAAAAAAGCCGCAAATACCTGGAAACAGGAAGTTGAGGTAAACAGGAAGTAGGGGTAAACAACTCTGTGGAAGATGGCGGACGACGACCAGCCCTGCTTCAATCGCGCTAACAATTAGCGGCGTAGCTTTGAGCTCAAACGTGGAGTTTTAGCTTTGCCTTTCAACGACTGAATAAATTCCCAACCTGAGGCGAAGCTATCGCTCCAATTAGCGGCGGCGGGTCGGAAAGCAGGTTGCGAGTGAGAGATTAAGCCGCGATCGATCGGTCCCCTCGCCGCGTTTTTTTTTTTTTTTTTTTTTTTTTTCCCCAACGCAGACAGGTTAATGGCGGGGGGGGCTTCGGCATTAGTTCCCTCGTTAGAGAGCGACACCGGCTGATTTGTCTGCAGCCCGAGCGAGACCGAGGAGGCCGGGAGAAAAATGGTGCGAATCCCGGTTATTGATGTTCCAGTGGAGCGGCGGCGCCGCGTAGCAGCTTTTCACGCTAACTTTAACTTTCTCCCACACTCCCTCCGCCATCACAGCAATTAAAATGTATTTTCCCCAGGACGACGTTTCATTACGGGCAGAGGTATTTGTTTTTCCTGCTGTCGCTGCCGGACTTAAACATTAGCCAACGCACTTCACGCCCTTTACAACCATTGTCCCTAAATACGGAGGTCGTTAGCGCACGCTAGTGTTAGCAAGTGTATTTTCTCCAGGACAGTGTTTCATTATTGCCGGAGTGACTTGTTTTTCCCGACGTCTCTGCATACTTCAACATTAGCCAAAGTACTTCACTTGCTTTACAACCATCGTCCTTAAATATGGACGCTACTAGTGCCTGCTAGTGTTAGCATATGTATTTTCTTCAGGGTGGTGTTTCATTGTTGCCAAAGTGACTTGTTCTTCCCGACGGCGCTGCCGGACTTAAACATTAGCCGAAGTACGTCACTTGCCTTACAACTATCGTCCTTAAATATGGACGCCATTAGCGCCTGCTAGTGTTAGCACATGAATTTCCCACCCGGACGGTGTGTCATTATCAGGGGAGATACTTGTTTTTCCCACTGTTGCTGCCGGACTTAAACATGAGCCGAAGTACTTCACTCGGTTTACAGCTATCCTCTGTTAGCGCCTGCTAGTGTTAGCAAAGGTACCGCAGGGAACCCTACATAATGTTATCATTCTTCCATTCATTCATTATCTATTCCAGCTGTCGTTGGCGCCAATCACAGTGTGATTGACGGTGCGACATTTTGGATTGACTAAAAGACCAGCTAGGTGGCTAAAGATGCTAACGTACCATTTTAGCCGGTCAGACTATACAGTATTACTGGTCTCACCACTTAACGAATGAATGAAATAGGAATTATCCTGTCGCATATTTACATTTCAGACCCTTTTTCCTGCGACCCAAAAAAAAGCATGTTCTCTGGGTTTTCCCTTTTCTTTCTTCAGTGCAAACAGACTGCAGCTTCTTAGGGGACTCTAAGGGTTTCGAACGAGAGGCTGAATGGTTGGAAATCTTCTTGTCGTGGCAACTGGACCCCATCAGAGAGGCCTCTTCAGTTCAGAAGACCTTCCAGGGTTGCAGGCGGGTCGAGGTTATGGTGGCTTGTTATGCTAATGTGGAGTCACCGGGCAGAAACTAGGTCCAAGGGGGTTTTTATGCTAACGGGGGTGTCGTTCGTTGGGGACAACGGAGCAATTGGTGCCAATAACCTACAGGGTACCAGCGGAAATTAGGCTACCGTGTGTGGAAGAAGGAGGGGATTCCACAAGAATTCATGTTCAAACATTATCAACATGCTATTAGTCATTAACGAATTAGCACAATAATACTCAGAAAGCTAAATCGCTAAAACTTTATTGAGCGCAATACGATGTCAATACGCATCGATGGCAATACGATTGGATGATAACTGACAAACAAAAACAAATCGGAACTGAAGGTTGTTTATGTCGAGGAGGTGAGTGCCGTGAACGTAACGAACGTGAGAAGTCGGCCAATCAGCGGACGCTAAAACGACCAATGAGAAGAAGAAGACACCTACCACTGCACATTTCATTCTTCGGAGTCTAAAAACACTTGATGAATGGACACACTTTGCTGCTTGTCAGGGAAAAGAAGATCAAACCCAGGCTTTATTTCGACTGCTGAGTTAAATACTAATTGAAACCTAAATATCTTCTCCTATTGCTACATCAAGGAACCGCCAGGATCCGGGCATACATGGTGTCGAGGTAGGATGGGACGAGATGCAGAGAAGGAAGGTGGATACACTTTGTGTCCAGGAGAAAAGTGTCAACCAGATAATCAACCAGAATGAGAGGAAAGGGGAGCAAGACAGCGATGAGCGGTATGCTCTGGAAACAGGGTCAAACTCGAGGCCAGGTTATCTTATGTGGCCCGCAAGAACGTCTTAAAAGGTCCGATTGTCTGAAATTAAACAAGTCAAACGCGTGAATTGACCAGAAACTACATTTCCCACAATTCATGCCGATCTTGTCACTGTTAGATCGCAGTGGATCCACATCGATGCCATTTTCAACAAGTGGAATTGAGTCATACAAATGATCCCTAAATGAAGGCTGGTTCAAGAAAGATGCAAAGATGTCAAAGAGGACAAGCTACGTCCGCATTCTGACACCAAACATGGAGCTAAGTGTGCGAAAGTTCCAGAAACACAACAAATTGTTCAAGAAGTAAAAGATTTGGATGAGTAATAATTTGTGAGAGAGGATATGAAGTTAGTTACTGTGAGAGGGGAAAATCCAAAAAATAGGGTGAGATGGAGAAGGTTGATTTGCGGAAGGGAAAAAACCAAAGAGAAAGAAATATTTGTCACAGGGGTGCAGGACATGTATGCCTGAGACAAAGTGAAGACTCAGATGGCTTGGACATGAACACTCCTTTGTCTGTGGGGTAGATCTGAGTAGAAGGTTGCTGAAGGTAGAGCTGTTGGGTAGGAGGTCGAGTAGAAGACCAAAGAGAAGATTTATGGCTGTCGTAAGAGAGAATATGAAATTAGTTGGTGTGAGAGATGAGGATCCAAAGAGTAGGGTGAGATGGAAAAGGCTGATTTGCTGAAGGGAAAAGCGCAAAGGGAAAGAAGAACTTGTCACAGGGGTGCAGGACATGTATGCCCGAGACAAAGTGAGGCCTCAGATGGCTTGGACATAAACACTCCTTTGTTCATGTCCAAACCGTGGTGTAGATCTGACAAGAAGGTTGCTGAAGGTTGAGCTGCCAGGTAGGAGGTCGAGAGGAAAACCAAAGAGAAGATTTACGGCTGTCGTAAGAGAGGATATGAAGTTAGCTGGTGTGAGAGAGGAGGATCCAGAGAGCATGGTGAGATGGAGAAAGTGGATTTGCTGAAGGAAAAAGCCCAAAGAGAAAGAAATATTTGTCACAGGGTGCAGGACATGTATGCCCGAGACAAAGTGAGGACTCAGATGGCTTGGACATGAACACTCCTTTGTCCGTGGTGTAGATCTGAGTAGAAGGTTGCTGAAGGTAGAGCTTCCAGGTAGGAGGTCAGGAGACCAAAGATAAGATTTATGGCTGTCGTAAGAGAGGATATGAAGTTAGCTGGTGTGAGAGAGGAGGATCCAGAGAGCATGGTGAGATGGAGAAGGTGGATTTGCTGAAGGGAAAAGCCCAAAGGGAAAGCAGAAACATGGGTATTATATGATCAGCGTTGAAGAAAAAAAGCATGGTTTGGCCGTCACACGGAAAAAAAATAAAAAAAAAAAATAAAAAAAAATAATGAATAAATGAATAAAGAAATACAACAAAAAAAAATTATAATTTTAAAAAGCTGGACTATAAGATCAGAAAAGAAAACAACCAAGACCAAAAGACAGGATGCAGAGCTGGAGGGGAAAAACCTGAAACAAAAGAAGATTTCCTGGAAAATCCACCCCAAAAAAAAAAGTTGCCATGTGGGATATTTCTCTGCACCGCCGCCGTCGCCATCTTCCACCTCCTCCCCCCTTTTCATTTTCCTGTGCGCCGTTGTTTTTGGGCGGGCTAAAGCCGGTCTCACCGCTCTCATTATCGTCATTTTCCACGACAAATTGAAATGCGGCGGCGGCCGCGAGCTCGAGCCAGATCCGTCTCCCGCAGGTGAAGGAAAAAAAAAAAAAAAAAAAAACGTCCGGACGACGAAAAACGAGCAATTGGAAAAACGCCTCGTTCTGAATTGTTTATCTTTTTAATTGTCCTCTGGCTCGCTGAAAGAAAAGGAGGGAGCGAGGAAACAAAAGGAGCGAAGATGAGGATTGAAAAGAAATGTATTCACTCATCTGCCGTTTACCCCAAAACGGGAGATGGCGCTCATGGCTGCGGCCAATCAGAGGCCACACAGGCCGAGAGGCGGGGCTTGACCCCCAAGGGTCACCTGTCAATCACAGAGACTGTAGGGAACTGAAACAAAATGCATTTTTACAAGTAAAAATAATTTTATGTCCACATATATATCCACATATAGACACAAAAAAAAAAAAAAAAAAAAATTATATTCACATATGGAGGTGAATATAAAATTCTCTTTGTATATACATTTTTGGAATTGAAAATAAGCCTATAAAATATAAAATATAACACACATATATATATATATGTATATACATACATATATATATATAATATTTTATATTATTATCATTACTATTATTATTATATGACGATATATATATATATCATATATATATATCATATTATGATAATTAATAATGATTATATCAATAATAATAATAATAATATATTAGTATTATAATATATATATATATATATATAAAATAGAATTATGTTTTATTATTACTATTATTATTATAATTGATATAATCATCAATTATCATAATTATTATAATAATTATAACTGCATATATATATATATAATTATATAAAATATTTTATATATAAGATATGCATAGTAAAAATATAATGTATATTAAAATTGTGTGTACATATATATATATATATATATATACATATATATAAAATTAATTTTAATTCTAAAAATGTATTGACTCATTTTAATTGCAAACTATAAACCGCAAACTTTGCAGTTCATTATACAAACATAAATTCAGAATAACTGACACTTTCACGCCACAAACTGAGCAAAGCCGAGCAGCCAGCAAGGTTTTTCTGCAGGATCTCCATCTTTGTCCTCCAGTCCATCAACACAGACGTATGTTGTAAATTGAATGTATATATTGACACAAACTATGCACATATATTCATGTCACATCTCCAAACGTCCTTCTGAGTGGCAGATATGAGCCGGACGTCAGAAGATAAAGGCGTTCGTACCGGAGAAGGTGCAGAGCGAGAAGGTGAGCAGGTGCTCCGGCGCCCGTGCACCCTGGCGAGGAGGGGCGGCGTCGGGGTGCACGGGCGCCCCGTCCTTGACCCGCGGCGTGAATGATGGATGTTTTCAGAGGCGGGTCAAAGGTCGCCGTGCAGAGACGGTCGAAGCAGGTCTGTTTAACCGCGACGGCTCGCGCTTCATAACCTCGCCCTCCTCGCCGAGGACGCGCCGCCATGGATTATTCCTCTTTTCTCCGGATCGCCGCTTGAGTCGGGTAACATCGGTTTGCGCTGGTTGAGACACAAGGCGGGTCGGCAGAACAAATACATTTTTAAAAATAAAAATGTGAAAAATAACAAATATTTTATTTAAATACTATATATAAAAAATATATATGAATTAATATATATTAACATTTATATGTATAATGATTATTTTTAATTAATTCATTGAATTATTATTTTTTTTATTTTTATTATTGTTATTATTATTATTAATAGGAATAGGGAATTAGGAAAAATACACAGGTCAAATAAATAAGGAAGAAAAAAATTATAATTATTTTTTTTATTTATAAAACACACTAAAGGAGGGAGGACATATTAATTAGATTCTTTCTTTTTTTATTTAAAAAGTTTCAATTTAAAATAACAAAAATGAAATAAGAAATATGAAATATCTCATCTAATCTAATTTTTAATCAAATATGTACGGAGTCAGATAACTTTGGCTTGAGTTGGTTGAGAAACAAGGCAAATAGGCAGGAAAGAGCAAAACATTAAAAAAAAAATAAGGTTCAGAACATTATTGGATTTTTAGAAGTAATTATGACGGGTCAGAATGTTGATGCAATGTGTGTGTCTTTGTTTGTATGTGTGTGATTGCTTGTCGTGTGTGTGTGTGTGTGTGTGTGTGTGTGAAGCACAATCTTTTCCCTTTAATCAATTTTGCAAAACAGTAAAGCAACTTATTGCAAAAAAAAAAAAAATTCAGTAGCTATCACATGCATGTGAAATTTTCTCAAATAATAATACTAAAGTGATGATAAAAGTACTATTTGTAAAGAATAGTCATGTTCCATAAAAAAATAGTGAATAAAAAATAATTTCAGTTATTAATAAATATATGCATCAATAAATAACAGCAGGGGCCGACTTTTTTTAATTTAAATTACTGATTACATATAATTCTCAGCAGGTGCTTTATTTTGTGATTTATTTCTCAGCACGGCTTTCACGTAAATTATAATAAAAATTAATAGATCAAAATAAATAAATTCTAAATAAATAGAAATATGCTATTTTGAATAAAAAATTGGCAATAATAAATTGGAAAATATGAAAAAAAATGAGCTTCTCCACTCTGAGCTGCGATGCTAACATTAAGCGGGGCAGTACCACCCCTGTCCACTAGGGGGCAGCAGAGGGGAGGATGGGATAGAAACGATGATCCATAAACTCGTGTGAGGAAGGGCTTCCACGTCAAATCAATCGTTTTGATCCGGCGTTTTTCCTCTTGCACCCGCCATTTTCTTTTCTGGGGGTTGGAGGGCTAACGAGGCCGATCCCGCCGGCTCCTTATCGACACGCGGAAATTTCAAAGCTGCTCTTCATCCTTTTCCCGATCCCTGCCGGTAATTACGACCAGGAATCAAACGGGCGCTCGTCACTGAAGAGACCTCTAATTAGTCGCCGGCGGTGATGTGTGTTTTCCGGGGGAAACTCCCGACGCTGCGCCTTCTTCTTCTTCTTCATGCTAACCGTCGCTGGGAACGTTTCAGAACGGAGGAAAACCACCAAAGCCTGATGAAACCTTTTTTTTTTTTTTTTCGTATCTGTCATCGGAATTAGCATAACCCTTGAATGCTAGCTTTTTTTTTTCTTTTTTTTTTGCCACAAGGAACTGCGAGAACTTGTCAAGAATGAATAATTCTTTCTTAGTTCATTCATTCATTCATCAATTAATTTATTTATTCAGTAGAATGAGTATAACCCCTTTATGCTAATGATGATTTAGTGCTAATTGGTGTCAAAACACCACAGAGAATGAAGGGAAAACTAGAACCTGTTTTTTTTTTTTTGGGGGGGGGGGGTTGGGGGTCGCAAGTAATTGCAAGAACTTGTCAAAATTAACATTTCATTACATAACCCTTGAATGCTAGCAATGATAACACGCTAATTTGTGTCAAAACCCCAAAAGGGAACACTAGTGACAGCCAGAACATGTTTGGTCAAAAGGAACAAAGAACTTCATTCATTCGTTGATTCATTGGAATTAGCATAGCTCTTAAATGCTAACAATTATGTAGCGTTAATTTGTACCCCAAAGGGAACAAAGTGAGACCTAGAACCTGTTTTTTGGGGGGTCACAAGGAACTGCCAGAACTTGACAAAAATGAATATTTCATTCATTCATTCATTCATTCATTCATACATTCATTGGAATTACATGTATTCAGTGGAATTAGCATTTCCCTTGAATGCTAACAGTGATATCGCACTAATCTGAGTCAGGACCCTGAAGGGATTGAAGGGAGCACTAGAACCATATTTTTTTGGTCACAAGGAACAGCAAGAACATCATTCATTCATCCATCCATCCATCCATCAAGTGGAATTAGCATCACCTGAAGAAACATCTAATTTGTGCTTTGGCTTCAGGGGACAAATGCATTTTCTCATTTCAAGCAGAAAGACGTGAAAATACGAACTCTGCTTTTATTTCAGTGATGTTTACATAGAGTTCATAGAGCTACAGATGTTAATGGAGACACGAAGCTCCACTGTTCCATGTTTGTCTGTGCTACTAAGATAAACGACAGCTAGCATAGCAGCTACGCCACGCATGAGCGTGCTTTTGTGAAGGGATGAATGCCACCGAGCAAAAAAACAATATTAAAAATGCCTTTATCCTGACAGAAATCCCAGTATAACATGACTTCGGGACACTACAAGCTAATTGCTAACTATAATGCTATTTTTCGGGTTCCAATTTTGGTAGCTTCTGCGTCATGTCAGCAACAACTGCTTACACGAGTCGATAAAATTTTTATTTGCGTCATGATAAGATATGGGTTCACAGAGGGGCGATGACACCGCGCTCTCACGACGCAGGGATCTTTAGCCAAGCTAGCAAGCGGCACTGTTTCCTCATAACAGATTCATCTCGAAAATCAAAATCCCCGGGGAAATTCAGAAAGGGAACGAGGAGAGACGTCAGGTGAGACAGGACGAACTTCACTAACGCTCTCCAGTGGCCATTAGCCGGAAGACGTCACACCAGCTCCACAAGAAACAATGCTAGCGTAGCGACGGCAACGGCGGAGCTGGAAGGACTTTGAAGAATAATTGTCCTGGAAGAGGAGGTGACGGCGGGGGTTTTGAAGAGGCCGTCACAAAAAAACGGCGTCGGCGCCTTTGAAAAAGTCCGACGCTAACCCATGAGCGCGAAGGAAGCTAACGATATGTGATAGACACCTGGATCCGCTGCCTCTCTGGTGTCGCTAGCTCCTCTGGGGCCGGCGTGCTAATCAAAGAGAAGACTCTCACATCAAGGGCTTTCCTGTTTTTTTTTTTTTCTCCCCCTCCTCCAGACCCACAGGAAGTGAGTCGAAAAGCGACGGGGGGAAGGTGGGAACGTGGCGCTCGGTCCGCGAGGCGCTAGAAGTGGAGCTCTGTCAGCACCAATTACCCTTCGAGCATCTTCTGTTGGACTGAGCGAGGGCCAAATCGACACCAAATCGTTGCTTTCATTTTCCTGACAGATTGGTTTGTCGGACACGAAACTTGAGGATGTTCTAGTCCAGGACGAAGGCGAGGGACCAGTGGAAGAAGGTCAACCAGGTCCAGGATGGCGGTGACAGACGGGACACCGGCGGCGAATTGCACACTCCGAGCATACATGTCCTCCTGACTGTCGCATCCAGAGTTCCATCCTGCTCCTGCCTGACCCCTTGCCGGAGAAGTCCAAGGTGGCATCAATTGAGGTTACACTACCAGTAACAAAGGATGTGTGTGTGTGTGTGTGTGTGTGTGTGTGTGTGTGTGTGAGAGAGAGACGGGTTTGCTAGAGGCCCCCTTGTTTGGAACAAGTCAGTTTCTCCATGACAGTGAGATGGTTCTTTGCCAAGTGAGCTCATATTTTTTGGGCCAATGATCCGGACATTCTCAGGAGCCAATCACAGCTGGGGGGGCGGGGCTTAACTCGGACAGATCAGCTGCCAATCACAGGACCATTCAAATGTAAAATTCACATGATTGGAGCTACATTAGCTCACATGCTAGCTAGCTCACTTGAACTTCTGCTCATCATGCATGCTTGGGTGGACTTCAGGTCCCATCCAGATCAAACTGGGTACTTCAGAAGTTGTCCTCAACCACACACACGCTAGTGAAAAATAAGCTAATCCATCAGCTAAAATTAAGCTAATGGCTAAATGTAAACATTTGAGGACAATCTAGCCGCTTTCATTCCAACAAAAAACTTTACGGAAGGACCTCAGGGTCCAGGCGAAGGACCGTTACCGGATGCGACGTAGCGGCGTGAAATTGCTCGCCGCAAGCCTTCCAGCGGATGCGCTGACATCGAACCCCCGGAAAGGCCAGGCGCCGCGGATCGCCGCGTTTTGCATCCGTCAGCGAGCCGGCGTCGATTTCAGGGGAACCGAAACACTTTTCCGGTCCTTCAACTCCCACAAGGCCTTTTTGTAGAAACCAAAAGTCTGAACAAAGGTTGTATTTTAATATATTCTCTTCTGTGAGCTACCAAATTAAAAAAAAAATCTCATGACGGCGGCACAAAGATCACCTTTAATCACTCGCTCAGTAAAAAACAAAGCAAACACATTAATTGCAATGTAATAATTTGCCAAAACAAGTTGGATGTTGTCATCTGCCGGTACCCTGAACCCACTTAGATGCTAAATAAAACAGGTTAAGTTTGAATTTAACCAAAAAGAAATTAATTTACTCATAAACGTTCTTTGCAGGTTCTCGGCTAGACGCCGAGGCCTGTGATTGGTTGAGATGGGGTTCAATCTTGAGCCATGATAGGTCCACATATTGACATGCAGCTATTAGCTGGCTTTGGGGAGTGAAGCGCTAACCGCTAATTGCTATAATGCAATCATAAACGTTAAGTAGTTCTTCGCTAAAGTTTTACCACTTCCTGTTTGAACAGGTGATTGACAGGCGATTAAGCCCCGCCTCCTCAACCGAAACCCTTTTGCAGAGAAAGTCCTGCAACTTTAAAACTAAAATCCACAAAAAAAAAAAGTTTTTTTTTTTTTTTTTTCTTTTCTTCCCTGCAGAGACGGCGGAGGACAAAATCTGCAGCAGCGCATCCATCACTCCCACGTGGCGCCGCGGAGGGAAGCGGCGGCGGCGGCGGCGGAGGATAAATGGCACGTGTCATCTTTCCCGGAGCTTGCCAAATGGCACGTAAACGGCGAACGAAAAAAAACCCCACGGACTTTTCTTTTTTTTTTTTTTTCTTTTTAAATGGATTAACCTGGACGTGCGCGGGACGTAAAGTTCACCGCGTGGACTCTTTACTCTCAAACTTAAGAGGATTAAAGTAAATATCAAGGGATTCGAGCGCCGGCTGTTTGAATCCGAGGCCGGCGTCGATGTTGACACACCTCGCCGGAAAGCGTTCGCCCGACCTTCGGCTCGGCGACCCCGTTCAGACTCAGATGGAAGGTCCCGTTGGTGTTGGAGGAGAAAAAAAAAAAAAGATCCGTCGGTGTTTCGCGGGTGTGAAGTGTTTAAAACGAGCGCGGAAAACCAAAAACTTGCTTTGAACATCAGGGCGCAGGTTTAGTTTGGTTCGGTTCATTCCGTCCCCGCCTCCCCCCCCCCGCACAGCTCATGAGTTGGTACGTTCCGCTAAAGCAGGAAGGGATGGAAGAAGGGACGAGAAGAAACACCAACATGGGGACGAAAAGATAGAGGGACGGAGGGAAGACGAAGGAAGGGAACGAATAAATGAGTGACTGGAGGAGTGAATGAATGAAAGAGTGAAGGAAGGAGTAAATGAATGAATGATGGAGGGACTGAATGAGTGAATGAGTGAAGGACTAATGAATGATGGAGGGAGGTATTGAATGAATGAGTAAATGAATGAGGGAGGTAGGGAAGGAATGGGTGATTGGAGGAGTTGAATGAATGAGTGAGTGATTGAATAAGTGAGTGAATGAATGAATGAATGAATGATGGAGGGAGGAAGTGAACTAGTGAATGTACAAGTTAGTGAACGAATGAGTGAATGAATGAATGAATGAACGAACGGGTGATTGGAGGAGTCGATGAATGAACCAGTGAGTGAATGAATGAATGAATGAATGATGGAGGGAGGAAGTGAACTAGTGAGTGTACAAGTTAGTGAATGAATGAGTGAATGGATGAATGAATGAACGAACGGGTGATTGGAGGAGTCGATGAATGAACCAGTGAGTGAATGAGTGAATGAATGAATGAATGAATGATGGAGGGAGGAAGTGAACTAGTGAGTGTACAAGTTAGTGAATGAATGAGTGAGTGAATGAATGAATGAACGGGTGATTGGAGGAGTCGATGAATGAACCAGTGAGTGAATGAGTGAATGAGTGAGGGAGGTAGGGAATGAATGAATGAATGAATGATTGGGAGATTGGAGGAGTCGATTAATGAATGAGTGAGTGAATGAGTGAACGAGGGATGGACTAATTGAGTGAACAAGTGAATGAATGAATGAATGAATAATGGAGGGAGGTATTGAATGAATGAGTAAATGAATGAGGGAGGTAGGGAATGAATAAATGAATGAATAAATGAACGAATGAGTGAATAAATGAATGATGGAGGGAGTGAAAGAATGAGGGAGGGTTGGAATGAGTGAATGATTGAGTGAATAAACGAATGAGTGAATGAGGGGAGGAATGAATCAATGAATTAATGAAAGAGGGAATTCATGAATGAATGAATGAATGAGTAAACAAATGAGGGGAGACAATGTATCACTGAATTAACGGGGAGGGAATTCATGAATGAGTGAATGAATGAATGGATGAATGAATTAATGGCTGAATGAGTGAATGAATGAACGAATGAGGGAGGGAGTGAAAGAGTGAGTGAATGAGTTGGGGATGGACTGAATGACTGAATGAGTGAATGAATGATGGAGGGAGTGAACATGTGAGTGTACAAGTTAGTGAATGAATGAGTGAGTGAATGAGTGAGTGAATGAATGAGGGAGGAGGGAATGAGTAAATGAGTGAATGAATGCATGGGTGAGTGAATGAATTAATGAATGATGAAGGGAGGGAGTGAAATAGTGAGTAAACGAGTGAGTGAATGAGTGAGTGAGTGAGTGAATAAATGTATGATGGAGGGAGTGAAAGAGTGAGTGAAAGAACGAGGGAGGGTTGGAATGAGTGAATGATTGAGTGAATGAGGGGGAGAGAATGAATGAATGAATGAACAGATGAATGAATGAATGAATGGATGAATGAATAGATGAATGAATAGATGAATGAATGAATGAACAGATGAATGAATGATTGAACAGATGAATGGATGAATGAACAGATGAATGAATGAATGAATGAACAGATGAATGAATGAATGAATGAATGAATGAATGAGGGCGGGAATGTCCAGTTTCAGGAAAGACGCTCCATTATCAGAAAATCAATAATCATTTCCTTAATTTTTTTTCGCATTCTTTTAATTCTTTTGTAGCTTCTCAAACATTAATTTGCAAACATTTGTTGTTATTTCATTCACTCATTCATTCACACATAAATCCATGTCACGTCACATCCAGACAAACTACCTATCTTATTAATTCCTTTATCACAATTTAACGACCATGATCACATTATTTGTTCTTTTTTAACAAATAAAATCCAATTTTATTGCTTTATCTTAATCTCATTTATTCATTTCGGACGCGGCGGCGAGCAAAAAACAACCGACGCGACGGATATCTGGCGAATAAGTCGGGAGGGGAGTTCTTCTCTCGGAGCATATTCACCGCTAATTGTCTGAAAATGGCCTCCGGACTGTCGCGGAGTGTGTGTGTGTGTGTGTGTGTGTGTGTGCGGCTCATTAAGCGGCGTAGATAAGCTCATCATAATTTACACACCCGTGCTTCCTCGTTTATATTCGTCTCGCAGCGGATGCCGCCGCTTTCCCCGCTCGTTTGGCCGAGAACAAAACGATCTTCGACGGTAACGGGAGCCCCCGGCGGCGCCGGCGGTCCGGCGGCCCGTTAGCGGACCGGCGGAAAACCGATACCGTGCTCAAAAGAAAAAAAAAAAGTTGAGGTCCCTCCAAGCTTTAATTAAAAGGACACCTGATTGGTCGTCCTCAACGGCGGACGTGACCGTTAGCCGCCGGCTAATTAAAAGTGGCAGGGACGTATGAGCACCTTATTAATGACTCCATAAAGCTTCCATCTTGGGACTAGCGTCGGCGCGGCGGGAGCTAGCGTGACGGTCACACGCCCGCCCCCGCGGCGACGGCGGTTATTAGCTGCGAACCTGAGGTGTGTGTGCAAGTGTGTGTGTGCGGGGTTCAAAACTGGAATGAAGCGGCGTGAGGACAAAAAGCTCAACCCCTCCGCTAAGCTAACAGCTGTTTTGTTTATTTTAATTACCACCTATAATTAGCTTTGTTTTTTCAGTCAAACCAAGAACAAATCATTCGGCTAGCGATACATCACCACCCGATTTGGTCATTGTGTCTGACCCTATTAGCATAGCATAGCACGACCCCATGCAAAGTCATGGCAGAACACGAGAGCCAATCCCTGGCTGGCCCCGGGGAAAGAGGCGGGGCTTAACCAGGGCCGGTCACCTGTCAATCACAGGGTTCTGAGCTACAGAGCGTCCAGGGTGAAGACACTTCATGGACGGTGGGAGGAAGACGGAGAACCTGGAAGGAACCCAAGCAGAAGAACGTCTCCATACTTGGATAAACCCGGCTGGCAGAGCCTCCATGCGAGGAGAAACCTCACCAGAACATCTGGGAGCAACCTGAAGGTTCAGGGTCTCGACCAACGAGGTCCACCGGAGGGCTAACGGTTGAAAGAATAAACGGATACATATATCTAAGAGGCATGGAAGTGCAAAAACAGACCTTCTCAGGACATGAAGGGAAGCGTGGAAGATCATCGACGCCCCGGAAACACGCCTTAAACATGGACGCCAAAAAACCGTGGCTCGCGTCCCGGGCTCCAGGGGAGGGAAGGCGGTCAGCTCAGTTTCTCTGAAACACGGTTTCAGGGGAAGATTTCCCGAAGGAAAGGATTAGGGAGAGAACAAACGCTCCAAGAAGGACTTGTTTTTTTTTTTTTTGTCAGAACGCGGCGCCGAACAACAGGACGCGAGACGGCGAGGAGTTCGGCGAGGACACGGGCGCGACGTTCATTTGCATAATTCCAGAAAACAGGAGGCGCTTTGCGTCAGAAAATGCAAAACAAAAACGTGTCATCCCTGGAAACTACATCCCCCAGCTTCGGGACGCCGGCGCGGATCATGCAAAGCGTCCTCATCCCTAGAAAACCGACCAATGGCGTCATCGGAATTCGACGAGGCTCCTCGCGACCGATCGCGGCGATTTTCCACCCGTGGCGTCCTCGACGGACCCCAGCGGCCATTTTCATCGCTTCATCGCTGCGACGAAGAACGAAATGGAGTCGGCGCGGCGCGGCGCGCTACTTAGCTGCGCGGCTACATCTCTGAGATGATAGCATTAACAGCTGGCTCCGCTAATCCACTGATCATTGATTTTCTTTTTCTTATTTTCTCTCTGGCGTCCAGCACGCCCTTGATGAAAGGATGAAAGCCGGCGTGAGGATATTTTAAGCGTTCCCGTATGCGCGCCCAAGTTCCTCAGCTGCTTCGGCGCTGCTTCGGCTCTTTGTAAATGAGCTTGTTAGCGGACAAGGGGTTTTATACCAATGAAAAGCAGGGAGAAGGAAAAAAAAAAAAAAATCTTCAAAGGTATGGTAATCGGGATAACTATACAGAAAGGAAGGACTCCACGGGATTATTTTTCGTATCCAAGAAGTATTTTAGTTCCTGCGAGCCGTGTTCAACAAATAGTGGATCATTTAATAAGCAATGTTTAAATACCGCTCCCTTTAGTTTTAGATGTTCGCAAAACCAACCGACGCCGGGGTCATTATTTTACCGCAAACTCGCTTCATTTTTTTTCAAAATCACAAATCAGATTTTTTTTCCCACACAAACAAAGCGTAGCAGACAAAATAGCACATTAATTCAAGAAAAGTTATTACGGTCTTACCTTTACTTCTAAATCATGTGGCAACTCAAGGCCCGCGGGCTAAAAGTGGGCCACCAAGTCTTTTTATGTGGCCAGCAAGAATTTCTTAAAGATAAGATTTATTTATCCCAATAGAGGAAATTACTATGTCACAGCAGCGTGATAATTATAATGTCAAAAAAATAAAAAAGTAAAATAAATATGAATACAAATATAAATAAAGAAACAGAAGATAGCAAGAGATCTCTGAATAGCAGCAGAATGGACAACATAAAGGAGCAGTAAATACGCCACCAGAAGTAAACAACAATATAAATAGAGTAACAACATAAAAAATTAACAAAAAAAGGCAGGATTTGTGGAAAATTAAGAGATTTGATTTAGATGGAAGGCTGTCTCAAGAAAGATGGGAAGGAGGATCCCTGTTTGTACTTCAAGGAGAAAAAGCGGTATGTCTGATGTGTTTTGAGGTCAAAAAGTCAAATCTACATCTGTATTTTGACACCAAACAAGAAGCTAAGTATGCTAAAAACAACAAATAGTCCGGAATTAAAAGCCAAATTATGATGGCAGCAGAATGTGTTCAAGAAAGCTGCATCCAAAAACACTGCAGCTGTGAAAGCGAGCTTTGGAACAGAGAAACTAGTAAACATCAGTTTTATTACATCCATATGTGTCATTTTGGATTTGAATGCGTCATAAATCCAGAGTTATTTAACATTAAGGAGGAGTTACATTTATTTTACATTACATTTGGTTACATTTCTACTTTTATTGTCACATGTGGCCCATTGAGGGCAACCATGATGCTGATGTAGCCCTCGATGAAAATGAGTTTGACATACATGTTATAAATGAAGTCGAAGTGAGTCCAATTTTGAAAATTGCCCAAGTTTGGGTATCTAATCCATCTGGTAGCCCACAGCTAGTCCTCCATGATTGCCCTGCTAGCTTCCACCTCCATGTTGCCTACCTCGCCTTCCTCTTCTGCTCTTGTGGAGCTTCAGGTCACTTCTAGATGCTGGTTTGGCCCTTGTTCCCTTACCGCCTCTGGGAATGCAGAAACTAAACAGGTTCCCCTGGAGGAGGAGGAGCAGAAAGCTACATCCTGGAACCGAAGTCAAGCCGGACAGTTTCGTCTGAAACCATGCTAGCCGACGATAGCGCGCCTTCCAAAACGGGGTCACTTGTTTTTTTTTTAATGTCCAAAAGCAGCTCTTTAGGCCTTCGGGCCAATCGACCGGTATGCTTACCGACGAGACGCGCTCCCGGACGACCCGGGTGGATTTTCCTCCCCCGTTTACGTCGACGGACTCATTACCCCTCGGATGATTCACGGCCGTTAACACATTTTCTCCGAATGTAGCCAAACGGCTCCTCAAACGGCAACACGAGGTCTTGGACTGCTGGTAAATGACAGTAACTGCGGGAGCCGACAGACATGGGAGCCATGTTGCCAAATCTGTTTTTTTTTTTTTTTTTTTTTTTTTATTGGAAGAAAAACAGGGAGCAGAAGCGGAGAAGCAGCAACACACACACACACACACACACACACACATTTCTGCACCTTTGTATGTGTGTGTGTTGCTGCCTCTTCGCTGCAGCACTGCACAGGCAATTCTGTCTTACACCTTGCACAGAATTCTTGACATGTAAGTGCTGTTTGTTTGGTCTCCCGAGACGAAGAGATTGCATGTCGGACTTTTTTTCTTTTTTCCGGTGTGTGTGTGTTAGCGTGTGTGTGTGTGTGTGCATATTAGTCAGTTGTCGGAAAGAAGAACCTGAGCTGAGAGAGAGGAGAACAATCCCAAATTGCGAATCTATTTATGCTTGACGCTCCCCAAAGGACGGCAACCCTGAAGAATGAGGTCCAGAGCACAAAAGGGGGCGGGGTTTATTTTTCTCGCCGCAGGAGGGGGCGGGGCTTATTCCCCGGGGGACGGTCTCCGGTCATACCGAGCCCGCTGGTCATCAAGCGGATCCAGAAGGTCGACCACCGACTCCAGACCTTCAACCGTCTTGTTTGCTCGCCCCAAAAGGCAAACCCTTCCCCAAAAGGGGGACCAGCCTGACCCCGACCCGGATAACAGGACCAGAACAGATGGGCGGGAAAATTTAGGGCTTGGATCCACGCCCGAGTGAAAGCCCTCATTTAGTTTTGTGTGTGTGTGTGTGTGTGTGTGTGCGGCAGTGCTTCGCTAGCAGTTCTACAGATTCCAACGTAGCACCTGATGGCTAGCCTTTAGCTGCAAACAAAAACGCTAGGAGCTTCCGTGAAGTTCCCGACTGTTCCATTAGGTCAAGATTGCGGGGGGGGGCGGTCTGTGATTGGAGGACTTTTTTTTTTTATTTCCCGGTTCATCCAATGAAACACCAGGGAAAGGTAAGTATTAGCATAACATGATAGAGCTAGGAGGACAGATCCAACTGAGATGCAGAAACAGACATGGAAGTGACTGTCTGGTGCCCGATTGGCTGAAATATACTTGTGTGTGTGTGTGTGTGTGTATGTATGTGTGTGTGTGTGTGTGTGTGTGTGTCTGTGTGTTTGCGTGCAGCAGTGCTTCGCTAGCAGTTCTACAGATTCCAACGTAGCACCTGATGGCTAGCCTTTAGCTGCAAACAAAAACGCTAGGAGCTTCCATGAAGTTTCCGACTGTTCCATTAGGTCAAGATTGCGGGGGGGGCGGTCTGTGATTGGAGGACTTTTTTTTTTTTATTTCCCGGTTCATCCAATGAAACACCAGGGAAAGGTAAGTATTAGCATAACATGATACAGCTAGGAGGACAGATCCAACTGAGATGCAGAAACAGACATGGAAGTGACTGTCTGGTGTCTGATTGGCTGAAATACACTTGTGTATGTGTGTGTGCGTGTGTGTGTGTGTATGTGTGTGTGTGTGTGTGTGTGTGTGTGTGTGAGTGAGTGAGCATGCGCGCCAATGCTTCGCTAGCCGTTTTTCAGATTCCAATGGAGCAACTGACGGCTAGCTTTTAGCTGCAAACAAAAATGCTAGGAGCTTCCATGAAGTTTCCGACTGTTCCATTAGGTCAAGATTGCGGGGGGGGCGCTCTGTGATTGGAGGACTTTCCCGGTTCATCCAATGAAATACCAGGATTTTTCTCCTCAAGTGCAAATATATCACATTCCAACCACAACTCCTCCATTACAATGCAAAGGTAATTATTAGCATAGCATGATACGGCTAGGAGGACATATCCAACTGAGATGCAGAAACAGACAAGGTGCCTGATTGGCTGAAATACACTTGTGTGTGCGTGTGTGTATGTGTGTGTGTGTGTGTGTGTGTGCGGCATTGCTTCGCTAGCAGTTCTACAGATTCCAACATAGAAACTGACAGCTAGCCTTTAGCTGCAAACAAAAATGCTAGGCGCTACAATGAAGATCCGGACCGTTCCATTGGGTCTAGATCGCGGGGAACAAATTGAACAGAGATACAGAAACAGAAACGACCGTCTGGTGGATCCTCGCCACTCGATTAGATCAAACACACACACACACACACACACACATTTAGCGCCGCTAAATCCCGTCACTGAACAACATCGACCGCGAAGACAAATAACGAGGGGACAAAAAAAGTGACCATCAGCATTTTTATCCGTCCACAGGCGAAGCGTGGAGGAAAAGACGAAGGCCTGGAGGCCATCAAATTAGAAGAAACACACACACACACACACACACACACACACGATATCTATGATTTATGGACGCTGTGCATGGGTCAGCAGAGAAAAGCTGGTGGGCGACTTCAGGGCCGGATATAAATCCGACCCCTCTGGCGCCGGAGGAGGGAGAAAATATTAATTACGAGGGTTTCCACCTCGCGGTCAGAAGATCCAGGGTTCGGGTTCCAACCGGGGAGCCGTTCTGTGAGGAGCCTCCTTGTATCTGCGTGGGGTTCCTCACCGGAGACCTAAACTGTCCACGTTCTCCACCCCCGTCTCGGAGCGCAAATGGTATCTCCCTTTCCACTTCCTGTCGGCGCGCTAACGCGTGGAGGTTCTTCTGCCGGCTTCCTCTGATCCAAAATGGCGGCTCAAACCACTTCCTCCCCCCCCAAAAAGCGACGGCTATTTCAATTTTGGTGTGTGTGTTAGGGTTCGAGAACGCCGTTGCCATGGTGATTTTCACTCCCATCCAAAAAAAAAGCGGCGTCTCGCCAGGTGGGGCGATCGGCATTTATTGATAAACGTTCACGGGGAACGAGAGTTTTGACCTGATTGTTAGGAGCAACCTGTGTGTGTGTGTGTGTGTGTGTGTGTGTGTGTGTGTGTTACTCAGTGTTAGGATGCGCCCAAAGGCTTTCAGCTGACAGAAGCTTTTGATCGGACCTGAGCTGATAGACTTTTTACTTTATTTTATTTCTGCAAGCCACTTCATTAAATTGTATTTTAAATGCTTCATATCATTTCATACACACACACACACACACACACACACACACACACGAAGTAAGAGAGAGATACAATGATTAATTTTATATTTTCATGTAATTTTTGATTTTTTTAATTGAATTCATTGTTTTTAATGTTAATTTTATTCTTATCCTTACTCTTATTCATATTCTTCTTTTTACTTTTTATTTTAATTTTATAATTTTAACTTTTAATTCCAACGTTCATTTCAATTTTCATGTTTAATTCAATTATAAATTTACCCTTAATTCCAATGTTGATTTCAATTTCAAATCAACTTTTTAGTTTTTATTCTAATGTTGATTTCAATTTCAATTTTAAATCATACATTAAATTTTTATTTTCATTCTAATGTTAATTTCAATTTTTATTCTTTATTTTTTAATTCTAATTTCAATAGTTTTTGTTTTTTGAAGGGAATATTAGGACTGGTGTAACACTCATTCTTGCACCGAGTCACGAATATGTAAATGAAAAGTTTGTCCAAGCAGGTTCACCCTGACATCGAAAATATGAAAATTTGAAAATTTGAAAATTTGAAAATTTGAAAATTTGAAAAATTTGAAAAATTAGAAAATTAGAAAATTAGAAAATTAGAAAATTTGAAAATTTGAAAATTTGAAAAATTTGAAAAATTTGAAAATTTGAACAATTTGACAATTCACTCATGCATTCATTTTTTTGCCACCTCGTTCATCTCAGGCACCAGGAGGAACGACGGTGTGAAGGAGGCGGCATTGAAACCGGATTGGTCGATTGTCAATCACAGGGTTCGACCTCTCATTCACAGCATTTAGAGTCTGAAGTGGAGCTGCTGGGAACATGGAGGTTTCACATGTCTACGTGTGTGTGTGTGTGTGTGTGTGTGTGTGTGTGTGTGCCTTTGTCCTGCCCCCAGGGGTCCCACAGGCTGGATCTTTTAAAAAAATCAAGTAACTATGAATCGCAGATGTTAACGTTTGACAATTCCGCCACCGGCCGATATTCACCAAACACACACACACACACACACACACACACACACACACACACACACACGATATTTCTTTTCCGCGCTCACTTCTTGGTTTATATCAAGTCTTTGTCTTTAGTTAAAGGAAAAGCGCTACTTATCGTCATGCACCTGTTGAAAAGGTGAAACTGTGAAAATTGCTAAAGTCGGAAAAAACAAAAGAAGATGAAAATCCCGGTTTTCTGCGCCGTGACCCGGGAGTCATTATTCCAACAGATCAGCTTCATTTGCAAAACCTCGACGCCTTTCGAGGCGCGATAAGCTGCCCCTTGAAGAGCGTGGTGTAGACCTGGACCAGGTCCACCAAGAATGTGGTCCAGACCTGCTCCACATGGAAAGGGTCACTTCCCTGGAAACTCCTGACAGGAGACTCTCCATCCCCCTGCGTTAGCGCTACATTTCCACCTGGAGTTGGTGAGAATTAATAAGTAGGTTCACAAGGTTGGTGTCTGCAGGGATCCAAAGTAGCAAGAGTCTAAAGTATCTGAACTCAAAAGTACCAGGAGCCAAACATATGTGGAAAGTACCTGGAGTTGAAAGTATCTGAGGTCTACAGTAGCGAGATACAAAGGTACCTGGATTGGAAGGTACCTGAAGTGAGCAACCAGTGGACCTTGGACTCTAAAGTACCTGGATTGTAAAGTACCAAAATTTTAAGGTACCTAGAATTGGAGGTGCCTGGAGTCTATAACAGCAGGATAATATCATACTTGGATTTTAAGATACCTGGATTCTAAGGTATCCAGAATCAAAAACAACCGGAGTCGAAAGTACCCAGTTTTTAAGGTACCTTGGCTAAAGTACCATGGACTCTAGAGAACCTGGAGTCCATGCTACCTGGAGTATCTGGAGTCTAGAGTACCTGGATTTTAAGATACCTGGGTTCTAAGGTATCTGGTGTCTAAGGTACCTGGATTCAGAAGCACCCTGGGTAAAGATACCCTGAATCAAAAGCACCCAATTACTTAAGTACCTTGGCTAAAGTACCATGGACTCAAGAGAACCTGGAGTCCAAGGTACCTACATTATATGGTACCTGAATTCTAAAGTATCTGGATTCTAAAGTACCCGGAGTCAAGAGCACCTCGATGCTAAAGTACCTTGTACTCTAAAGTATCTGGATGCTAAAGTACCTTGTACCCTAAAGTACCTTGAAGCTAAAGTACCTTGTACCCTAAAGTACCTGGAAGCTAAAGCACCTTCTTCATTTGGGCTGTTTGACATCGTCCTCTGCTTTGGTGATTACTGCATATGGGAACTTTTAAATATTAACAGCACACACACACACACACACACACACACACACACACACAGGTTGCTAGAATCAGCTCGAAGTCAAGTAATCAGGGAGTGTAATCAGCAGCCTCCTCCTCCCCTTCCTTTGCTCACCTTAATTAATGTGCCACTATTAAGTCCAAAAATCAATATTAAACTCCATCACAGCGGCAACGGAGCCTTGATAAGAGCGGTGTGTGTGTGTGTGTGTGTGTGTTTGTGTGTGTTTGTGTGTGTGTGTGTGTGCAGCGCATTTCAGCTCAGCATGTGTAAAGCGTGAATAGGAAATGAAGACAATGTTCAGCTTTAGTCATTTGTCATGTCTCACGTTGTTGCCGCTGTCGTCGTCATTCCAGCGACCCAATAAAATAAACATTAAGAAAAAAAAAAAAAAACAACAACAAACAAACAACAAAGGTGCCTTTTTATCGCCGCCGCCGCCGTTTGCGAGGAGTAATTGTCTGCCGTCGCCGGGGTCCCGCCCATTAGGAGTCCCCTGGTCGCCTTTAGATAACGCCGTGACAGGTGAGCGCCAACAACAAACGGGGGAACTACAAAAAAATAAATAAAAAAATAAAAAAATAAAAATAAATAAAAAAAAAAACATCCCAGACAGCAGCGGCGGCCGGCGCACATCTGCGTTCCGTCTTATCAGGATGCTCCAGCTTGCCCTCGGAGGGTCTCCGAACACGTCGGAAGCTAACCGGCAGCTACCGTCTGCACGTTGTTAGCGGTTATTTATTTTTATTTTTTTCCTTTTATTGAATTTGCATTTAGATTTAAAGTGGGCTGCATTTTTTTTTTTTTTTTTTTTTTTTGCATTTCAATACAGCTCGCTACCTTAAAGCAGCGGCGGTATGTCTGGAAGTAGGGTTGTTATTAGCTGCTAGATTCAGGGGAAATTAGCTACAGCTGATACTTGTTTAGTATATTTGTTTGTTTTTTATCTCATCATTTGCCGTTTAGCGCCTCGGGTTGTGTCCGAGGTGTTCCCTTCTGCAGCGGGGAAATTCGATTCTTTTGACCGAGTCGTTCGTTTTTCAAATGGAGAGCGAATCGTTTGTTTCCTGAGTGGGGAAACGCGACTCGAAACTAGCGAGCGATGATCTGAACTTGCAACTTGTGGTTTGAAAACGCTAACCGCGTCATCGGAAGCAACTCGGGGTTCGGTATTTTCACCCGAAAGGACGCGTCGGCAACCAAACTTCTGATTGGAGGGCCGTCGGCTCGACCAATGGCGCCGCGGCCGCCCCGCCGATTCATTAATCGAGTCACTGAGTGAGTCATCGGTTTTGCGAGCGGGGAGGGCGTCTGTTAGCGCTTGTCGTAGCGGGGTAACCAGAGTCGAAACAAGAAACCAGAGCGGTTGCTCCTCCCGGAGGGCGAGCACAGTGATTCACTCGATACACTTACACAAATACGATTGGACAAGCAGTCGTACAGAAGTCACATGTTGTCTAGTCTCTTATTTACAGTTACAGCACAAGAAGCAGCAGCAAGGGTGAATTAGCGGGCAGGTTCAAAGAATCAAAGAATCAAAGAATCACGAATCACGAATCACGAATCGGTAATGAGAAAACAACTCTCGTTTTGAACAGTTCGTCCATAACCCGCACATCACCATTCATTGTGGTTGCAGGTAATCACCTGCTGCAGACACAGGCGTGCACGGCAAACAAGAAAACAACAGGCACACGTGCACGCTTGGAAAAGCCGCCGCTAAACCAAACGGAAACAGCAGCAGACGCACGGGAATCGACGCGTGGAGCAAAACGACCATCACGGCAGCGATGCAAAGGGATTTAAAGGGTACTCACGTCGGACGTGGGCGGTTCCGCCGTCCATCCCGGGGATCGGGAGCCGTTCAGGTTCGCAGGTTCGGGTTCGGAGATTCGCCCGGGACTTCAGCTGTGATTGAGAAGAATGAAGATACGGAAATATATTCATCAGTTCGTTTGTTCGCTGTTTCGAGTGTCAGTCGCAAACAGAGACATGCTAAAATCCAGCCTCTCATTCACACGTCTGGACAATTCTGGGTCTCCAGTGAATCTCCTGCATGTGTTTGGATGGTTGGAGGAACCCGGAGAACCTGGAGGAACCCGTGCAGACACGTGGGGAACACGGAGCTTCCACACTGAAAGGCCTTTGGTGGGAATCCAACTTTCTTACGCAGGGCTGGAATGCTAACCGTCGTTAGCGACACCCGATATTTAACCGACCCGTCGCCGCCGACCATCTCACCGCTTCTCTCTCCCAAAAAATCCTGATATAATTCATATATTTTAATTCTAATCCATGTTTTTATTTATTTATCTAAATGTATTTATTTATATTATTTTGATAAGCATTTTTTCATTTATTTATTTTCACCTATTTTATTGATCATTTTTAATTAATTTTATTTATTTTTAATACCGTTTATTTATTTGTATCTATTTTATTTCATTTTTATCACGCTTTTATTTATCAGTTTTATTATTTCCGTAACCTTTTAATTTTTTTTTTTAAATTCATTTATTTCATTGTAACTGCAGATTCATATTCATATATATTGAATAAATGAATTGTTCAATCATTAAAATGATAAAAGATTAACTTATTTTATACAGCAATGCCACCTGGGCAGAATAAGTGATAGATAATGAGTGAATGCAATAAATACGTGATAAAGTTATCGCAATTGAATAGTGTTTTTGAGGCCATGCGGTTTTCTTTGCAGTAATAAATACATAAAGTTATATAAAAATGTATATAGCATTAATGTGGAAAAAGAGAGTTTTCAGAAAGCGTCGGGCGGCTGCTGGTGAAGGTGGTGATGTTTGGCGGGGGATAAAAATATCCCTGGGCGGCCGGAGAGTTAATCAGTGTTATGCAACCGTTAGCATAAAGCTCTTTGTTTGGGGACTGAAAGCCTCTTCAGCCATCAGAGTGTTTATTTAAAGAGCCGTCAGCGAGTCTTCACATGTTCGCGGCGGGGAAGATTCAAAGCGTTCGAACGGCGTGCAGGGCGAGAACTCTAGCGCCCACTAGTGGCGGGGAAGGGGAATGACAGCGAGCCGGCTTAAAATTGTTTTTTCTCTTGTTTTTACAATGTTAGAGTACTGATTATCGAGAAAACCGCATGGCCTGAAAAACAAATTCGCTAACAAATAAACAAACTCAAATTTTACTAATAAATTTTTTTTAAATTTCAAGAAAAAAAAACAAACACAAAAAAAAAACTCAGTCATAAGATTTGCATACGCTATTCAATTGCGATAACTTTATCACGTATTTATTGTATTCATGCATTCACGCATTATCTATCACTTATTCTGTCCAGGTGGCATTGCTGTATAAAATAAGTTAATCTTTTATCATTTTAATGATTGAACAATTCATTTATTCAATATATATGAATATGAATCTGCAGTCACAATGAAATAAATGAATTTAAAAAAAAAATTAAAAGGTTATGGAAATAATAAAACTGATAAATAAAAGTGTGATAAAAATGAAATAAAATAGATACAAATAAATAAACGGTATTAAAAATAAATGAAATTAACGAAAAATGAAAAATAAAATAGGTGAAAATTATTATCAAAATAATATAAATAAATACATTTAAATAAATAAATAAAAACATAGATTAAAATGAAAAAATAAATTATATCAGGATTTTTTGGGAGAGAAGATGGTTGATCGATTCATGCATCGGTTCGTGTATTCATGCGTTTCGGTTTGAAAAAGCGGTGACTGAAGTGATTATTTTGACATTTTAGCCATAATTTCCAACTCCAGGCTGCATAAACTTTAATGCTGATTGGATTTAATGCAAAAGAGGTGATGTGTATTTGACGCGGCCCAAGGAGATCGACAACCTACCGTATTTTTAGGATTATACGTCGCACCGGCCAAAAATGCATAATAAAGAACGAAAAAAAACCTATAAGTTGCACTGGAGTATAAGTCGCATTTTTGGGGGGAAATATATTTGATAAAATCCAACACCAAGAATAGACATTTCATCTTGAGAGGCAATTTAAAATAAAAATAGAATAGAGAACAACAGGCTGAATAAGTATAGCCTAGCATAGCCTATATGACGCATAAACAACAAACTGAGAACGTGCCTGCTAGGCTATGCTAACATAACATATTATGGTAAGAGTCATTCAAATAACGATAGCATATAGCACATGCTAATACCAAACAATCTGTGTCACTCTTAATCACTAAATCCAGCTAAATCATCTTCTTCTTTGTCACTTCTGAACAACTCCGCCAACTCCGAAGGTAAACAACGCGCCGCTTCCTCTTCTAGCGGTACGTCGCTACGTCAGAGTCCTCGTCACTTGCAGTTCCAATTATTCCAGCCTTTCTGGATCCCGACAGGACGGCGTCCTTTGCTCTGATAAAGAGGCGATTGCGTTGCATGAAGCGGTAAAACCAGGAAGTTCCTCCCGCAAAGTCATTTCTATTCATCTCCTTGGCAACTACCTGGTTTGAAGACGCAACCGTCCTGTTGACGAGCCTCTCCATGTCCTTCCTCTAGCCGCGGCCAGCTAGCTTTTAGCCCGCGATTAGCTTTTTTAGTTTCCTTCATTTCAATAAGAGTAACCTCCGCTTTTCGCCAGTCCCTTACAAGTTTCTCACTAACTTCAAACTTTCTCTCTGCTGCTCGATCGCCGTTTTCATCTGCATATTTTACTACTTCCGGCTTTTAACCCGCAGAATATGATTTTCTTTTCGGTGCCATTTTGTTCAGCCCTTCTCAGTTGCTTTTATAAGTTAGCGCGAATGTTGAAATGATCCATTTTCACAGGTACAGAAGTAGCATTTAGCTTCTTTTTTCACAGCGCACTTCCGCCATGACCCGCCCCCGCTGAATTTTGATTGGTTGGCGCGTGTGTGTGACGATCGCTGTTATATTAAAGACACACACACATTTTTTTCCACACATAATTTCACACATAAGTCGCTCCAGAGTAGAAGTCGCACCCCCGGCCAAACTATCAAAACAACTGCGACTTATAGTCCGAAAAATACGATAGATAAAGAATTATTAGGCAGATTCTTCTCCTCGGGGAAAAAATGGGCCGAAAAAGAAATTTAACTGATTCGGAAAAGTCAAAAAATTTCAAAAGTCTCTCAGAGAGGATGCGGCGCTGTTGAAAAATTGAAATATTTAAAAAATTTTTTTGCAAATGGAAGAAAAGAAGAAAAGACGCAAACGGAATCAAACAAGAAGCGACCAGGAAGTCGTTTTTATTCCACAAAATGCAGCTGAGCGTTCAGAAGCGGCCGGTGGTGATAATGAAGTTGATTTTGATCAAGAAACTGACTGACTGTTCATGCAAATCTTATGACTGAGGTTTTTTTTTGTGTTTGTTTTTTTTTCTTGAAATTTAAAAAAATTTTATTTGTAAAATTTGAGTTTGTTTATCATTCCGCGCTTGAACAGGTGAAAATAAACAAGTGAGATGGGAAAATCTTTGTTTTCACATTTAGTTGCATCGTAAATCTACGCACTAATAATGCTGTACTTCTAGATATTGTATCCAGAAAGTCAAAACTTCACTTTTACGACTTAAATGTTGAGTTTGATGGTTTGTTGTGGATTGTCCAAGAGCGCTGTTGTTGTATAATAACAAAATAAATCCTCAAAAATACAACTTGCCTAATAAAGCTGCACGCAGTGTATATACAGTATATAATGGTTGTATATATATCTTTATATGAGACGAAATTAATGGTTATACAGGAGTGTCTCAGAAAATTAGAATATTGTGATAAGTTCTTTATCTTCTGTTATGCAATAAAAAAAAATAAAAAAAAATGTCATGATATTCTAATATTTTGAGATAGTTTTCTTAAGATTGAGGCCATAAACAGCAATATTAAAATGATATAAGGCTTGCAATATTTCAGTTAATTTGTTTTGAATCCATATTGATTTGTCTTTATGCAATTAAAAAAAAGAAAAATTACTTTTTCATGATATTCTAATATTTTGAGATAGGATTTTCGAGTTTTCTTGAGATTAAGCCATTACCAGCAATATTAAAATAATAAAAAGCTTGCAATATTTCAGTTGAATTGTAATGAATCCAGAATACATAACATTTTTGTTTTTGTAATTGCATTACATAAGATAAAGAACTTTATCACAATATTCTAATTTCCTGAGACAGTCCTGTATAGATATATAAATATAAAGCTTGTATGTCTGAAAATCACCTTTGAATGAAAGGGTGAATTTTTCAAGCGTCTATATGATTTATATCTATGAATCAATATTGGCTCGCAAACAAAACATCGCTTCCAATCAATGCGTTTTTCTGGAAGACGACCGTGACGTTACGCCTGCGCACGTCCTCCACGATTTTCGGCGCGGCGGGAAAAACAATCAATTATTTTATACAAACACGACAGCAATCAAACGCGGCCGAGTGGCGCAAACAGCACGTTCTTATCTTTTAACGGATCTAAATAAGACGGCATTTGTCTCGGTGTGTGTGTGTAATTCATCAAAAGAAATAAAAAATAAGAAGGAGTTCGTTTCACCTCCCGCATCCCAGAATCTTCCTCGGTCGATGTTTTTATGCTTCATTTTGAGGGTGTTGCTCAGTGGCGCCCCCTTGTGGCCACATAGGGAATTACACATTCTTCTTTTTTTTTGTAAATTCTAAATAATTCCACATGAAGTTGTTTCATCTTAGCAACCCAATGGAGGATGTCGAGGCTAAATTATGAACCTTCTAGCGCCCCCTAGTGGACGGTTATCCGTTAAAAGATCACCTGTCAATCACAGGGATCATCCTCTCATTTAAGCCGACCAACATTTTTATTTATTATTTCCGCGAGTTCTATTTATTATTTCCGCGAGTTCGATCTCCCTCCTCCATATTTTTTATCAACCCTCCCCAGCGCGCCGCTTTTTTTTTTTTTTTTTTTTTTTTTAAATCTATTTTTTTTTTTTTTTTTTATTGGTTGCCAGATACAAACAAAATTTCAGCATGTCTCCAGGGTGTGTGTTTGTGTGTGTGTGTGTGTGTGTGCATCCCATTCAGTCGGTAAGTACATCCAGAGGGTGTTTTTAAACCCTGAAACATCCCATAATATGTCGGACGGATGCGGCGTCGGATAACTGCGAGCGTAATAAGATGAAATGCCGACTCAACCCGTTTGATGTTTGGTCCGATCCGACACGCCGGAAAACGCGGACCTCAGATAAACTAGCCTGCTAGCTCGGCGCCGGCGCCGCTTCTCGATTGGACGGCCGAAGTTAAAGATCGTATCGGACCGAACGGCGGGTTTCTTTACCGATAAAAATCTTAGAGATCGGATGTTTCGTGGCGAAGGCCAGCCCTCCTTAGAACCTCCGATTTGTTGTTGTTGTTCTGTTGGACGTTTCATAACGAGTTCACGCTAACGCAGGAGGTCAAGGTAGTTTTCTTAGAATCGAGCCAATTTTTTAAAACAACGTCCGATAATTGAGTAGAAAAAAAAAAAAATCAGACGCAGGGAGGACGCCGAGACTCAACTTCATGTGTCGGAATCCGACCGGAGACCTTCCCGCTAAGCGCCGCGCCGCTTCGGATGAATAAGTAAACAAAAGAACGGGGTATTTTTCAAGTTAATGAAAAGGAAAACGTCTGAAAGCTTCGCCTTGAACCGATTTCTGCAACATCGCAAACATCAACAGTCTCTTTCCACTTTATACACAACATTCAGACACAAATTATAATTCCCGACAGACGCTTTTTTTTGATTTATCTTCAAAAAGTACCTGCAAACCAAAAAGTTTGGTAGTTTCTCTCTTTTTTTTTTAAGTTTCTCTGATGCACAGTGCGATATTTTCTTCAGGGAAAGTCTGAAGATAAACTATCGGCCATCAAATGACAATCCGCCATTTCCCGGTTTCATCACGGCGGGTTCTCCAGGTTCCTCCAAGATGCGGGGATTGTGTGATTGACAGGTGACCCGTCAAGGTTAAACCCCGCCATCCGAGCGGCGGCTGGGATTGGCTCGGCCACGTCATGTGATGCAAACACAAACGCGACGTAAGGAATGAAGGGAAGTGCTCTGGAACCACATTGTATCGCCGAGGATGCTGGATGATCCTTGTTGTCTTAGCATCATGCTACGTCGTGGCTCTGTCTGCAGGCCAAAGTGTCCTTGGGCAAAACCGTGAACCTCCGGCTAAATGCTAAATGCTAAGTGGTCTCCTAGCGCTTTCAGGGTTCTTTGAACAAGAAAGCATTCACGATGCTACCTAGGCCTTTAGCGCGGGGGTTTGAACAGCCGACGTTCCCATTGGAGGGACTAACAACCCGAGCATACAAGTGTAGGGGTGGAGGAGCCATAAAGAGCAAGCAGGACCTAACAAGAGCTGGAAGGATATGGAGCAGGAAGGACCAAGGTTGCGATTTCCGGAGTGACGTAAGAAGCGCAGGGCGACACAGGAGAAGAAACCCCGGTGGGGAACGATGACGGAAGATGTTAACACTTCCCTGGGAGTGATCAAGAGCTCTCCAGAAGAGCGCGTCGCGTTCATCACCGGGCCGTCATAACGCGCTTCTTTTTTCTAATAACAGTTAAACCGCGGGAGCCGTAAGAACTCCAATCATGTCTTCATCGCCCCACGATCCCAACAAGAGAAGTCTTGATGTCGGATGAATCGACTCTTCCCCGGGCGGTTCGACTGCGGAGAACGCCGCTGAAGAGCACCTGCTTCTCCTGGACTGTGAAAAAAATGAAAAATAAAGGAGACGCTCCCTTGAAGCTTCACTCCTCCGAACAGAAATACATGAAAATACTTCTAATCACGCGCTCGACAGCGGTGTTTACTTCCTCATACTTCGGTCGCAGGAGTCCGTCTTTGCCGGATTGGGTCCAAAAACATGGAGGCTCACTGGAGATCCAAGTATGAGCGAGGGAATGGGTTTATGTTTGTTGTGTGCAGGAGAACGTGGAGAACCCAACTAGGGAGAACTCAGGCTGGAGAAACTGGAGAATTCAACAAGGAGAACATGGAGAACCCAACCAGAGAGAACATGGTGGACCGATATTTTTGCACCTGGAGATTTAGAGCCTAGCTTTTTTTGGACTGAGAACCTGGTGGGAACCCAGGCAGGAGAACATGGGGAGAACATTGTGAACTCAAAGGAAAGGACCAGCTACCTGCAAGGTTGGAACCGGGTGACCTCCACCCTGTCAGGAACCTGATGAAGTACTCTGGAGGACAGTAAGTACTACACTGGTGATCCTCTTACTGCATAGTTCACTCCATTTCACCGGGTACTTTGTGTACTTCAATATGTATAGACGCACTTGTATGCTTTCACGCTCCTGACCCTTGACCCCAGAAGCTCCTGACGGTCTGTCCAAACTGAAGAAGCCTCTCAGCTGAGAGAAGCAACATCCTGGAGGAAACGACTCCAGATGCCACCAAGACACTTGACAAGTGTCCTGGACCTGGAGTACCTTCACCGAGCTCGTACCTTGTACCTGTCAGTATTTAGTGCAGAGCGGTACTTCAGGTGGTTCCAGGAAGCCAGAAGAGGAGAAGATTTTCACTCCTCGTACCTTCAGAAGAGAGCGCTTGAAGCGATGGTACCGAATGTGCAGCGCCGACAGCAACCCCACGCAGGGAACCCAAATCCCAGGCAGTCAAATACATTGAATTACAAATATACAAATATGTATATATATATATATTTTTTTTTTTTACTGTAATTTTTACTGTAATTTTTTACTGTAATTTTCCGGAAATTTCCGGAAATTTTATATATATATATGTATAAAAGATTGTTATTATTATCAATTGTTATTATTATTTTCTTTTTAACTATAATTTCCGGCCTGTAAATTATACATATATATATATATATATATATATATAAATTATTTATAAATTATATATAAATATATACATTTAAATATATATATGATATATAAATATACAGGACTGTCTCCAAAATTAGACTATTGTGATAAAGTTCTTTATCTTCTGTAATGCAATTACAAAAACAAAAATGTCACACATTCTGGATTCATTACAAAACAACTGAAATATTGCAAGCCTTTTATTATTTTAATATTACTGATTATGGTTCACATCTTAAGAAAACTTGAAAATCCTATCTCAAAATATTAGAATATCATGAAAAAATAATTTTTGTTTTTTAACTGGATTACAGAAGATAAAGAACTTTATCACAATATTGTAATTTTCTGAGACAGTCCTGTATACATATATATATATTTTTTTTTATTTTTTTTTATTTTAATTATATGTTTTTTACTGTTATTTCTGGACTGTAAGCCGCACCCTTTGAACATTATGACTAAAACAACCATGAGGCCATTTATGGATTTTTAAGCCTAACTAGTTTTATGCTGCTTAAACATTTTGCCTCGTCACGTCGGACCAATGAAATGATTTATTTTTAATCTTTTGCCATGTTACAAGCACTGTTTGGAAAAAAAAAAAACACTCCCAATATGTACTTGTGGATGTTACCGATACGTATTTAATCAAAAGTTGAATAAATAAATAATTAAGCAATTCCACATTTCTTTTGCTATCCAAATATACTTGCACATCACTTTTATTATTATTATTATTATTATTATTATTATTATTATTATTATTAAACACTGGTCTCTAAGTGGCGAGGGCTTCATTGCCTTGGTAACACTGGTCACGATAAATCCATATTTCCAGTAGGACTCCTGGTCTTATCTGTCAAAAGATTTATTTTTCTTGGAAATCATAGGCTGTTCTTTTCTTTCCCCACTCTGCCTTTTCCCCTTTGCAAAAAAAATTTGTCCTTAGACGTCGGTTTCTTACCCATTTTGTTAGCTGGGTTAACTTTTCCCGTTCGAGTGACCAAAACGTAACCGAGAATCCGCTCATTTTTCAAAATAAAAGATCCTTCAGACTCAGATAATGAATAAAACGGAAATAATAAATCATATCTTGTGCGGCCCGGCACTTATTGATCCAGGGACCGGTACCGGTCCGCGCCCCGGGGGTTTGGAACCGCCGCTATAGACTACAAGTGCTGGAGGTACACAAATATTTATTTGGATATTTTTATCCACCGCAGCTTATATTCAGGAGGGCTCAATCGTCCGGAAATTACAGTGTGTATATATTTATATATCTATATGTATATATATATCTATCAGAGACATGTGGTGATGTGATGATACAATCTTCATTACAATCAGATTTACAAACATATGAACCCTACAGAGTAGCTTATTCTACATTTGATTGTCAGCAGCTAACGGGTTTAAAATATCATATCAGCTTTCTTCCCACATACAAACTGTAGCAAACAAAAAAAAAGCACATTTAATTTAAAATAAAAAAATAAATTATGATGGTGCCATCTTTACTTAGAAATGAATTCCACACGGGTCCAATTTAGAAAATTGTCTGAGTTCGGATGAGTAATCTTCCTTTTTGAAAGTAAAATAAACGGATGGCTGCGTTTGACTCGCTAACTAGCTTGCTGTCGCTGTATTCTGCAGCCGAGAAGAGCGAGAAGAACCCCTGGAAGCCGGAGCGCCCCCCACCCTGAGGCAGGAGAGCTCCGTGCCTCACCTAGTGGATCTTAGCAGCCGTTTTATGATCGCTCAGCACAAAAAACTAGTAACACGCATACAGTTGCTAACAAAAAAAGTAGTTCATTTTGCAAAAGTGATTAAACATTTTAATAGCGACATGCAGAATGAGTTCTATACAGTCTTAGTGCAGCTTAGCATGCCAGCAGTCAGCCATCATTGAGCAATCTACGCTGAGGCTCAACAGGCCGCAGCCTCACCACTTGTCTCTTCTCAGTAATTGAACTGTAAATGAGAAAATCCATCTTTTTCTAATAAAAAAAAACAATCTAAAACTGGTGAAGTTAAATGAAAAAAATACTCATCCTTTTTTTTTATTTACATTTTTTTTCTTTCCAAGATTGACAGGTGAGGCACGGCCTCTCCTGCCTCCCCTGACTGCACATCACGTATACGTATATATTTATGTATATATATATAAAATGTACTGTACCATTATTGACTCCTCCCTCCCGCCTTCCTGCTCACAGGAGAAACAATAAATGCACGGCTCATTTCGTGAAAATCGATAATAGCGAGCAGGGGAGTGAATCGTGCGCCGTTGGCGCCCCCATCGCCGTTCACAACGATCCATAAAGGAGTTTTAACGTTGCGTACGAATCCATAATTCAACGTCGGCCGAAAACAAAACAGGAACGAACGACGATCGAAATCCATCTTGGACGCCGTTTTTCATTTTCACAAATATTATGGAAAGTAAGATCCCGTAATCGGAGGATTTATATCCCGCCGAACCCGAGGAGCCGATCGCTTTACAGGAAATGAACTGGCCAAATGACTTTCCCCTCGTCAGCAGTAACGGCGAGAGGGCCGCTAATTAAAACCGGCAGCGCCGATGCTAAACAACAAACGGAGGCAAAGGGAGAAAGAAAAAAAAAAAAAGTTCCCATTTTTCCTCCTGCATTTTTAAACAGGCGGCGCAGTATTGATAGCGTAGCGCGGCGGTTGGAGGCGTGATCGAAAGCCGCTCGATAGCAAAGCGCTTTTGTTGCCTTGACCTACACAAACACACACACACACTCATGGGCATACAAGTAACGTAAATAAAAGCATGACTTATATTGGAAAAAGGACTTGAAAATGGCAGTTGTCGTACCGCTCGTGATGCTGGCAAGATGTTCGGAAACCCTCCGAAATGTGCGAGAGTTCCATTTTACAAAGCGGGGAGGTCGAAGAGATGAAGATGTTGAGGTTCTCTTTGGAGTGACCAGGATGGAGAGGATCAGGAATGAGTCCATCAGTGGGACGGGACATGGTAGATGTTTTGGGGAGAAGGTCAGAGAAGCCAGACTGAGATGGTTGGGTCATGGACAGAGGAGGGATAGAGAATATATTGGTAGACGGATGCCAGAATTGGAGGTCTTGATGAAGACCAAAGAGACTATTTATGAATGCGGTGAGAAGATGTGAAGGTAGTTGGTCCGAGAGAGGAGGATCCAGAAAATAGGGTTCCGAGGAGAAGGTTGATTCACAGTGGAGACCCCTGAAGGGAAACACCCAAAGGAAAAGAAGGATTTGTCACAAGGGTGCAGGACATGTATGACTGAGACAAAGGGATTGAGATGGTTTGGACATGAACACTCCTCTCTTCATGTCCAATATATATACATATATACATATATATACATATATATATATTATAAAATAAAAAGCATTTTTTGCTTTTTAATATATTTAGTATTTTGCTTAACACCTTTTTAGTGTTTGTGTAGGTCAACGCATTAGACCCTATGAGAACACTGATGTTAAGATTGATTTTGTTTGTATTGTTTCTTATTTTATTATTCTGATAACCAGTCGCAACTAATCAGGGTATTTAACCTACTGCCTTTCACAATGGAATATCATTTAGACCGAACACAAAGAAGTTTAAGATAAAAAAACGAACGTTCTTGATCCCCATTTGTCAAAGCAGCGTCACAGTTATAGTGTCAATAAATATGAATGTAAATATAAATAGACAATTAGAAGATTGAAAAATAAATAGACAGCAGAGAGAAAAACATCAAGGATAAGAATGGAAAAAAAAAACAGAAATAGGAACGTAAACAGAGCGATAATAGAAAAAAATAAACAAAAATAAGCGATCCGGGGAACTATAAGTGGAATTATCTCTTTAATCCCGGAGCGACGGTTTAATCTGACGGACGGGGAGCCAAAGATCAACTAAAGATGGAGTGTCGAGAAGTTGGCGGCTAGCAGCTAGCAGCTAGCAGCTAGCAGCTAGCATCTATCAGTCACGCGGCGGCGCCCGGAGACCCCGCCGCCAGAATCCACAGGTCATTAACGGCGGCACGCGGCATCTGGAGGTCCATAATCCGGCAGGTAGCGGGCAATTATCTCTATTCTCAGCAGTGTGATCTACAATTGATGAGGTGACAAACTAACAACTTTTTTTTGTGTGTGTGTGTGTGTGTGTGTGTGTGTGTGAGGGCTTACAAAGACAACAACTATAAATGGTGTTTACTCGGCTAAAAAGCCCTGCAGAGCCCGTCCCTGCTTTCCCTCCCGTGGTGACGTCACGGAAGGATTATTAAACGAAAACGCTCGCGCTCGTCTGACTGATGCCGCCGTTAGCTTGTTGCTAAGCGATAAGATTTGTTGTTTTTTTTTTAAACGCCGCCATGTTGGACGACCCGGCGCCGGATCTTTACCACCGGAAGCAGAGTAGCAAACAAAAAAATGAAATAAAATGTAATTACCTGTGATTTCTGGTATTTTATTATGATTAAAAGAGTGTGTTTGCACACACACACACACACACACACACACACACACACACACATAAGCAGAGGAAATCAAGATGAAAAGTCTTCTTGGAAATTTGCCTATTTTTTTTTTCTGTAAACTAGTTTATGTTGTAAGTGCAGCAGTGTAACACAACCCTAACACACACACACACACACACACACACACACACATAAACAGGACTGGACTTGGTTTGCGCTCCACATTTTCCAATTCTGTGGTTTGCAATTGAGGTAATGAATGGATGAATGAAGGAAAAAATTAACAAATGAATGAATAAATATGTCAGAATGATAAATTATCGACGGACGAACGAACGAACGAACGAACGAATCAGTCCATGGCTCTGTCGTGATGTCAGACGAAACACTTCATTATGAATCAGTTGGTTCTGAATGTTTTTGCAGAGCCTTCTACCAACAAACGAACGATTGAAGAAACCAAAAAACACACAAATAAATATATGAATCTGTCAAAATGACAAAGTAAACACTTTTTTATGAATCAGTTAGTCCCGAATGTTCCTACCGACTCCTCTCCCAACAAACGGACAAAAGAAATGAATAAATGTGCAAATTAATATGACAAACTAAATACAAACGAAATGAATCATTTAATTCCGGAATGTCATTAGCGACTCTTGTACAAGCGAATGCACAAATAAATGTATGAATCTGTCAGAATGATAAAATGAACGCTTCGTTATGAGCCACTTCGTAATGAATATCATTTCCGACTCTCGTACCAATGAATGAACGGATGAACAAAGATACAAACAAAAAAATAAATATAAACATCTCTCTCTCTCTCTATGTATATATAGATATATATATACAAAATAGCGAAAAAAAAAACTTGGTATGAATCAGTTAGTTCTGAATCTCATTACGAATCTTTTTCAAGCAAATAACCGAACAACCGAGCACCCGTACGATAATATATTAATTTTACAGAATGATAAAGTAAACACTTCATTATGAACAAGTTAGCTCTGACTGTCGTGAACCACTCTTGTACCAACAAATGAACGAACAAACAAACCGTCGCAAACGTACAAATAAATATATGAACGTGTCAGGATGACAAACTGAACACTTTGTTATGAATCACTTAGTTCTGAATGTCATTACCGACTCTCAGAAGAACAAAACAACCATTAAGCAAAGGCATAATAAATATATGAACCCGTCAGGTTATGAATAACTTTGTAATGAATATCTTGTACCGACGAATGAACAAATGAATAAACGAACAACCAAACAAATATCTAAATAAATCTGCCGGACTGACAAACTAAATAGTTCGTCATGAATCAGTTTGTTCCGAATGTCTCGTAATGCGAGACAAACGAAACGAAGAAATGAATGAATGTGCAAACGAAGGAACGGACAAATAAATATACAAATCTGTCATCACAAACTGAACGCTTTTTTTATGAATCATTTAGTTCAGAATGTCATTACCAACTCTTCTGATGACAAATGAACAATCGGTCTGTTGAACGGCAAACCGAACACTGTCGTGAATCAGTCCCTTCGTGACGCTTCGAACGACTCCAGCCGAGCATCAAAATAAATATACAAATCTGTCTTTATCATGAACTGAACCCTTATTCCCTCATGAACCCTCATGAATCATTTGGTTCAGAATGAACCGACTCTTCTGATGACAAATGAACAATCAAATTTGTATGTTGAATTGCAAAACGAACGCTCTGGTTTGAATGTGTTGGTTCCAAATCCGCTTACCGACTCTCCAAATTTGTCCTGCCGAGCATCAAAATATTCAAATCTGCCATCATCACAAATTGAATTGTTTTATTTTTTAATGAATCTTTCAGCTTAGAATCCCGTTACCGACTTTTCAAATGACCGATGAACAATCAAATTTTCTGTGTTGAACGGCAAACAGTTGTGAATCAGTTTGTTCTGAATCCCCTTAGCGACTCTCCAAACGACTCCAGCTGAGCATCAAAATAAATACACAAATCTATGGATATCACAAACTGAACCCTTTTTTAACAAATCATTTAGTTCAGAATGAATCGACTCTTCCGATGACAAATGAACGATCAAATATGCATGTTGAATTGGAAACTGAACACTCTGGTTTGAATCCGTTAGGTCCAAAACCGCTTACTGACTCTCCAAACGACTCCAGCTGAGCATCAAAATAAATACACAAATCTATTGATATTACAAACTGAACCCTTTTTTTAAACGAATCATTTAGTTCAGAATGAACCGACTCTTCTGATGACAAATGAAATATCAAATATGAATGCTGAATGGCAAAGTGAACAGTGTTTGAAGCAGTTTGCTACGAATCCCCTTAACAACTCTTCCAGTGACTCCAATGACTGGTGCCCCAGAAGAAGAAGAAGGTCAGATGGAGGCAGATGATCGTTTCAAAGGAAGAAGACAAAGCGATTGATGAGATTCCAAGATTGCATCGCCGCCGCTTGAGAGGCGGGGCTTAACCCCGACGGGTCACCTGTCAATCAAGGAGAACCCGTAGACTCCGGGGTCCACAATGTTCCTCACCCAGTAGCATCATCTTGTCCTTCCTCCACCCAACGTGAAGGTTTTACTCCCTCCTGAAGAATACCAACACCTCTGGTGACCCTTTTCTTCTCAAAGATGACATTCATGCAATTTTAACTCCTTTTTTTTTTTTTTTTTTTTTTTTCGCTCCTCGCTGTCAAATCTATGAAACATCACAATCCCAGCCCTCCGTCAAGGTCGGCGGGCGGGAGGAGGTGCGACACGGCAGGAGAAAAAAAAGAAAAAAAAAATTGAAATGAAAAATAAAACATGTAAAAGAAAACAAAATGCTACGAACGTAGCGTCCGAGTCGTCCTATCGGGTCACGGCTCACGAGGAAACCAAAAAAACGTGGATCTCGAGTGGCTGGAGAACCTAGAAATGAGCGTCGACGTGAACGCATGAATCGCTAACTTTTGGCGGACGACACCTTATTTTTATCGCTAGCCGTGGAGAAGCTAGCAAGAAACATGGGTCGTTGTCACCTTGTTTACCTTCTTGTTTGGTTCCGATGTGATTCACCCCGTCACAGGAAGCGATCGGTAATTTGTTGAATAAAAAAAGAAAGAAAAATTTAAAAAAATGTGTAGGTCTCATTAATGAAAGGGTGAATGCTTGTATGTGAGGACAGGAAGTGTGAATGACTGGCTGAACGCTTGCATGTATGTATGTCCATGTATGACGTGTGAATGACAGGGTGAACGGTTGCATGCATGTATGTCCATGTATGACGTGTGAATGAGAGGGTGAACGGTTACATGTATGTATGTCCATGTATGACGTGTATGTATGTCCATGTATGACGTGTGAATGACAGGGTGAACGGTTGCATGTATGTATGTCCATGTATGACGTGTATGTATGTCCATGTATGACGTGTGAATGACAGGGTGAACGGTTGCATGTATGTATGTCCATGTATGACGTGTGAATGACAGGGTGAACGGTTGCATGCATGTATGTCCATGTATGACGTGTGAATGAGAGGGTGAACGGTTGCATGTATGTATGTCCATGTATGACGTGTGAATGACAGGGTGAACGGTTGCATGCATGTATGTCCATGTATGACGTGTGAATGAGAGGGTGAACGGTTGCATGTATGTATGTCCATGTATGACGTGTGAATGACAGGGTGAACGGTTGTATGCATGTATGTCCATGTATGACGTGTGAATGACTGGGTGAACGGTTGCAAGTATGTATGTCCATGTATGACGTGTGAATGACAGGGTGAACGGTTGCATGTATTAATGTCCATGTATGACGTGTGAATGACAGGGTGAACGGTTGCATGTATGTATGTCCATGTATGACGTGTGAATGACAAGGTGAACGGTTGCATGTATGTATGTCCATATATGACGTGTGAATGAGAGGGTGAATGGTTGCATGTATGTATGTCCATGTATGACGTGTGAATGACAGGGTGAATGCTTGTATGTCAGGACAGGAAGTGTGAATGATTGATATGACAAATGAAAGGATCAATACTTGTATGTCACAAAAGGGTGAAGGTGAAGGTCTAAAGGTGTGAAGGTCTCAACATGATCTCGGGATGAAGGAGTGACTGTTTTAACGTCTGTAGGAAGTAAGAACGACCGGGTGAACGGTTGTCCGCCTCCAAATGTCGCCCCGTGATAAATCGATCATTCACACCTACAGATAACATGTGTTGTAAAGTAAAAGAGAAAGATTTTTGGGTGCGGCAAGCATCGAATTCGCCGTCCTACAAGTTCCACGGGATGAAACAGAGCAGGATGAATAGCGTGCGACTGTAGCTTGATTTTTAGCGATCATGATATCACAGGTGTTTTTTTTGTTTTAAGGATGAAATGAATCCAGATTGTCTTTCAGACCGTGAGGACCGACAGCCTGTTCTGTGATATTCAAGACAACCGTTTGCCGGAGCGGAACGAGACGTTCTTCGGCTGAAATACTCGATTAGCGTTTCCTCCCGAACGGTTTGCGACTTTATTCACAAAGCATGGAGTCCCGCTCAGATCGGCTGGCGGCGGCGGCGGCGGCGCTAACGTCTTCCCGCCGTCTCATCCGTGTTTGTCGCGGGCGTTTCTGTCAACATCACAACTCCTTTTTTTTTTTTTTTCTATTTTCCACGGGGGGATCTGAGCTCCGGCTCGTTCCACCGGATGTTGTTTCCCCGCAAAACAAAACCAAAAAAAAAACGACATGAAAGTGGGTTCTGCGTTAGCAGAACCTTGGGATTCCGACGTTTTCTTTAAACGCGTCGAATTGCAACGGTGACAAACTCCTGCGCCGGAGAAACGAAGCAGAATTACGTAACGCCGCCGTTATCTAGGACTCGTTTCTCGACCCCTACGTGATGCTACGAGTCGCAGAAGAAGGAAAGGGAACGCTAACATCGCGTTACTCACTTGCGCAGGTGCGGAGCTAACGTCGTAACAACCTAATGTTTGTGTGTGTGAGGCTACGCTAGCTTTGTTTCTCCAAAATGCCGATGCGTGTGTCGCGGCGCCGCCTCCACAGTCCGCCGGGCGCGGTAAATGTCACGTCTCCATGATGGATTCCCCCCGAGAGCAACAGCTACCATTTAGCCGCTCCCGGGTGGTTGCGCGTTCCATCGAAACGGCCCCGGAGAAGGTTGTGGTTCAAATTCCGGGGTATTAAATCCCCGGGACGAGGGGCCTTCAAACTGTGAGCGATCACGGCTCGCGGGCATTTACGACGGCGGTGTCGCTCGACATGGCGCCTGACGTTCCGCCCTTTAGCCGTTGTGCGAGTTACGACTTCTTTCACAACAATCCAGGAGCTAATCTTGGTTGAAACCGCGGGAGAGGCGGAGCTTAATCTGGATCGGGTGACGCGAAAATGGAGAGCTTCCTGTCCCAGGAGGTGACTAAATCAATGCTTTGATTGAATATATCAATAGTTTTGGCTTTCTATTTTCATTTTCATGTCTTTTGTTATTTCCTAATGGTCTTCTGATTATCTCTCGACTGATATTTACCGTAATTTCTGGACGATAAGCCGCGACTTTTTTCACGTCAACAACAATGCGGCTAATATATGGACTTTTTTTTGGGGGGGGGACGCTAACGAGCTTCACGCCGCTAAAACATTTATCCTCGTCGCATCGGACCGATGAAATGACCGAGAAATTCTGAGTCCGTTCAACTCCGACGCCGAAGAAGACGACTTTGACGGTTTTAGCGCGCAGGAGGAAGACCGAGATAGCGATCGGCTAGCCGGTGCGGCTAATATTGAGGTGCGCTAAACAGTCCGGAAATTACGGTATATTCATATTTATATACATGTAAATATATGAATGTATACTACATACTACTATACTACATTCTTATATGAATGTATAGGAAAGGCAGTATATGAATGGAGTCGCTAAGATATTTGTTTTCCTACAAACAATCCAACTGTTAGCATCCTTGATAAGAGCTCTGGTGGGGCTGTAGTTGTATGTCCAGGGTTCCCCAACGGTTCCCCATCCGGGGGAGCCTGGATGAAGGAGATCCAGGTCTACGGCGGTCCCCCTTGTCGATGTGAGGGTTCTGAATGGAGCGGCATTGAAGACTTTCCGGGAAATCGTCACGGCATCGCGTTACTTCCAACTCCAAAATGTTATACTTTGAGACAATACAAGGGAGCGTGAATTAACAGGCGTCAAATAATTCCTGTCCAGTTGGCGCTCCAGCTTGCAGCACCACTTCCAGAGACAAACCAGGTGTCTTTCAAGACAAAACAACACGTTTCTCACCGCGCGATCTATCTGACTGGGTTTGAACGGCCGATTAGCGGAGAAATAACTCGGTAAATTAAAAACCGTGCGTCAAACAAGCGTCGGCGCGGCGCAGGTGACGGCATGAGGGGTTCACGAGCCCTTCAGTGGAGTCGGGAGACGACGGCGACGCGAGCTGAATCTGAAGCTCATCCAGAGCAAGCCTTGTTTACGTAGAGACATACATCTTCTCATTCACACATCTGGACCATGTAGGGTCTGGGTTTGGGAATCCAGGAGGAACCCAATGCAGATCTTTGTGAAGGTTCTCAATTCTTGTCAAAATCTAATTTTCTTGGTTACTGGACGTGAATTTCTTCACTTTGAGACGTCCCAGACGCCTCGTCAGTTCAGGAACTGAAGAAGCCTCTCTCAGATGAAGGGAGAAACATCTTCAGGGGACGAAATTCAAGCCCAGTTGCCAAGAGAAGGACACAATGCAGACACCGGGAGAACATGGAGACTCCACACAAGAAGGTCCCCAGGGGGAATCCAACCAGGGACCTTCTGGACGTGAGGTGGAAGCACCACTTGTTTCTAAAATTTTAAACTGAAATGCCTGTTGGAGCGGTGAAGGTCACACCTGCTGCCAGCTTTTGGATCTGGAAGCAAGTGTAGGTTCTCCAGAAGCCCAGAAGGTACCTGGGCACTCGTAATAAGGAGGATCTGACATGGACAACTAAGACCAAGGCACTGCTGAAAAAGCTGCATAAACAGATTGAAAAACGTTTTTTACCCCAGAGCGCTAAATTCCCTCAAACCTCACATACAGTGCAATGCAATAAAACTTTTTTTCCCCTTTTTTTTTTTTTTCTTTCTCCATATTTTTTTATTCATTCTTCTAGGTGTTAGCTATATTTTTTTATTTATTTTTTAAAATATATTTTTGGTCTTTTTTTTTTTTTTTTCTTGCCTTATATCTCGAAGAGATGCTGCTATCATTGGATTGTGTCCTATTTTTTTATGGTTGTTTCTGATTCCACCGAACCTGAGAGCTGAAATCTCTAAATTTTGTCGTAATAACAATAAAATTCTTGAATCCTTCAATCCTGTGGTTTTTCCGCAACCTCTTTTGTGGTGTCCATCAGGGCTCGCACCTGGTTCCCCGATACTTTTTGCCGTCCCCGCTCCGGGGAGCCGACGCTAACATGTAGCGTTAGCCGGAATGTATGCTACATGTATGCCACATGTATGCTAACATGTAGTGTTCTATAAAAAGGTTTAATGCTTTGTTTGATTTGGTTTGATGTTTAATGTTTGAGGGCATGCTAGGTCGCTAGCGTGTAGCCTTCTCTTTTCGTGTGACGAGAAGCTAAAAAGCTAGCATTGAGTCCGACATCCCCTCCAGATTCTCCATTTATGGTACATAAATGCACACATTGAGCAGGAAACATGGAATAACGGGAAAGTCGCGCTTGAACCGTGTCGAGGAAAAGCGCCATAAATCGTGCACGGATATGACGTAATCACTCTTTGATTGACAGGTCGACGGTCCGGCTCCACTCCCCTCGCCCATTGCGTCCAGATGAATCAAGATGTCCAGGAAACATTAAAAAGCACATAAAGACAAAATCAAAGGTCTCCTGAAGGTGAAAGAAGGTGTAGTAAAAGGAAGAGGAAACCCAGCCCTTCTTTTTTTACGACCGGGCGTTAAGTTCAAGTCATCCATTGCGGGATTATTCCCCCTCCCATGTGACACAGATCAATATTCATCATGAATCAAGAAGCCGATCCGTCCTGTTGGTACGTGAAGATCAATCCTGGGCTGAAGACGAATCCAGAGCCGCACCGTCGACGCAACTGCTCTGCATTTTAACGACGTAACATTCACGGACTCGGCGTACCGCCGCCGCCGCTGCCGCCGGGGTTACGGAGTGAAGGCGCCGTGGAGGCGGAGGATCTGAAGATACTTCAGAAGGAAGGCAGCTTGTTTCACTCTTGACTGCATCCGCTGCAAATTGTCCCGGCAATTTGTTTGCTCCCCTTCCCTTCATTCGTTCCTCGCTCCGGGATCAGTCGTACCTTTTTGTTGCTACTTCGTCTCTGTGCCGCTAGCGTCGACCTCGGCGTAAACGCAGATCTTTGATTCAGGTCGAGCGTCTAGATGCGATCGGAAAAGAATAAAAGCAAAGGACGCCGGGAACGGATCCTCGGATTGAAAGCCGGGCCTTCCGCCGAATCGAAGCGGCTGTGGCTTCGCGCGGAAACTTTCACCTCACGGAAACGAAGTGTTTGAACGCGACGTCGAGCTCTTTGCGGAGATGAAAACCGCTGTTAAAATGAAATAGTTGGAAATTTATACCCATCACACACACCGGGGAGCCTCCGTGGCCCAAACGGCTAGCTACAAATAGCAGCAATTAGCCTCCCAGCTGCCCCGGAAGAGACGGAGTTTGTTGTGAACACCTGACAGTGCTTGCGCTTCGACGCAAAACTAGGTACAAGGACCGCGGGCCACTGGAAACAAAAACTGAAGAAATAAAAATATTTCCCGCTCGCGCTGAAGCTCGTATTTGTAATATTAATTACACACACACACACACACACACATACCATTCAGTCTGTGATTCAATGCTACATTGCGATAAATGCTAACCTACTAACCTGGATTGTGCAATGGTCAATTCAGTCGCTAACCCAGTTGCTCATCTAATTGCTAACAAAGTTGGCATGAAGTCGCAGAGTCTTTTGCTAATCCAGTTGCTAATGCTGTCATCAAAGCAGATGCTAATCCAGTTACTAATGCGGTTGCTAATGCAGTTGCCAGTCCAGTTGCTATGGCACTTATGAGTGCTGTTGCCATTAGAGTTGCAAATGCAATCTCCAATCCAGTTGCTAATCCAGTTACTAATGCAATTGCTAACACAGGCTACTTAAACTGATTCATGTGAACATGAATCCAATGCTATAAAGCAATGTTTGCTAACCTTGTGTTAAGGTGCAAGGATTGTAATGTGCAGTCACTAATCAGGTTGCCAGTGTAGTTGCTCATCCAGCTGCTAATTCAGTTGGAAATAGAGTTGTCAACCCAGTTGCTTATACAGTCACTTATGCAGAAGCTAACATTGTCTACTAAAATTGATTAATTTTCACATGAATTCAAGCTGTAATTTAATGACGCTAAAGGGCAATGTATGCATCGTAGTTGTAGTTGCCAACACAGTTGCTACTGCTAATTGCTATTAGCAATTGCTATTGCTAATGTAGTCTCAAATCAAGCCCAATAATCCAGCAATCAATACAGTTGCCAGTCCAGTTGCTTATGTATATCGCATGCTGTAATGCAATGTATGCTAAAAACTAGTGAAGGCAACAGGATTGTACAGCCGCCAATGCATTCACCAGTGCAGTCGCTAATCCAGTTGCCAGAGCAATTGCTTATCCAGCTGCTAATGCAGTTTCTATCTCAGTTGCTAATGTGGTTAGTACTTCAGTCATTAATGCAGTTGCTAATGCGGTCACAAATGTAGTCATAAATCCAGTTGTCAATACAATTGCCAGCCCAGTTGCTAATGCAACTGCTACTCCAGTCATCTACGCAGTTGATAGAGTTGCCATCCAGCTGCTAATCCAGTTGCCAATACAGTTACTAATGCAGTTGCCAATACAGTTGCTTATGTATAATGCATGCTATGATGCGATGTATGCTAACCACTTTGTGAAGGCTACAGGATTGTACAGTCACCAATGCATTCACCAATGCGGTTGCTAATCCAGATGCTAACGCAACGCAAGGACTTGTTCAGATTCATGTAAACATGAATGCGTGCCGGACCGAATGAACGCCAGGCACGTCGTTTGACAAAAGAACCTGACATTTAATCGCTCCTTCTTGAACGGAGCAAAACAATACAACTTTCCTTTCCCGAATTATAATTGTAAACGTTTCTGAGCCGCGGCAATGTGTCCTCTTGACGTCCTGAGCAGAGCCGGAGGTTTCCTCCGCCTCTTCAAGTCTTTTGATTTGCCATCAAGAGTAAAGGACCTTCTGCTAATCGAACCCCGCGGGAACTTTCTTTTCCTAAATCTACATCTCGAGCAGCTTCCATCATTTGTGTGTGTTTGTTCACGTATGCGCTAATAGCAGGCCACAGGTGTTGCATGGCGCAGCACCGAGGTGGGCTTGTGCTCGGAAGGGATGAATCAACCCAAACCCTGCGAGGCAAAATATTGTTTTCCCTCTTCTAGAGGTCGTGTTTGTTGACATTGTGAATGTGGAAGACGGATTTACTAAAAGAAAAAAACAAAATAAATAAACAAAACACCGGGCCCGCGGCCAACACCTCCATTCAGAGCAGCTGGATTTTGACGGAGGTGTGAATCTCACCCTCCGGGACTGAGCGAGGTATTGGTTTTACCGAAACATTTTCAGCGGATACAGAAATTCATTCATTCATTCCTCATCGATATCCTTTATCCTGCACTCTCAGGGTCAAGGGTTGGATTATTTCCTAGCTGCTCTGAACCAGTCACCAGGGTCACGTTTAGGGAAGGAACCTGGAGAACCCTGAGAAAGCCCATACAGACACTGGGCTTTGCGCACCACTAAGGGGATTTGTTTATTTTTTTCTCCCCGTTGAAGGCACTACAATACATTTTTCAGATAAAGTCGACACGTGTGCTGTTGAGACGAGTGTTCCCCGTCGATAAGCTGCTTTTAAGCAATTAATAGACATATCTAGCAGAAGCACGGCGGTAGACGTGACTCGTCACGACGATACGGCGCCGGCCGATTGTTTACCGTTCTCAGGCGCGCAGAGCCGCTGCTCCTCGGTCATTAGGCGGTGAATCGCGCGGGGCCAAAGATGGGCCGCCACTTTGTTTTTCCGCCCGGCGTCGAGGGGAAGGGGGCGGCGGGAGTCACGAGAGATTTATGAGACGGCGTTCACAGCCCTTTAAGAGGATGCGAAAAATAAAAAAAACGGTATGGCGGTTAATGATTTATTACCTGGCGACAACGTGGAAATCTAAATGGATTTGAGTATCCGCTCAACTCTTAAATCCAAGCGTGGAGGAGCGTGATTTATTAACGCGGCGTCCCACGGTGAGGGTCTGCAGACATGTGAAACGCCACCCTTGCTTCATTAAGCGTGTTCAGCCTATTTCAAAACGCAAGAGACGGGTTCTTTAAATACAAACAAACCGGGTGATAAAACAGGAAGCATCCATTCGGGTTCCTGTCAGCGCATGAGGGACGGTTCCCGACTCCGAAATCCACTTTTATTCCCTCGCGCTTTGCTTTTCAGCTTGTCGTCTGCATACATAGAGAGGATTCTGTTTGCACCCACCAGTGCCGACGACGGAAACCTACAACGCCAAGAGTCGTCTGAGAAACAACAGTGGCCTTTCTGTGTGGGATCTCCATGTCTGCTTGGAGTTCTTCCAGGCTCCTCCCACAGTCCAAAAAGATTCATCGGAGACTTCAAATTGCTCGGACATTTAAACAAGAGGTGCTACGTGTCCATAGGCCTCTGGCGCAAGGGAATGAATAGTTGTATGTCTCTATATGATGTGGATCTCTTTGGTGAACGGCTGAATGTCCCTTTGCAATGAATAAAGGTTTGAAGAACACCTGCGCACCAGGAGAGCTCCAAAAATAAAGATCATTTATTTTACATTGGGTACAGAGAATGTGTGCTAGCATAAAGTTTGGAGCAAACATACACTCTTCCTCCGATGCTTACCAGGAATATGTGTTGTAACGCCATTTTTGTCGTTGCCAGCAAACTCCTGAAGTCAGTGCGAGGTTGCAACACTGTTTATTAGCTATTCGCTAGCTACCAGTTGTCTGACGTTGCAACCCATATTCAACCAAAGACCGACTTTAATACAACATCCCCGTGTCAACAATCAACTGGAGCGGCTACATCTCTGACCAAAGTCGCACTAAAATTGTATTTTGCGTCTTTAAAATCCTTCAGTTTGCCCAAAAATCATCCATCCGACGTACGTATGAATTCTTGTTGAGCTAACTGACCTCCAACCAATTTGTGAGGAACGCGGCACTCAGAAATCTGTCAGAATGTTACGTTAGCGACGTAGCCTCGAGGCTTGATTGATTGTCGGACCGTTTCCAACTGACACGGGAACGTCGCGTTAAAGTCGGTCTTTTATTGAATATGGATTGCAACATATGACAACTAATAGCTAGCTAATAGCTAATTAACAGAGAACAGTATATAGTACGTTTAACGCCGCCATTTTTTGAAAAAGCAGTACGTACTGTGTACGTACCGTACATTTGCGTGCAAGAGGACGCCCAAAAAATGGCACCCGTTCAGAGAAAATTCAAACTCAAGGCTTTCAGTCTCGCGGTAGATGATGGGAAAAGAGCAGCCGTGAAAGAATTAAAAATGAATGAATCGACGGTACGGAAGTGGAGGAAGCAAGCAGATGCACCCAGTGAAGAAAAACAAACGGTTTCCATGGGAACAAAGAGATACCGCAACAACCAAACTGGTTGTTTTGTTCGGTTTCATATACCGTATGTTTTATGACGCGCCTTATAATGCAGCGCGCCTTATAGTCCGCAAAATACGATAAAGGAATGATCCTGTGATCGATTCACTCCTTTTGTTTCGCGCCTCTTATTTGAACATGATCTTCAACTCGTTTCGACAAACAGGCCCAAGAAAGGGATATTTTTCACAACCGCACAGATATGAGATGTCACATGACTGATGGGAGGGTCTGAGGATGCGATATGTGATATCGACTGTACACAAGGGAGGAAGAGCAAGATAAACAGAACAAACAGAACAGACAGAAACATTGCAAGGAGATCCCGTAAGACGAGGTTTAATATCAAATTCTTCATTTAAACCTTGTGTGTTTGGTGTCGTTTACACACTTGGAGCACTGGAATCAATCATAGAAGCGTCCCTTGAAAAATGGCGCCACGGTAACGTGTTTGCTAACGCATATTAAGCAAAGCGTACGCTACATGTAGCTTTACGACGCTAACAACGGCGTTAACGCCGTCCGGCCTCGTACTTCCTGTTTCGCGACCATGAGGGTGAATGTGTGAAGGTATCATGGGGGAGGAAGGGGAGGGGCAACCACTTCCTGCCATGTTAAAAATATGATTTTCTTACTTTAGCGAGCTAAATGCTAAATCCGACATGGGAGTCGGGCCACGCGCATTACCGGTAAAATCGTTAGTTTTCATTTAGGCGTCTAAATCCATGCATTCGGGCAATCAGACACACCAGCAGGTTAATTTTAGCTGATACTGTCCTGTAAATTAATATTTATCTGAATTTTTTAAATTATTTTGCATTGGTTTATTATTTTTCTCATTATCTACACCGCCTGGGCATCACAACGCAACATATAGAGGGACGCTATCGTTCACCCATTCATCTACATGTCGCAAAGAGACATTCACAGAGCTTGAGAAAAAGAATATATTAATGAAAAATAATTTTAAAAAATTCAGATTAACATTGACATACAGGAAAGTATTAGCCAAAATTGACCTGCCGGTTTTTGTCTGATGAATTCAGACGCTCAAACGGAAGCTAGCGATTTTACCGGCAGTGCACGAGGCCCGAGTCCCATGTCGGATTTAGCATTTAGCTCGCTAAAGTAAGAAAATCACATTTTTAACTTGGCAGGAAGTGGACGCCTCTCCCCCACGAGGCCTTCACACATTCATCCTCATACCGGCGAAAAAGGATTTCGAGGCCGGACGGCGTGGACGCCGTTTTCCCGATTCGCCGCCGGAGAGGAGGCGACGGCTAAAAGACCCACAGGCTCGGAAATTAAGACTTAATTTGAAACAGTTTAGCTTCGTATAGCTTCTAATCCGCGGTAAAAAAGCACGACACTCGGGGGAAGAGTTCTGAAACATCGGGAAATCGTGTGATGAGCGAGCGCCGCCGCCGAAACAACCCCCGCTGGGATTCGACGGCGCTTTAAGAAAATAATAATTTAAATCCGAGAAGCGCCGACGGATCACCCACGGAGACACTCTGGAAACTGTCCCGACGAGAAGGTCGATAGGAGTGTGTGTCTACATGACGGATGAGAGGGTGAGTTTTTATAAGTGTGTATTAATGGTTGTGAAAGACTTTTGCAGGAAAAGATGATGAATGAATGAATGAATGAATGAATGAATGAATGAAAGGACATGGAACCACTTCCATACAACGGATGAGTAGCGGAGCCTCCTGATCCCTCAATGCATTTGAAATCTCCACAAACAGAAAACAAAACACACATTTCTCCGCTGGAAAACTTCACTCCGTGTGTGTGTGTGTGTGTGTGTGTGTGTGTGTGTGATTCAGGTCCCTTTAATTACCAGCTTTCCCGTCAGAGCTGAGAACTTATCCGGGCCTCAGCCTTCGACTCGTCGCTTCATCCCGGCTGACAAGCCGCCTCGCCCCGGCTTTCAATCATGTCGAAAAAGAGGTCGAATTGCTTTATTTCATTTTTTTTTTTTTTTTTTTTTTTTTAAACTTATTTATTTATTTTCTTCCCCTCGCTTCGCCGCCGCCGTCGTTTCCCGTGAATCCACGCCGCTGATCTCCCAGATCAAAAAGCCGAGAGACTCTCTGATGGAAACAACAAGCGTGTGATTTCTTTTTTTTTTTTTTTTTTTTTTAATTTATCTTATTTTTTTTTTTATTTTTTTTTCGCAGGTCGGCCGTGTCCTTGCCTGGGAGTAAATGACTTCCCGATAAATATTTCACGCGCCCAGGAGGCGGAGCTCTCATAAAACCAGGCCGATGTTGTGTTTGCGAAAGACGGTCGGTTGTACTTTCGGCTTTTTTATCGTATTTTTTTTTTTTTTTTTTTTTTACGGTGAAGGTTCTCCCGATGCCGAGGTTGGTCCTGGTTGCAGGCGATACGAAAGAAAGTCAAATATTATTCATGCCGAATGTAATAACAGTCTTTTCTGTTTCACTCGCGAAAACTGTTTCTGCGAAACGCCGGCGCGCTCCGTCGTTATTCATCTTCGGCACAAAGCGCGCTCAGTTGGAAGCCCAGCTTAAAATGATTAATATCAATGAATGAAAATTCTTAATAAATGCCACTGGAATAAGCAAAAATCTGATTGGGGACTTAAATTTCACCTTATTTTAACCGTCCGACACCCACTCCGGCTTAAAAAGCACTGCATTTCTTTTTGACTTTGGCTTGGTGAGTGGACGCGTCACTGGCCGTTCATAAGCCCAGTGCCACAATGGGCTTTCCCCTTAAGATGCTCACGGACTAAAAACTGAAAGTGGGAAGGACGTTCCAGGAGTTTTACGGGAGTGTCAGCGCTCCCGTCATCTGGATAGTTAAGTAAGGAAGTAATGAGAGTCTCGGGTTTACGACAACCTTAAACGTGTCCGGTATTATCGCAGCCCTTTCGGTCTTCGCGCTGACGCAATCAACAACCAATAGACGAGCGCCGACAAAAACAGGAAACCCGGTAAACAAAGCGGAGTCGGTTTTTGTCGGAAAACGTTCCCGCATATTTTTCATGCGTCTGAACGCACACGGGATCTCCCTGAGCATTCCTTGGACCACCGTGATCAACATCAAATGTGTGCACATTTGTCCAAAACCCGAGATCCCAACAAGTTGCATCGCTTATTAAAAGAATAAAATGACAGCAGCGATTTATGTTAATATAATTGATTGGTTTGCATACAATTAAAAAGACAAAAATGATGTTTTTCACGAACTGCGGATTAAGACAAAAACTGTAATTTCTGGACTATTGGGCGCGCCTGAATATAAGCCGCACCGACTAAAACTATGAAAATAAATATGTGTTTATTTATAGGCCACACTTGTCAATAAGCCACAAGTGTCCATGTCGTAACATGAAATATTTACACAGATTTTTATATTTTTTACTTTTAATTAAATACATACCGGTATCATCCACAATTACGCACTTGAAATGCTGATGAAAAAGATTAATAACAAATAAAGCAGGGAAAAGTCCATCCATCCGTTTTCTATCCCTTTTTCGTCTATCTTGTCTATCGCACCAAAACCGTCAAAGTCGTTTTCTTCGGCGTCGGAATTGAACGGCCTCAGAATTTCAGGGTCATTTCGTCGGTCCGATGCGACGAGGCTCAATGTTTTGGCGGCGTGAAGCTCAAATACATACATTTAAGCCACAGTGTTTAAAGCATGCAGAAAAAGTGGCGTCTTATAGTCCGGAAATGACGGTATATGAAATTTGTCACTTGGCCGAGAGTCGATCTGCCCGATCGGACGTTTTCCGACACAAGCGTCACTGCGCTTGTCCACATAACGGCGCCAGCTAGCAAGCTAGCGAGTTAGCCTCCAATTCATGTCTTCTATACTTACGGCTGGACCCCGTAAAAAGATTAAAACGTATCACTTCCGTACAGAATGGGTAGGTAGACTTATTTTTTTATGTCATTTTCAAAGTGCGTTCATCTGCAGGTCTGCCATCGCTGTACCGAAAGACAGAATGTGGAGCGGCATTTTCAGACCGTTTAAAAAAACTACAGCATTGACTTCCCAGCTAACTTCAACCATTCTGCTGAATCCATTCAAGTCATCAGAAAAAGTTTGTGTTTTTGTAGACCTAGAAAAGGCATATGACAGGGTGCCAAGAGAGGAGCTCTGGTATTGTATGAGGAAGTCTGGAGTGGCAGAGAAGTATGTTAGACTGGTGCAGGACATGTATGCTCGCTGTGAGACACTGGTACGGTGTGCTGTAGGGGTAACAGAGAAGTTCAAGGTGGAGGTGGGACTCCATCAGGGATCAGCTCTGAGCCCCTTCTTGTCCGCAATGGTGATGGACAGGCTGACAGATGAGGTTAGACAGGAATCTCCATGGACCATGATGTTTGCGGATGACATTGTGATCTGTAGTGAGAGCAGACAACAGGTAGAGGAAAATCTAGAGAGGTGGAGGTATGCTCTGGAAAGGAGAGGAATGAAAGTTAGTCGCAGCGAGACAGAATATATGTGTGTGAACGAGAGGAACTCGGGTGGAACGGTGAGGCTACAGGGAGTGGAGATCCTTGTATATTAAGGTACTTTACAGTCAGAATGCTGGTGGACGCATATTTATAATGTTATATGGAGGCAGAACTAGAGGTTGCAGAGATGAAGATGTTGAGGTTCTCTTTGGGAGTGACCAGGATGGAGAGGATCAGGAATGAGTCCATCAGAGGAACAGCACATGTTAGATGTTTTGGAGAGAAGGTCAGAGAAGCCAGACTGAGATGGTTGGGTCATGGACAGAGGAGGGACAGTGAATATATTGGTAGACGGATGCTGGAATTGGAGCTGCCAGGCAAGAGGTCTGGAGGAAGACCAAAGAGAAGATTTATGGACGTAGTCTGAGAGGATATGAAGGTAGTTGGTGTGAGAGAGGAAGATCCAGAGAATAGGGTTAGATGGAGAAAGTTGACTCGCTGTGGCGACACCTGAAGGGAAAAAGCCGAAAGAAGAAGAAGAAGAAGAAAAAGGTACTTCCCAAAAAGAGTGCTCAGTTGTCGTGTGCCATAAGGGTTCATGCAAGATCCACAAACGTTTATCGTGTTAGGTCCACTCAGTAGATTTATCTATAAATATATATTCAGCATTTGTCACATGGACATTTGAAAAGTAGCTCAAAAGGACACCCCTGGTGTCGACCATACAGCATCTCCATCTTGCGCACAGCAGAAGCTCTGAAGATACCCGGGGAAAACATTGCAACTGCTGAAAGAATGGAGTTGTAGTCTTGTAGACCCTGTAGGACTCATCTGGAAACTTCAGGCTGAGGCTACAAACCCGTCTTTAGATGCGAGAACGTTCTCCACGAGTCTTGTGACGTACCGTTAGCTTAACGCACGGTTGGGGAAGAGGTGCGTCGGATGTTAGCGACAGGAAATCAGGAAAAAATTGTGTTGGAGATGAAGCGGAGAAGATGTGGGGGTTCCTCTTGGGGAGTGAGAAGGATGGAGAAGATCAAGAAGGAGTTCATCAGAGGGACAACACATGCTAAATGTTCTGGAGATACAAGTTCATCCAGTGGTGAGACAAGAGATGTTGTATGGCTTGGAGTGATACTGAGGAAAAGACAGCCGAGCTGAAGATCTGGAGGTTCCTCTATAGGAGTGAGGAGGACAGAGAAGATCAGGAAGGAGTCCATCAGGGGGACAGCTAGTGTTAGATGTTCTGGAGATACAAGTCAGGACTGAGATGGACCATCTCAAGCCCGGTGCGTAAGTGGAGACCATCTTCTTCTTGAAGAAGCCTCTCAGATGAGGTTGAAACGTCCTCAAGTGAAGAAATTCAGGTCCAGCTACCACGACGAGAAGATTTCCACAAGAATCTTCGACATCGCAAACCCAACAAGGTGGATCTTCAAGAGCTTCCACCTTCAGAACATGTCCATCTTTAGTGAGGAAAGTGAGGAACTTCAGGAAAAGACGGGTTCCTGCAGGAACTTGATGAGGAACCTTCCAGAAAATGACGCAAACCAGATTTGCTAGAAGATGCGGAGGTTGGTCTTTGTGGAGTGAGAAGAACATGTCGCAGCCTCGCGAAATGAGAAGATTACGAACAGGATTTTTTCTTTCAACATAAAAATGAATAAATTCACGGAATCCGGAATTAGTTTCTCTCGGTTTCCGAGAATTCGTTTTTTTTTTTTTTAAAGCGGCGAGACGAGACGTCGAAAGAAAAGACAAAAGGTTTTTCATCAGGCGTCTGAGAGCCGCGAGGAGAAGAACTTTTAAGACGGCGAGGGAGAAGGAGGAGAAATATCTTCTCAAGGCCGAGAGACGGCGAATTAATTAAACCTGATGGATGGCGGTGAGTCAGATCTCCAAGGTGGAGCTCGGCAGCCATTGGTGGAGAGGCTTAAACCAGACCTGTCAATCATACCGCATCACTCCATAAAATCTGATCAAATTAAATTAAATTAAGTAGGATTAAATAGATTAAAATCAAATTCAATCATATCAAATAAACTCGAATTAAATCAAATTAAATGATGTAGAATTAAATGAAATTATATCAAATTAAATTAAAGTGAATAAAATCAAATTCGATTGAATTAAGTAGATGTAAATAAGAGTAAATTCAACCAGGTCAATCAAATTAAGTAGAATTAAATTAAATTATATAGAAAAAAAAAAAGAAAAAATCAAATTAAATTAAAAGAAATGAAATAAAGTAGAATTCAATTAAATGGAATCAAAAACAATCAAATAAACCCAAATGAATTTAAGTAGAATAAAATTAAATCAATTAGAGTAAAATCAAACAAAATTAAAATCAAATAAAAAAAATTAATGGAATCGGATTAAATGAAGTAGAAAAAATAAAATTAAGTTGAAATAAATAAAATAAAATAAAGTAGAACTAGTTCAAATAAAAAATTATTAAATCAAGTAGAATTAAATTAAAGTGAATACAATCAAATTAAATTAAATTATAAAATCAAATTCAATCATATCAAATAAACTCGAATTAAATCAAATTAAATGATGTAGAATTAAATGAAATTATATCAAATTAAATTAAAGTGAATAAAATCAAATTCGATTGAATTAAGAAGATGTAAATAAGAGTAAATTCAACCAGGTCAATCAAATTAAGTAGAATTCAATTAAATTATATAGAACAAAAAAAAATCAAATTAAATTGAAAGAAATGAAATAAAGTAGAATTCAATTAAATGGAATCAAAAACAATCAAATAAACCCAAATGAATTTAAGTAGAATAAAATTAAATCAATTAGAGCAAAATCAAATCAAATCAGTGAAATTAAGTAGAATTAAATTAAATCAAATCACAATAAAATAAAGTAGAATGCAATTACATGGAATTGAATACAATCCAATAAAATCAAATGAAATTAAGTGAAATAAAATTAAATCAATTAGAGTAAAATCAAATATAATCAGAAAACAAATCATAAAAATTCAAATGGAATCAGATTAAATTAAGTAGAATAAAATAAAATTAAGTTTAATTAAATAAAATAATATAAAGTAGAACTAATTTAAATTAAAAATTATTAAATAAAAGAAAGCAAAATATGCTTTGGTAATGTGCTGTGTACTTTTATTTCTCCACTCGCCCATCGAACATCCATCAGTGAATTTATAAATCCACATTCCTCCTTTCCTCTTTCCTCGATGATCATCGCTTTGATGCATCCAAGAGGTTTCTAAGATATTAAAGATTTATATTTCTATATTTTAAAGGAACCCGCAGGACTCGGATCAACCGCTCTCCTCTTTAAGCCCGATCGTTAGTCTGACACTCACTAATTTATTGCACTATAACTATTTACCATCAGAAAAAATACCGCATTTCATTTACGATTATTGTTTTGGTAATTCAGACTTCGCCCGATTTCACCGCCTCAATGTCAAAATCTACGCAACCCGTCGCTCGGCAACGGCATGACGTCGGAAGGTACGTCCAAAATCCGTCCCGTCCCAAATATAACGTTATAAATTTGCGTCCGCCAGCATTCTGACAGTACAGTACCTTAATATACAAGGATTCATACGGCCTTCAGTGTTTTATACTTCTGAATAATATCAAATGTTCACGTTTTGGATTTTGAAGTTCATCGCGAGCAATTAATTGTGAATAATATGTAATGTTCAAATGAACCGAGATGTGTTTAAACTTTCCGAAACAGACTTTTTCCTTATTGCTTGTGGTATTCAAATATGAAAGACGGACCGATTTCAGAAAAAAGCTTTAGATTTGTGAAAAGGATGCCATTTGCAATTTAAAAAAGAAAAATCATGAAATAGTTCAGTTGCGTCTAATGTTAATGGTTCCAAGCTGGTCCGGCTGAGTGGTTGCCCCTCAAGCACTTTCACCTTGCCAAAGTTTGGACACCCCTGGCTTATGGAGTGAGGCGGGACAAAAAAAATAAAAAAAAGGGTGTGGCGACCAATCAGAGGGAGATTAGAAACCTCAAGACAACGCATTCGTTCATCTGCTGATCCTTCACTGCCATCGAGCATACAAGTGTTGTTCCTCTCATTCTTACATCACATCAAGACATGCCGCCATTCACTCTTTCACTCATGTTGAGACATACAAGTCCTCCCCCTCTCTTCCCATCACGGGGAATCAACTTCCTCCGTCCGACAAGCTGCATCTCCTTCTCGCACTTCATCCACGCGGCATACAAAGACATACCGTTCACCCTCTCATTCCCATGTCTGGACAATTTAAGGTCTTCCATGAACCTCCTTCATCTTTTTGGACTGTGGGAGGAACTCCTAGTCCAGGGGTCGCCAACCCCTGCGGCTCTTCCATCTTTACACCGCGGCTCCGAGCGGCTTGGGAAAATAAATGATAAATATTTAATTGAAGTGTATTTCATTTGTGTTAATTCCTTTTTTTAACTTTTAGTTCTAAGTTGGGAGATTGTTGTGATCTTGAAATATTAAATAAAATTATATTTATAATTTTTCGCCGCTCAAAATAACGTCACACTGGTGGAAGCCGGTAAAGTCCCAATTTGCAGATGCTGTGCGCAGAAGTCCCATAAACCAGGTAAAATGAATATTTATGAAGATATTTTGCAAATATTTATTTTTTATTGTTTACTGACAGTGATTTTTTTCCCAATTTATTTTTAAAATTCAGGTCAAGGCTCCGCTACACGCTCTGAAAGCCCAAAGCTCAAAATGAGTTCATTACATAAATAAAATTTAATTTTCTCTGTAATACTTTGTGAATTTCAGAAGCAACACACTTGTTTATACAAAGTGTAAAGGTAATAAAAAGCAATATATACAGCCTTTATTTTAGACGTCAAAAAGTAATTGCGGCTCCCGGTGTTTTCTTTTCCGAGGAAACCGGGTCCAAACGGCTCTTTGGGTGTTCCGGGTTGCCGACCCCTGGACTAGCAGAAGGTGTCCAACTGGGTACTTCCGCCGGCCACAACGCTCCCCTACGGCCGGCCGATTCATTTAAATAAAGTTTGAAACTGACGGCTTCCCATCGATTAGAGCCGGACATTCGGGTCCGGGTCTCGTCCTAGCAAACTACCGTTTAGGACTTTAACAATTAACCTCTAAGATGGGACTCGGTGGCGTAATAAAACGGGGGAAATGCGATAAGAAGCCGGAAACCATTCTTCTCCTTTGTGTCCTTTTCAGAGGCGAATCAATTTTAAAGCCCGGAATCAATACGGGACTCCGGTTATCTCACCCATCAGGAGCTCCGCTGCCCAATACCGGATCTCCGTCTTGGCGGAGATGGCTTTCTATTTATTCGCCATCAATACCGTTGGAGGAGGGTCGGGGTTCGAACACGTGTCGATCAGAAAGACACCCGACCGTTCACACTTATTGACGTCTATGGACGATTCAAAGTCTTCAACATGGAAAGAACCGATGCAGGAGAACGCGGAGAACCTCGAGAGAAACAACATTTTGGGATCAACGGCGAGAACCAACGTTCGGCATCATGAGGAACCCGTGTCTGCAGAACATGGCGAGAACATGCCAACAAACATTACATTACATTTGGCAGACGCTTTTATCCAAAGAGACTTACAATAGAGGACGTAAACGCTGCAAATAACACTTGCAAATACAAGATGCACAGGAAATATACAGAACAGTAAGCTGGGGTTAGTTTTGTTTTTGTTTTTTTTAAGACAAAAACCTTCAAGAAACAGGTAAAAACTCTTCTCTTACAGGACTTTTTACTGAGCTGATGCCCCAGATCAGGTTAGGCAGCAAGTTAGGCTATGCAGTGTGTGTGTGTGTGTGTGTGTGTGTGTGTACGTTTGTGTACATCTTTGTCAAAAAAAAAAACAAAAACTAAAATAACCCCAGCTTTAGTTCTGTATATTTCCTGTGCATCTTGTATTTGCAAGTGTATTTGCAGTCCTTATGTCCTCTATTGTAAGTCGCTTTGGATAAAAGCATCTGCCAAATGTAATGTAATGTAATGTAATGTAAAAACGTACACACACACACACACACACACTGCAAACCTCTAGTTCAGGGGTGTCAAACTCAAATTCACAGAGGGCTAAAATTAAAAAAAAGAACATTGTCGAGGGCCAGACCAATTTTTTTAAATTAATTTATTTATGTTTTTATTGTCTTTAAGATACAGTAAACTACTGTATTAACCATCCTAATACATTACAATTGAATTTTTGCTTAAATACTGAAACCAGAACAGGTTTAAGAAAATAATAAAAACAAAAAAAAAAATATCAGGCTTCTATATCTTTAACTTTATTCATTTTAATTGTAACCTAAATCTTTTCATCACAGACCATTAAGGCCAACACCTAAAAAAAAATATCTCTTTCAACTTTGAACAGACCATCAGTAAATAAAATAATATTTATCCATTTTGCGGAGCAGTAAGCCCGCTGCTAAGCTAAGCGATAGAGGAGAGTTTTCTCCGTGGTGTTCCTTTAATAAAGTTTAATATGTCGTGCGTAAATTGTTAAAACTGACAAGAAGGACTGGTATAATACTGGTGAGATAATAATCATAATTAAATAATAAAAAATTAAAAACGGCCACATAAAATGCCGACACGTCGAGCCCCGAGTATCGCCAATGTATCGCTTAGCAGCAGCTAAGCTTAGCTTCCTGCTCCACATCGGGAACTCCCGCCCCCAGCGCCGGCTGCTCTCCTATTGGCCGCGCGTAGATGTCGTCACAGCGTTTTGACGCTCGAATTAAAAATGTTTTCAAACGAGCGTCAAGGCGTCAAACGCCACCCTTGCGCGACGCTCTGCGCCTCAGCGCGGACTTGCGCTCTGTCGCTAACGTCGCACATACACAATGAATGGCTGCGCTGACGCCACCCAGCGCTTGACGCGTTCAACGATTAGCACCTTTAGCGGTACGTGCGCTGTGTAACGGGCCGGCGGGCCAGATGTAATACATATTTGAAATCATCGACGCGCTTAAAATCATCCGTGCGCCTCTTGTACCAACTCTTGTTGAGCTTACTGACCTCCAACCCATTTTATGAGTATCACTGCACTCAAACAGCCGTCAAATTGTTTTACTGCGACTTCGGTAAGCAACGTCCCGCCTGATACGGGGGACGTCGTGTTGAAGTCCGTCCTTGGTTGAACACGGGTTGCAACGTCAGGCGACATTAGATGACAAATTATGTAGCGCTCGAATACAACGTTGCTCCAACCTCACGCGGAAGTCATGTGTCCGCTAACGCTAGCAACCATAAACCAGTCAGAGAGCACCACCAGTGCGCTTACATCCACTATTTTTCATAATACCAGAAGTGCTGTGTCTCGAGTAAAGCCTTAAACGGAAACTTTTTTCTGTTAACCCGACTTATTTCTGTATTTCAACCACCACGTCATTGCTGCTCTCACCTTGTTAGCTTGCGGTTCGTCTAACTTTCTCTACTTTCCTTTCTTTTGCGAACACAAACGTACCTCCCTGTAACTCTTTCCCATTGTGCCCTGTGGTAGCACCGGGTGTTAGCCTTTGGACTACAGCCGCCGCCATTTTTGTAGTCCTTTAACACACGCCAACCTTTCAGTTTGTCTAGTAAACTTTATTGTATTTCAAAAGGTGAATTTCTTGGTATTTTTTGCGCGAATTTTGTGACAAAACCGTGACGGGTTCAGTGCTCGAACTTACGCCTTATTAATCTGATATATATACTGTGAAATATTGACGTTTTAGATAAATACCTTTTCCTCGAGACCGTGTTCCACTCATTTATTATTTTCCCGCTTTGCTGTTGGCGATAATATCATGATTTTCCTAATGATAATGATGCTAATGCTAATGATATTCCTAGATTCCAACAAATAATCGTAAATGATAATTGTTAGCTATAACTAATAGCTAATTCTCGCTCTACTCACTTTACGGGTACATGTCAAGTGAGTCCAACTTCCTGACATGTCGGTCAGGAAGTTGGACTAAAGTGACTGTTTCATCTGTTTTTAGACTGTTTTGTTTGGCTTTATATACCGTATGATTTATCACGCGCCTTATAACGTGGTGCGCCTTATAGTCCGCAAAATAAAGTATTTGGAGTATCTTAGATGTTTCGAGAAGGTGCTGAGATCCACAAGCTCATCACGCCAAACCATTACCAGGGCACAAATAAGAAAATAAGGAGATTTTAAAGGTGTAACGTCCAATCAGCGCAAAGCCGCTACATGAGGTCCCGCCTCTTTTTTGGGGTGATTTACAGTCAGCTTTATATCAATGCATTTTGATGTATTTATTATTTATTATCAATATTGTTATTATTATTGTTTTCATTGTATTCATTATATTATAATAAATAAATTATTTATAATATAAAAATAATAATTATGATAATAATAATAATAGTAATTATTATTATTATTATCATTAAATATATTATTATAAACTTTATAATAATATATATAATATATATAATATAATACATAATATATTAATATATATAATAATATATATAATATTAATATAATATAGTGAATATATATAATGAATATATATATATATATATATTATTGAATATATTATTATTAATATTATTATTATTTATTTATGTATTTATTTATTATTTTAGCATTTTTAGGGCGTGGACCAACCAGAGAGTGACTTTCTGATCGGCTGAGCAACGGTAGCATCGTTGCACTATTAGCATCTTGTCCATTTCACATGGAAGTACATACCTTCCTTGTAGCTTCTGGAGCGAGACGGGACATTTTCGTGTTCACGTCGCCCCCCCCGTTGGTTACAAGTTGTATCGCTTTGTGCTTCTGACAAAACAAACGTAAATAGCGACAATCGTCTCATCGCGTTTGGAACCGAGAGACGTGAGCGAGCATCCCTCGCCGTATCACGGTTCAAGTTTGGCGGGATTTTATCGCGCAGAGATGCGGTACAAGGGATTAGCATGAATTTAATTTAATTTTCAGTACTTTCAAAACATTTCCCAGGGTAGCGATCAACCAGCGCCTGACGTTCTGATCGGTTCATCAACGGTAGCATCGTTGCGTATGTCATGCTAATCGTAATGGCATTTCACATTGAAGCGCTTCCTTATAGCATACGTAGCATCTTTGTGTCCATGTCGCGCCCCTCATTGGTTACAAAGCAAACATAAATAGTGACCATTGTGTTGTTTAAGGTTAATTCACGGATGTCATGGGTCACCTTAGTCACCGTCGCAAAAGTCGGCACTGGTTTTGCTGATAATGGGAGCAGACGACATCAGATGAGGTTCCCCAAAGTCCTGTGAGCTCAACCGGGGAGCATTGGTGCTCTCCAGCGGGTGGAACGTGGTGTCCGGACTGATCCACGACTACAACACTTTCAAAGTTCTCGTCCTTCATCGGTTGCACCTCCTCTGCTCTTCGGGATACTTCAGGCGTGCCGAGGGAGGTCAAACCGAAATAACGAGATTTTCCGGGCGCAGAAGATGGCCGTCGTATCGTTTCGATCACGAGCCGATCAGCGACGCCGGACTCGCTCTCAACTCCCCCCGACGGTTCAAACTTCTAGCGTCCAAAAAAATAAAACGGTAACGGTCAAAGGGGTCGTTTCATGGATGAATCGTAAAATAAAAGAAACGCTCACGGTTTTTACAGCCGCTGATTTCTTGGCGCTTCTCAGTGGACCGACGGCGTAATCGCCATTCCTCGGTTTAACCAAAACAAGCATCGAGCCGCGCACCATCCTGGGCACAGTTTCGGGACTTCGGCCGTGTGAAAGAGTCCCGACAAGCCGTCCCCGCTGGTGTAGACTACCGTATTCAAAGGATCCAGCAGAGCCATTTCATTGGGAGCCGGTGTGCCTTTCCTCGCACGCCTGGCGGGCGGCAAGGAGGCGTTCAAATAATTTCACCAAAAAGAACCGAATTAGAACCGTTATTGCCGCCTCTGCATGACAACTGTGCCTCATTTCAGCTTCGCAAGGGGGGGTGGAAGGCGGTTTGGGACATTGTGTACCGCCGCCTCCTTGCACTCATTTGCACCTTGACACTCCGGAAAGAAAAAAAAAGTTGATGCCCAAAAAATCTTGGCTGATTGTCTCCCATTGTCCCCCGACAGACGAATGACAAATTGTGCTTTCAGCGGCTTCCAAATTGCTTGGCACACCTGTGGCGCGACATTGCAGACGATGGCGGCGCTGGTGAAGAGCACCAGGACTGCTCCTTTCCAAGGTGCTTAGCGCGGCAATTATGGTCTGACAGGCTCAATAAAAGTAAAGGAGAGTTTTCCGCGGGTGGAGGAGTCGGATCTCATCGGTAACTTCCAGCTGAGTGCCTCCAAAACATTTCCCGACCTCTGAGTCCATGACTTGGACCTAAAAAGAACCTCTCTTTTGTGCTAGCGGTAGCAATTCTAAATAACTGCTTGCAGCAAAAATACAGACGCAAACCAAAACCTAATGATTCAGGCTAATTCAAAGTTTACTTGTATGTTTTCGGGCAAATTAAAGACAAGATTAGCCATTGAAATGTTCGGCGACTCCATAAAGGACAGTCGACAAGAAGCTACTCGTTTGTCCACTTGCCATCAGGGAGACAAAAGAGGACATCTTATTCCACTGACTTCCCATAAGCTACTAACTCCACGTGAAGAAGTATCGAGTACGAAATCCAAGACGACCCGGAAGCGAAACTTTGATTATCGTGATTCAGAAAAAAAAAGCCAACCGTGGTTGTTTGATGCCAAATCTTGGAACTATTGAAAAAGGATAAAGGCGATCAAACCAAGAAAGGCTTGGTCATCAAGCTTTTAGTGAAAGAATTAGCCGTAGCTAAAATTAGCCGCCCGGCGAGGGTGAATAATGATTTCCTCACAAGGGGGAAGGTCTTTACTAAGCATACTGAGGCTTAGTAAAGTACTAAAGTAAAGTACTACAGTAATTGTACTTCGTAAAGTACCTTTCGGTTACCGAGATGTTATCGTCCTATTTGATCAATAATTGTAACAGCTGCATAAAAAAAGAAGATAATATCTCTTGTTTACGCCGCAGGGTGGTATCTAGGTAGCGACATGACAAGGTTGCTTTAGGCTTGGCTTGTTTTACCTGTTGTGCAGCAACCGCGTTGCTATGCTAACAGAGAGAGCTACTCCTTCTGTAAACGGCTGTTCGCTGTGCTAACCGAGCGGGTGACTCGTCGTCGGCTTCCCCGGGTCTTTCACCGTCAGATGCTACTTCTGCGTTAGCGGGTTGTTGGCGCCCTTGCAAGAAAACTTCAAATGTTTCCTGCTAATAGCATTGCTTTGAGCGAGATTCGCTCGTTTCCTGCTTGTGAAAGAAAATGATCGCATCTGTTTGAAACGAGCAGCACTCGTGAGCTCTTACAGTAGCTTAGCTCGGCTAAATGCAGCAAATGCGTCCGGAATAATCCTTGTCCTTGCCAAGCTATGTAGCCTAGCATCAGTCCCCTAGATTGGAAATTGCACGTAAAAACAGCACTATGCAGCATTATTAGTGTACATAGCGTACCGTGCGGAGGCAAAGCTAACGCGAGCGGAAAGTTATCGCGCTAGCATTGTGCTAGTAAAGCAATATATTATAAATTGCGATATTTAAAGAAATAATTCTTGGTGCTTTTTTAGCAACACATTCAAGCAGGGAACAAACGGTAAAGCATATCTGCGCCTATGAGTCCACGACCGAAACGATCCAAATGCTACGCTACGATGATCTCACACACCTTTTCGTGACGCTAACTCCTCGCGTCCTATTCAGGGTCGGCGCTCGGCGCTAATGGACCGCTCCCGTCTGCATTTAAGAAGACGAGAACTCCGGCGGCGTCCGCGGGGCTACATTAGCGCCGACCGACAACTCCACATATTTTATTTATTTCTATTTTTTTTAGCCTCTTTGCGTGCTGTTAGCGGGGAGGCCGTGCTAACGACACGCAGGTGAAGCGGCTTGCGGGCTAGCACTTTTGTCGGCTCTTTTGTGACGTCCCGGCCTCGGCTAATCCCCGATCGCTAGCCGGTGATGAGGAAAATAAATAAACTGGATGCGACGCGAGCTCCCGGGAAATGAAGAAAAGCCGTAAGAAGGGGAGGAAGTTGATGAAACGGGGATGAAGAAAAAAAGGGCTTTTGTACGAGAGCGTTTGCTTCTGATGGGCTGCGACCGCTGAACAAAGATGGGCTGAAATTACAGGCCGCTCCGTCGAACCGATAATTTCGGAAAAGCAAAACTATCTCAGGTTTCAGGCGGAAACGAATCTCAAAACTCGGATTCGCTGGAAAAAAAAAAAGGGTTTCCGCGTCTTCGTCCAGGGGTCGGAAACCCGCGGGTTCCCTGCGGCTTTTGAAAATAATAAACGAGTATTTCATTTATTTTATTTCAGTTTGTTCATTTTAAAATTAAATACGCTCTCGTAACATCGAAACAAAACGTGTTCAAATATTTTCGTCTGCATCGGAGTTTGATAACAGACCGAAACTGTCACTTTATTATCCTTTTTTTCGTTGCCGCTATTGTCCATAAGCAATTTAGATGTTACTAAAATGGTTAAAAAAATGTAAAAAAAAAATCATCTCAATTGATGATAAAGCTGACTTTGACTTTTCATTATATATACATATATATATAGATATAGATATATGTGTATATATATCTATATATATATATATACACACAGGTGGTTCCCACTTAACGTCGTATTTAAGAATAATTATAAGAATAAGAACAAATTTATTTATCCTGAAATTGTTGTGCCAGAGTTTCAAGTAAAACGTAACAATAATAAATAATAGTAGGAAATTGTATAAACAGTATAAAAAAGGGGGGGATAAAAAATATAGATAAAACTATAAAGTGTCAAACTAACAAGTCAAGGCTAGAAAGTGTTTTAAGGTCTTAACTACAAAGATTTTGAGATTTAATGACAGGCTTTGCGATAATATTAAAATAAACTTGCAGCAGAGTTCTGAGCGCTTAGATTTGGCCGATATTCATGCAATTATATTACATTATAGGGGAAAAAGGAAAAACGACACGGTACAAATGGCCGATATGGATGCAAATAATGTGCGGTAAAACGGTTAAAACGGTGTTTCGCTTCACGACGGACCTCTTGGAAACCCTGTTGTGAAGTGAAGACCACCTGTATTTAGATAAATATATATATATATATATATATTAAAATGCGAAGCGTGATTCGAGCAAATTTTATCCTTGAAATTTGGAAAACAATCACACAAATCAAGAGCGAGAAAATCAAAATTCACACTTTATGACGCCTTCATGACGCCGCCGCATCTTCTGATTTGTACAAATGCATATCATATATGTGGTGTTTCTATCTCTTCTGTGATCATTTTATATCTTTGTCCTTATTTTGTAAATATTTTTTTTATAATCATCATGGGCCCGAGGAAAGCTAGCGGCGAAATTAAGCATGAAATAATGTGAAATAATGTAAATGTGAGCGATATGGCATGGAAAAAAAATACGAAAAGTAATCTATAAAAGCTATGAAGCCTTCCAACGGCGTTATTATTTATTAAGTTACAAAATACAAAATATACTTTATCGATCCCCAAAGGGGAAATTCTTTTGTCACAGCAGCGCAACAATGACAATATTAATAAATGTGTAGAAATATAAATAAAATAAATGATTAAAAGATAATAAAAGACATCCACAGAAAATAGAGAGAAAATATGAACAACAAGAAGGATAAAAATAAACAGAATAAAAAAAAATAAAAAAAATGGACGTCCACTAAGTGACAAATGAACAAATTAAGTTGAGTTTCTGTTATTTTAAATGGGGAAAATTCATTGAAGATACGAAAAAAAAACCAACTGTATTTTGTTCAAGGCAACAGTGTTACATTTAAGAGTTTAGGGTTGTTGGAAAAGATCACCAGACCAGGTTGATTTTTTTAGGTTAGCATTAGCATTAGCAGAGAGGATCACCTGACCAGTTTTTTTTTTTTCCTTACCTGAACTACTGAGAGTATTTTTCATTTTATATAAAGGTTAGCATTAGCAAAATAAGTTATTTTGTCCTTTTCCTAATCTATTAGGGTTAGGGCTATGAGAGAAGATCTCAAGACCAGTTTGATTTTTTGTGATTTTTTCATAAGGTTAGCATTAGCATTAGCATTAGCAGAGAAGATCACTAGGTCCTCTTTTTTCCTTACCCTCTCGACTTAAGGTCAGTGTTAGAGTTATTAAAGAAGATCAACAGACAGGTTGATTTTCTCTAATGTTTGATGAGGTTCCAACGGTTATTTTTTACTGACCCGAATCACACAGAGTTTGTGTGATTTTAGTTATTTTTTTCTTAAGGTTAGCATTAACATATTTATCAGCATTAGCGGAGAAGATCACCAGACCAGGATTTTTTTTTTTTTCTTTTCCATAACAACTTTGGGTTATATTTATATTTACGTTCATATTTATTTACATTTATTGATTTTGTTATTGTTGTGACAAACAAAGGGGAATTTACTCTATATATTACTCTATATTCTTGTCTATATTTAATTTATTCATCCCTATATAAGAATAAGAACAACTTTATGTATCTCGGGGGAAATTGTAGTGCCAGAGTTTCAAGTAAAACATAACAATAATAAATAATAGTAGGACATTGTATAAACAGTATAAAAATAATTATAATAATAAAAATAAAAAACAAAAAATATATATATTTAAATCTGATACTGCCACAAATAAACTTTTTTTCTGATTCTGATTCTGATATTATTATTTGTTTAAGGTATTATTTACTGTTTCATTGAGATAACATTTCCCTTTTCCAATGTAATGACACTGTCGTCCCTGTTTTCCAAAACCATCTAAATTCAGGTGAGCAAAACAAAAAAAACCCTTCCGACAAACAAGCAGGTGTTTGTGAAAACAGAAAAAAAAAAAAAAAAATGTTTTTCATGTTCCGATTTTCATCGAGGAGACTTTTTTTTTTGGGGGGGGTTACGGGAAAAAAAAAAAGATAAAGAAAATTCAAACAAAAAAATTAAAAGGAAAAAGCCGACGTCGGCCGAGCGGCTTCCTGCGAAGCTGCTGACGGGGGAAGCAGTTACCGGAAAGCGGCGCCTTTGAATATTTAATCCGCGGCGCTCATTTCTACAAAGTTGCTACCGCGAAAACCGGGACGGGGTGTGAAACCGGCGGCGGACTCATTAGAGGCCGTCCCACCTGGACGGCGGCTCTTGGACGGAGAACAAACGCCGCCGACGTCCAAGACAAAGCGTCCACAAAGTAATTCATCGGATCCATTTGTAAACACGGCGGCCCGGTTGCCATCTGGCGTCGGCCGACGTTTTCCGAGAAGGTTTTTTTTTTTTTCTCTCTCTCGAAGGGAAGGAGGCGGCGGCGGATCAGTGCGGCAGGTGCCGGCAAACACCGAGCCGGCAGATGTCCGGCCTCCGGCGAACCGCGGAAGGAAAACAACAGCATCGGATTCCAGGGTTCCGCGGAAGAAATTGTTTTCGCTGATTTTGGACGGTGGGAAAGGAGGACGGAGATCTCGCCAGAAGAAACTTCGGAGGAATAAGGAGAACGTGGAGATGATCTGCAGAGAAAACCCCGGCGGATTAAAGATCAGAACCTGGAATAGGTCCATTAAAGCGAGATGAGTCACTAACCAGGAGTCGTTTGACGCGACCGATCGTTCTAGAAAATGAATCAGAGCGAATCTTCACAAACGAATCTTTGACTCCTTCAAGATACATTTGATGAGAACCTGGAATCTTCTTACTGGTTGGGTAAACTGGACGAATCAACAATCCCAGAGAGTCGTTTGAAACGACCACTCGTTTTGAAACACGCGTAAGAGCAAATCTTCACAAACGAATCTTTGACTCCTTCAAGATACATTTGATGAGAACCTGGAATCTTCTTACTGGTTGGGTAAACGGGACAAATCAACAATCCCAGAGAGTCGTTTGAAACGACCACTCGTTTTGAAACACGCGTAAGAGCAAATCTTCTCAAACGAATCTTTGACTACTGACTAATAAAGGAAAACTACTAATCGCTGTTTTTGGACTGAGGACGACGAATGGAGAACCTAAAGAAGAACCTGGAGAGCGTGGAAACTTCACACGGCAAGAACCTCATCAGATAACCGATCCAAACCTGGAACCTTCTTGCTGTTCTGGTCAACAACCAAGACTCATTTGATGCGACCGATCAGTCGAAAAAAACTAATCCTCTCGAACGAATCTTTGACTCCTTCAAGTTTCATTTGATGGAAACCTGGAAACTACTGACTGATAAAGGAAAATGACTCATCTCTGCTTTTGACTGAGGGAAGATGGAGAACCTGGAGAGAACCCAGGTAGGAGATCTTGAGGAGAACCCTGGCAAGGACCAGGACAACATGGAGGCCTCACTCAGAAGGAACTCCATCAGATTAGAACCTTCTTACTTTCAATGGAAACCTACCGGTCATTGTGTTTGGTTTGTGTGGAAGGAGACGGACAACCTGGAGAGAACCCACACAAGAGAACCTGAGGAGAACCTAAAGAGGAACCAGAAGAACATGGAGGCTTCGCACGAAATGGACGAGTCAACAGTCCCGGAGAGTCTTTTGACGATCGTCCCAAAAAAACAACTCGGTGCGAATCATCCCGAACGAATCTTTGACTCCTTCGAGCTGCGTTCGACGGCTTTCGTCAAGAACATTGCCAGAGAAACCGGAGGTCTGGGACGTCTTTCAAAGGATCGGCGGTAAAAAGATTTATTCCCTGAGCGTCCTGCCGTGCGGAGGCTGCCCTTTAAAACCAGAAGACGAACGATCCGGCGGCGAACGCTGACTCAGCTGGATTCTCGCTCGCTTCATGCAAATCCACGCCCCGTCACGGCTCCCGACGTTCGAGTCTCCTATGAAATCATCATTCATTTTCTGTATCTTGCTAAAAAGGGGGAGGGGCATAGGGTCAGGAGGCGGGGCTTAAACCTGTCCTGAGGAGAACCCCCAAGTTAGAAGAACCCGGCGAGACCTCGGCACTTTCGGAAAACTCCGAAGTAAAGCGTGGGCGAGCCGTACTTCACAAGGAAATAAGCCAAAAAAATAATTAGACACAAAAAAAAAAAAAAAACGGGAGGAGACCCTCGTCTACTGAGAGCCTTCCTCTTCATCAAGTCACATTTGCGTATTAGCGATAAGACGAACCCCTGGCTCAGCGCGCGGGACGCCGTTTTCCAGCCTCGCCGTAATTACGACCGCCGCGGCTGCTTTCCGGAGATTACGGCTTTTTAATGGTAGCTCGCTAATCGCCAACCCGGCCGCTAAAACCGGGACCACGACTTATTTCGTCGACGTTGACCGTCCGTCGCCCCGGCTGTTGGCATCATTAGCATTAGCGTCGCGATTAGCACAGCAAATGTTTTCCTTCTATTAATTGCCCAGTGTTTCATTTCAAGTGGTTTTTTTTTTTGTGTTTTGTTTTTTTCACCGCGCTTGCGATCGTCTGTTCGCGGCGCTCGTCTATTTCATTTTGAAAATCAGCAGTTTTTCGGCTATCGCGGCTCTCGGCTGGATTAAATAAACAAACCTTGACAACCCCCTGCCGTGTTAGCGACAGCTCCCGAGTAGCATGTTAATGATCGGGGTATCGTTGGCAAAGCGAATGACGCCGGACTGAACTTTAAATTTGGAGTTTTATTTAGAACCACAGAATAGCGCATTGCGTCTCCATGGTAACAAACACTTCATCTCATTAGCCACATGGATGGTTTCACGGACAAAAACTAAATTTACTTGTTCACGAAAATGTCCGAAGGCTACAGATATGAAGACATACAACTCTCGCCCCCTCTTTGGATCATGCAAGGGAAACTTAGGACCCCAGAAGATGCCCAAGTGGATGCAGAGGTCAAACAAGGAACCTTATCATTAGCAGAAGCGTTAGCCCCAGCGCTATCATGCCGAGGAATGTCTATTTTTTTCCCCCCAAATAGCGAAGCGGAATGTACCAACTGTCAACCCACATTTTTAAGTTCACGAAAGTCTTTTCACAGCTGACGGCGGACCTTGCTCTCCATCCTCCTCGGTCTGGAGGAGGAAGAGTTGGAGGAGGAGGAGGAGGAGTCCTTCATCTTTTTAAATTCAGGCCCAAAATGAAATGTCTAAAAATCCTGGCCTTAATGTCACAAGTTTGAGGAACCACATTTCAATTCCACCGCCGCTGCTGCCCGGGCCGGTTCTTGACGGCGGGTATGAAAATAAGTGCGGCGGCGGAAACACTGGATGGGAAGTGATTCGTCACATCGGCGGGATCGGAAAGGAAGGGGGGCATGTGGAGACTCAGGGAGGAGACAGGTGAGGTTCCAGAATAATTGGAAAAAAGACAAAAAAGAAGAAGGTGCACGGCAAATAGAAAGCCTGGTCCTGTGCGGGGATGAGATCTGACTGGGAAAAGAAGAAAAAGTCAGACGAAATAAGGAATAAAACAAAGCGCGGATGATTCGTTTGTTCATTCACGCGCTAATCTCACGCTAATGCTAACGGACGTGCTCGTCCGGCCTTGGAGACTCCAACGGCGCCCAAACTAAATTTAAAAATAAATAACAAATAATAATAAATAATGATGAATAAATTAAAAAAAAAAAATCCATGGACCTCGGGTGATATCCAGAGAATAGAGAAGAGAAAAGAAGGAAAAAGATGAAATACGGAGTTTGGAAAACGTTCATTCACGAATTCATTCATTCGCTCATCTGTAGATTCTGCACCTCGGACCCTTTGATCACATTTGGGCAAACATCTGGAGACCCTGGCCTTCACAAGACCTAACCGAGGTTACTTCTCAGCTAATGCTAACGCTAACGGACAAGACCCTTTTAGCCGTAGCCTTGTCATCATCTGTCTTGCGGCCTTTGCGAACTGAACGGTACCCAAACAAACAGGGTTTTTTTATAAATAAATACATTTTAAAACATTTGTGGTGACATTACTGATAAAATAAAGCGGAAAAAAAAGGAGAGAAAAGGTGCACAGAAAACAGAAAAGGGTGTTCCTGGGTCGGGACGAGATACAACAGGGAGAAGAAAAAAAGGAAAAGTCAGACGAAATACGAGCATTTGGAAAATCAAAGTGCTAAAGATTCATTCATTCATCTTTCAATCATCTGCAGACTTTGGACGTCAGACCCGTGGATAACATCTGAGCTAACATCTGGAGCATCATGCTAACATCTGCAAGACCTATCAAGGTCATCCAGGACCTCCAGACACGCATACAAGTCTTCATCAATGCAGACCAAGGTTACTTCTCACAACCGACAGAGCGCTAATATCACGCTAACGGACCCTTTAGCCGTAGCCTTGTCGAAGTGGACAGGGCTGATAGAAAAAAAAAAGAATAAAAAAAGTGCGCAGAAAACAGAAAACCTGGTGCTAAATAGGGACCAGATCCGACTGGGAAAAGAAGAAAATAAGGAAAAGTGAAATGACATAAGGAGTTTGGAAAACCAAAGAGCTAAAGGTTCATTTGTTCACTCGCGCTAACGCTAACGCTAACACTAACGCTAACGGACGAGGTCCTTTAGCAGCAGCCTTGTCATTGTCCGTCCTCCGGTGCCCAAACAAACGCAAGGAGGTTTATTTTATAAATAAATACATTTTAAAAATATCTGCGGACCTTGGATGATATTCAGAGTTGACATGACTGATAAAAAAAAAAAAGGAAAAAAAGATTAAAAAAAAAAAACACACACACACACACACATTCCGGGATCTGGCGTAAGCAGATAAACCCAAAGGACAGATGGAAAAAAAAAAAAAAAAAAAAAAAAAAAAAAAAAAAAGATCTTCTCTTTGGCAAATCTGGCAGGCATCACATCTAATCTAACTTTAATTCTGCGCTCGTGTCCTTTCAAGCGCCGAGTCAAAGGGCTTCAAACCGACGGGAGGGGGGTATCAGTGGCACCACCCGTCTGACGGGCCGAGGAGTCTGCGCTTATTATTTGCAGAGATTGCCGACGGGTTTCGGGTCGGGGTTGGACGGGAGGGGGTTGGGCGTCAGCCGGGCGCCGCTGAGGAGGGTTCACGGTGGGTTCAGCGGCTCGGGAGGGTAATTACATCTTTTGATTGGCTTCCTGAACGTCCTCCTCGCTCCCTTCTAGGCCGGGTCGGGGTCCGCGGACGACGGGGGAGCGACGCTAACTTCGGCGGGGCGGTGGATACGTTCCTTTGTTCATTACCCGAACCGCTAATCCCGCTATCCCGCGAGAATTAATTGCATTTATTTGAGTTTTGAATGATAAATAATGAGTCCGTAAAGACGCTACACCTGCAGAGTCGGCATATCCCGAAGAGCAATGACGGCACCCCTGCCGTGAGGCAGGAGAACGGCGTGCCTCACTTAATGGCTCTTTGCAGACGTTTTATGATGGCTCAGCGCAACAAACGAGTAACAAGCATGCAGTTGCTAGCAAACAAACAATATAGCTCATCTAGCGAAAGGGTTGCAACATTTTAAAAGCAATATACAAAGAGATAGAATACGGTCTTAGTGCCGATCATGCCGGCGGTCAACCTTCATTAAGTAATTTACGTTGAGGCTCAACAGACCGCAGCCTCACCGCTAGTCTCTCCTCAGTATTTGAACAGTAAATGTGAAAAAAACAGCCATTTTGAATCAAAAAACAATCTAAAACTGGTGAAATGAAATAAAAAATCACTGACAAATATGACCATTTCCTTCTTTTTTTAATCTTTTTTTTTTTTTTTTAGCACGTTCGGCATGGCCTCTGCTGCCTCCCCTGACTGCACATCACATAAAAAAAAAAAACAACTACCATCATTGACTCCCCCCCCCCCTCTTCATTTGGGCATACAACTCTCGCCCCTCCTCTTCTGCGCCCATCGTCCTCACATTCAAACCTGCAATAGCAACGACAAATGAAAACCCCGTCGGGGTCGATCCGCCGCTCCGCCGACCCACGGCTCACCCCGCCCCCGTGACATCCCATCTGGCGGGCCACGCGGCGGGTAATTCGGTCATCCGGACCCTTCGGACCCCGCAGGAGCCGGACGGGCCTCCGAGGTGACGGGTGTCCCTCCGTTGATGCTGTGTGTGCATGATTTACAAGCTCACTTTACTGGAGAGCGAGAGGCTGCCAGTGTGTGTGTGTGTGTGTGTGTGTGTGTGTGTGTGTGTGTGTGAAATGCGGTGGAAAGTAAACATGGATAAATCAGTTTTAGAAACATGCACCTGCTCAGAAGGGACACCTTGTTACCGAAGATCTTAAAGGAACAGCGTTGCTGCAGCTCTTGACATTTAATTTTAAATTAACTTTATATATATATAGAAATATGATAATATATCCATATAAAAAAATATAAAAATACAAATTTATACATACAAATAATACATAAATTATATGAATAAATCTATAAATAAAGAAATTTATTAATAAATAAATGATTTTTTTTTTTTTTTTTTTTTTTTTTTTTTTCCCACCGAAATAATAGATTTTTTTTTCATAAACAGCCCCACCTTGATTTTGGGAGTTTTGATTGTTTCTGTATCCGAGTTCGCAACTCAATCTGTTTGCATTCCAAACTCAATTTCCCGATTGAAATAAAACCGAAAGGGCATAAATCCCTTCCAGGCCTCCTGCTTCTGTTTTGCATTTTTAAGTATGAAAAATGTACCTTATAAATAAGAGATAATGGATAAAAGAAAATTATGATACATGAAAGAAAATAATGTTGCTAAATGTAACTTTGCTACACTTTATGTCTAAACTCTATTTATGGACGGAGTGAAGTCATAATTTCCGGACTATAAGCCATTAGTTTTTTCACACGCTTTCAACACCGTGGCTAAACAACGATGCAGCTAACTAGCATCACGCCGCTAAAAAAATTAGCCTCGTCACATTGGACCGATGAAATGAGCGTGAAATTCTGAAGCCGTTCAATTCCGACAGCGAAGAAGACGACTTTAACGGTTTTAGTGCGCAGGAGATAGCGATCCGCTAAAAGCTACAAATGTTTGAGTGTAAATATCTAATGTTAATACAAAGAAAACCAGCGATTAAAATAAGAATGTACACAAATATTTATTCAGATATTTTTAGTCCGTGTGGCCAAGGGATGCTCAGTAGTTCGTAAATTATGGTAATATTGTCGGTAATTCGTAACTCGGTTTGCCCAAAATTCAATGAAATCTGTTCCAGGCCCCTGGGTTTGTTTTTAAAGTGAAAAAATGTACTTTATGTACAACAAATTGTCAAAAAAAATCGAAAAAAGAATGTGAAGAAGTACATTTTTCATGTGTTGCGCTATCCTTAACTGCCTGTATGCACACTTAATGCTACAAAGCTATGCTAAATGTAGCTTTGCTACACTTTACGTCTCTTTTTTTTTAACCATCAAACCGTCCCCGACCGGCTCTGAACGACTTTTCCGACGCCTCGTCGAATCTCTCCATCACCGCATTTCACCGACAACACCTTCGCCATCTCTTCGCGGACGAATCCACGACCTCGCTCGTGTTTTTCCGCGATTTCGTCTCGGCTAGCTAGCGGCAAATTTGAACGCGAATTCATGAACAAACACGTCAAACGTAATCCTAACTCATATTTTGACTCGTATGTCCCGCTGTGCAAATATTTACATATCACACGTGACAGTTTTCTTTCAGTGTTCAAAGTCGGCACAAATTAGCACTAACGTAGCTCGTCGGCATGGAAACCCCAGGAAATGATCAGGTTGTGCGCGCCGATTTACGAACCGCCAGCAGACACATGTCGCCGAGAGCAGATGGAAAAAAAGGCGGCGGGACACAGGAAGTAGCATCGGAAGACAAACGTCGAGAATTAGCGAGCTAATCGGTGAAGGTCGCTAACCGCAGTTTGTCAGCCATGTTTGTTTACCCTTTAAACTTTCGTAAACACGAATGCGTTCGGGCGCCATCAGGTGATCCGACCTCTCTTGCGCGATCCCTCATCCGGCGTTTAACGTCTTCCCGTCCTCGGTATCATAAATCTGAAACCGACGTCTTAGCATCCACCCCGGGTCCTTTCAGCATCTGTTACCACGGCAACCGCTGTGTCATTTGTCCTCGGATGAAGCCGTTTTATATATATATATATATATATAAATATATATATTTCGCTGTGGCAGAACTACGACGCGTTCAATGAACCATCCTTTTTCCTGACAAATGGCACTTTTTGCTTCAATCCATACGGCCAACCCTGCCGTTATTATGGGATGTTTTTCATCTGAGAGACATTCTTCTCTCTGACCGGCTTCGTTTCCAATGTTCCCTTCGACACAGCCGACTCCGGTTTTCCATTTGCTTTTAATTATGCACAGATTTTATTGACGCCGTATATTGTTTTTAATATTCGTCAGCCCGTACGACGGTCACCGTTCACACCAGGGGTCTCTACGAGCACGCACACACACACACACACACACACACACACAAGCTGCAGTGATTTAATTATGAAAGCCACCCTGACACCTCCCTCCCCCGCAGGGTCTGCGGAGTTGCTAATATCTGCGATGATCGTAAAAGCAGCGCAGCGCCGTGCCAGTGAGCTTCTGCCAGACACGTGCACGTGCGAAAGGGCCGTGCACGTGTCTGGCAGAGTCATCAAGTCCGGTGGGATTTTTTTTTTTCGCAACACGACATTTCACGATGGAGTCGTCAGGCGGATTTGGAAACGCGTCGTATCGGCGACTTTCTGCCTCGACAAGCATCAGCAGATGGAGGTGGAACGTTGCGGAGGTTCCAGCTGGAGAACCTTTGAGTGCGGGGTCGGTTCTCCACATGGGGTTCCACCAGGTTCTCCATGTCCCTTCAGCAGTCCAAAACTATGGAGGAGGTTCATTGGAGACCGTACATTGTTCGGACATGTGAAGGAGAGGGGCGAGACTTGTATGCTCAAATGAAGAGACAATGAGGGAGTGAATTGTCACATGGAGTGAATGATTGAATTTCTTTCCAAAAAACGGCGTTCCTCCACGAGCGACGTTAGATGTTGCTTGTCGTCACGGTAACCCGAAAAAGCCCCCCTCATCCATCGATCCTGACTTTGGCGTTCGCCAAACCGTATTTCGCCCATTCACATGCAAACCGGGATGAAAATCACAACAAAAACATAACGCCGTCTTTGCCTTACATCGAGAAATCAGCGAAACGCCCGCATGTGTGCGGTTACACCTCGACTGCTTGCTAGCGCTCAAACATACCATCACACATCTGATAGGAAGGAGAAAAAAGAAAAAACTCCAGGGAACGAAAATAGCCTTTAGCTTTTTTTCTCCCAAACAGACAAAACAGCGAGAAAATCCATCCGTCTCAGATCGTAATTCGTCTGGTTTTTACTATTCATGTCCTACCTTTGAAGCGCGGATGATATTTACTCGATATCTCATTAAACTCTGAGGAGCAACGAGATCTTTAACGGGTGAAGGAGCGAAAAACGGCACGGCAAGAAGGTCGGCCGCAAAGACATGTGAATGAGAGGGTGAATGGTTGAAGGTTTCTGTAGTTTGAGAAGGTAAAGGCTTGTTTTTCACTTCAAGTTTCGTGAATGAATGAGTGAATGAATGAATGTGATGCAGTTCACTTTCCCGCCAGCAGAGGGCGCCACTGTGCACTATAACTGAACTGGCTTCCTGCAGCAATGTAAACCAATGAGGTCGCCCCCTGACCCCGCCCCTTTCTTTTTTTCTGTTTCACACACACACACACACACACACACACACACACACACACACACACACACACCTGACCGTCCAGGCCACAGCCACAAGCGTGTAGGTGGAGGGAGTCACTTGCGAGGCGGATGAACACGTGGCCTCATCACGCCCCACCAGCTGGCATGACGCCCTCAGCATGACAGCGCACACACACACACACACACACACACACACACACACACACACACACACGTATCCATCTCGTCTCTCGCCTGCTCTGAGGGTCAGAGCTGGATGCCAAGGCGGCCCACACTCAGCTGGCACACTTAAACTGTGACTCAGTGGAGTTGACGCACACACACACACACACACACACACACACACACACACACACACACACACACGGCGTTGCGAGCCAGCCCACTCCGGGTTGGGTCAGATTTTGTTGTATTCGTCGGCGGCGCCCGACTTGATTAATGGGCTGCAAAAGTTGCGGGCAGATGCAGGACGTGTGGACGATGTTGCTGAGGGAGTCGATGAATTAATTCAAGTTATCTATTTATTTATTCTGAAATATAAAAAAAATTAAAATTTAAAAAAAAAAAAAAAAAAAAAAGTTTTATTATGTTCCTTTTTCTTTAAGGCAACAGCTTTATCATGTCTAGAAATGGTAAAACTATAAATGGCAATTTCTGATTTTTAGTTTTTTTAGGGCTGCGCTAGGCTACATGCTAACCCACACGGACGGTCTCTGCACAGTCTCTACTCGCCGACGCCGGGTCGCTTCTCAACAAAACCGATGAGATTGGACTGACGACCGTCTCACGGAAGTTCCAGAGCTGTGCGGCGATCTTCAAGGACGACAAAACGGCGAACGCCGCGTAGCAGCTAGCTAGCAGGAGCGCTCTCTGATCCGTCCCGACAGGAACGCAGCTTCAGACAAGTCCAAGGGGAGGAGGTTTGGCGCTGTACATCCACAACGAAAATTCTCGTCAAATCCTGAAAACCGTTTAAAACGGCCAGAGAACAACGTTTCTATATATACCGCCGCGAGCTAATGCTATGGTAGCACTGGAGGAGCTCTGCTGCCTGATAACACAGCCAGATGGATCCGAATCCAGCGGCTGCTGTGATCGTAGCGGGTGACTTGAACCATGCAGAGTCAAAGGCTGTGCTCCCAAAATTTCATAAATACATAAAGTTTCCAACAAGACATAACAATATAGAGGACCGGGTGTCCTGCAACATTCCAAGGTCAGATCACATCTCTGGAGAACTGATCCCTCATTCTGCACGACGACAATTAAAAATCGTCATTCTCGATTATGTTGGACTTCCATCGGTGACGTCCGGAGAAGGTTTTTACTTCACTTCCTGACGTCACGTTGATGAGATCACCTTGACCGTCGGCCCCCTCCTCCCGCTCGCCGCCTAATAAACTCTGACCATTAAGCCTCAATTTATCGCTGGTGTTGTCATCGGGGGCTTCGCCGGCCCCCGCCATCTCGCCGACGGCCCGCAGGTAACGGCCAGCTTGCAAATTGTCACAATTCCAATGCATTATTTACTAGCGGGCGTTAAAAAGTAATGCGTATTAATAAACAGGGCCGAGGCCGGAGGGCAGCGGCGCGCTCAGGACGGCCATATTTCTTCTCCCGTCAGGAGAAACCTGATGGAATTCATGAACCGCCAAAATAGCTCGGTTTCGGTCGCTTCGGACTCACGGCCAGAAGGTCCCCGGTTGGACTCGCACAGGAGGCTACGTGTTCTCCACGGGTTCCTCACACGGTCCAGACACATGCAGGACGTCCAGGTGTGCAAATGAGAGGGTGAACCGTTGGATGTCTCCATATGATGCTTCAATGAAAGGGTGAACGGTTGCTATCTTCTATATGACGTGTGAATGAGAGGGTGAATGGTGGTTTGTATCTAAATAAGGGTTTGAATGAGAGTGGTTATAATTTTCTAGATGAGCCTTGAATGAGAGGGTGAATGGTTGTTTTATTGAGGTGTGAATGACGGGGTGAATGGTTGGATGTCCCGATATGACATGTGAATGAGAGGGTGAATGGCTGAATGACTCCATATGAAACGTTAGAGGGCAAAAATGTGTATATCTGAATATGGATATATTAAGATATATATGCTTTGTCTCCGTATCACATGTGAATGAGAGGGTGAATGGCTGGAACTTCACTTCTCTCCCAATGACAAAGTCATAAGTGTTATGAATGAATGAATGAATGGTCAAATTGTATTTATAGGGAATGCGGCCTCACAGGCTAGCACCCCTCTGTTATTTAGCAAAGCATTTCTATATGACATGTGAATGAGAGGGTGAATGGTTGTATTTATGAGGTCTGAATGACGGGGTGAATGGCTGTATGTCCCGATATGACATGTGAATGAGAGGGTGAATGGCTTAATGACTCGATATGAAACGTGAGCAGGTAAAAATTTGTATATCTTAATATGAATGAGAGGGTGAATGGTGCTTTGTCTCTGTATCACATGTGAATGAGAGGGTGAATGATTGTCTTGACATGATGTGTGAATGATAGGGTGAATGGCGGGAACTTCACTTCTCTCCAAATGACAGCAGGACAAGTATTATAAATGAATGAATGAATGAATGAATGGTCAAATTGTATTTATAGGGAATGCAGTCTCACAGGCTAGCACCCCTCTGTTATGTAGCATAGCATTTCCACATGACATATGAATGAGAGGGTGAATGGCTTCCCTCCCAATGACAGCGGGGATAGACTGCAGGATAAGCGCTATAAATAATGAACGACAGGTCAAATTGTATTGCTGTTTATGTTTTTGAACATACGTGTAGCACCGGTGTGCGATTAAACCCCTGGTTGTGCCTCAGATCAGGGGCTCCCGAGCGTCACCTCGCCGTGAAGGCGTCCCGGGGACGACCTCGGCGAGTTCACCCGGCGGATCGTTCCCTTTTTCTCGACTCTCCAGCTCTGATCTTCAAACTGTCGGATCCGCAGACGAACAAGGGGAAAAGAACTTCACGGCGGGTGAGAGATAAAGTCATTGTGAGTTAATCACAAAAAAAAAAAAAAAAAAAGGCATCAACTTTCTGACGCCCCATCATTTCCTTTCCAGATCAAACAGTTAGCAGCTAGCAAGATTTGTGTTTGTGCGTCTTCGCGGGTCCGCGGCTGCCGGCGAACGCCTCGCGTCTCCGAACGCCCACCTCCGGGGACGGGGACGTTGTTTGTTTTGCGTCTTTTTTTTAATGTTTAAGGATTAAATAGAAACGGAAACAAAGGTTTTGTTTAACCGGAGGTTCGTCAGACGGTTGTCGAGAGATCAAATCCTGACGTCCTCAAACAGCCGCATCCCAAATGCAAACACGCCAGCTTTATTACAGTTGCTAGACTCATTAGCTAAATGCTACGCTGAGGGACGCGCCCAATCCGGGCCGTGATTGGACGAGAGGAGGGGTTCGACCCGGACCCGGACCCGTCTCAGGACCATGCAACCGCAGAGAACCCTCTGAGATGCCTGGAGAAACATGGACGCATAGAAAGATCTCCAAAAAGCAGGTCGGTGGAGGTTCTCGTACATCCAGGTCACGGTGAATTCTTGCGGAAACCTTCTTGTCGTGGCAACCGGACTTGTATTTTTTCACTTGAAGATGTTTCTGGTCTCGTCCGAGAGGCTTCTTCACTTCTAAGGACCTTCGGGGAGTTTCCAAACATAATGCCAGGGTTTTGGGCCGGTCTACGTTATGGTAGCTTGTCGTGGAAACGGAAGAGTTAACGGGCAGAAGCTAGGCGGAAGGGATGTTGCTATGCTAACGGTGGTGTCGTTCGTTCTGAACAAAAGAGCTACTTGGTCAACTTATCCAATTAAGAAGATTTCGACAAGAAGATTTCCACCTGAACCTGACGAGCAAGTTTAACCAAAAAAATCCATCCCGATATGAATTCAGTCATTCATTCGAACCTTCGTGCTAAAAAAAACTGTGTTTTATTTATTTTTTTTAATATAACACGAAAAGCTTAAAGCAGGGTTGCGATTGTTTTTTTGTTTTTTTTTTTTTAATATTAACACAAAAAGCTTAGAGCAGGATTGGGATCGTTTTATTTTTTTATTTTATTATTTTTTTTTAATATTAACACAAAAAGCTTAAAGCAGGGTTGCGATCGTTTTTTTTTTTTTGTTTGTTTTTTTTTTTATATTAAGAGGGAACACTTAGAGCAGGGTTGGGATCTTTTTATTTTTTTAATTTTTTTTTAAAAATTAACACAGATCGCTTGAAGCGGGGTAGGGATTGTTTTATTTTTTTTGTCTTTTTGTTTTTAATATTAACACAAAAAACTTAAAGCAAGGCTGCGATCGTTTTTTTTTTAATTTTTTATCTATTTTATTTTTTAATATTAACACGAAAATCAGGGTCGGGATCGTTTTTTTTTTGTTGTTTTTTGTTTTTTGTTTTTTTTTTTTTTTGTATCTTCCCCGATAAACGTATAAGACGGACGAGGCGACGCGCGGCAGCCAAAACGCCGCCTCCTTAGCGGAAGTAATAAAGCCATAAATACTCGATAACCAGATGATGCAATTTGCAGAAACACGGTCGATCGTGTCTGCGGGCCGGTCTTGGCATTAATTCCACCGCCTGCAATTAATGTTACAGAAATGAATTCTCAGAAATCCGCGGACCGGGTCGTAATTGCATAAATGTAGTGTCTAGTAATTTTGTAATTTTATTCATTTTTCCTTTTAATTTTATTATTTCAGAGAGCCTTTGAAACGCAGCTGGAAACCCTCATGTTTCCGTCTTTAAAAATCTGCGAGCGAGTGTGTGTGTGTGTGTGTGTGTGTGTCAGCACGCTTTAGAAATACCCACAGTCCTTCATTTGTAATTCCTCTTTGCGATCCCGAGACGCGTCTGCATCTGAACGAACTTTTACAGAGATGTCGAGATTAAGCCCTTCTCAGGCCCCCGGGTTTCATCTCGAAATGGTTCCCCGCGAAGACGCCGAGGATCTCCAGACCGCAAGAGACGCCGCAACGCTATCCCAAAATCAAGATCTGCACATCGGCAGCACGTCAGGCGGTACCTCTTGGAGCAAAGCTACCGGAGTGTTCGCGCCTACATCCGTTATCCTCGACGCATTCCCTGCAAATGTGGTTCGGAGGTGGGCATGAAAGCCAAACCAGGCTAACACTGGACCAAGAGAAGGGGTCTGCCTTGCTTTCCGGCTACAAGTCAAGTCTGTGGGGTTTTAAAAGGATCTCATGCCAGAACATCATGATGTAGTGCACATGCCAGGCCACTGGTGAGCACTGTGATTTTGGGACGAACACGAATACGCTTCCTGTCATGGTGCCGTCACGGCAGTGGAAACTACGAAGAGTCTGTGTGGGCCAAAGATGAGGTGGAGTTCCTTCTTGGGGTGACCCTGGACCACAAGGAGGGTCAAGTCCACGAGGAGGTAGCCTGGGAGTCATGCTAGGCCAAGTACTCCAAGGATCCGAAGTTCTCTGGAGTACCCTAGAGTACTCTGAAGTATTCTGGAGTACCCTAGAGTACCCCGGAGTACCCTAGAGTACTCTGAAATATTCTGGAGTACCCTAGAGTACCTTAAAGTACCCTAGAGTACCCTAGAGTACCCCGGAGTACCCTAGAGTACTCTGAAGTATTCTAGAGTACCCTAGAGTACCCCGGAGTACCCTAGAGTACTCTGAAATATTCTGGAGTACTCTAGAGTACCTTAAAGTACCCTAGAGTACCCTAGAGTACCCCGGAGTACCCTAGAGTACTCTGAAGTATTCTAGAGTACCCTAGAGTACCCCGGAGTACCCTAGAGTACTCTGAAATATTCTGGAGTACCCTAGAGTACCTTAAAGTACCCTAGAGTACTCGGGAGTCCACCATTGTTGTTGTGGTGGACCCAGCCTCATATGGCAGTAGGCTACAATCTCGGGCCGCATCCCCATCGCCATGGAGACAGATGCATTTCAAAATCTTGCCACTCTGGAGACGGCTTCCATGAATGCCGTTTTTTTTTTTCACCCCGAACCGCTACAGTGTAAATGGGTCCTCAATCGCGGAAAAAGAAACGGGAGGCTACGGAAGAGACCTTGATTTATTTCCCGTCTGCAAAAGCCGCTGAAATTGAGAGCAAAGCAAACAAATCGCTCTAAAAATACAAGGACCGGAACGACTCGCGGCGCCGGGTCATCCGAAAACACCGGAGGTACCACGGCTGAGAAGGTGAATCCGGCAGCTTCATCTGTCATCCTCAAGTGCCACGAGTGCTTTCCCATCTGCCGAGGTTCATATGAGACGCCGCCTCTTCAGCCCCTCCGCCCGACTCAAGCCGGCTCATAATTGATTCATGCCCTCGGGGGAAAACCCGACAAATTGGAAAAGTCTGTAAGACGACCTCCTGGATTTGTCAGCGCGTTGAAGAAGATTAGGGAAGAAGTAGGAGCAGGAGCTACTGGAGACGGTGGATACTTGGTGAGTCTGAGAGAAGGTACCGGACTCCTCCTGGTGATTTTTCAGATGTTGGAGAACGCAACCGGGAACTGAACCTCTATTTTAGGGCGAGTTCTGTTACAGCAACAAAACAGTCACACTAGTCGAACTTTATTCAAGTCCTTCACTTGTTCAATAACTCACTATTTCGTCCTCTAGCCGTGCCCATCTTGCTTTGCGCCCTCGGAAACTCTATTTGGTCTTCATCATTTTGATCGATTACGTGGATTTCATCAACTGATTGATTTACCGTCGCCACCGATAGCGGACACCTGGAGTTAGCGCGAATTCACTTTTAGCTAGCTATTAGCTGTCTGACGTCATCGGATCAAGCGGAGCGGCTCGGTCGATGAATATTTTGACAGATTTACCAAGCGCGATGTTCCACATAAAATAGTTTCGAGGTCAGTTAGCGCAACAAGATGATTTCTGAGAAAATTCAAGGATTTTAAGCGCGTTTTCTCGTGAGAAAAACACGCTAACCTTTGGTTCGGAGGTCGCGGCTCGATCCCGAAAAGGGTCCGGCGACACAGAACGATGGGAAAACGACTATTTTGTTTTGTTTTTCTTCTCTCTTTGGCGGGGGAGGCCACGGGCCGGCTCAGCCCTTCAGAAGCTATCAAAAGCCTGGGTTTGGCAGGGCGGCAAAGCAAAAAAAAAAAAAAAAAAAATGTTTTCCCACGGGGATTCTTTCCAAAGCGGAGCGCAAACAACCCCAAAACAAAACAAAAAAAATAACGGTATGATCACACGGGATGATAAAAGCGAAGGGAGAGGAAGTAACCCCGAAGCATACCGTTAAGACTCCCCTTTTCCCTGAGCTTGTCCAAAGATGGCGGATAGCGGCGGGTTATCGCCCTAATCCCTAATCCACCGCCACCCCGACGCGTTCATCTTGATAGATTTAATACATCACAGCAAATTGGATCCTTGTCAGCCGTAAAGAGTCTTGCTAGACTTGCAGATTTTTTTTTTTTTTTCGCAGTTTATGAGCCGCGGCCGTCGGCGAAACGTGACATTAGCACTTTGGCGGCGAGAAGCCGAGTGGGTGTTTCCCGACGGCATCACATCGCAACCAAGAGGAACCGGCAGCGAAGAATAAGCGAAGCATACCGCCACCTTGGATCCTCCGTTCCAAAACCTTGTTCCTTTCAATTTACAGGAGTGGACGGTTGAACGAGGACGAGCGAAACCGCCGAAAGCCGGTAGATTACCTGCGGGACGGGAGAGGGATTGCCCGCCATCTGGGTTGGAATGAAGCTCCGGGCAACGACCGATTAGTTTGCTCGATTATAAACAATGAATGTGGTGTCTGCTGTCAAGTGCAAGCAGGGTTGTGATGACCTCTTTATTGAACAGACACAACAACCTCTGCGCCAACAGATGGCCAGCACTTCAGGACGGGACTCGGCGGTCCACTGAGACCAGAAGCTCTTTCCAAGACGGCGATGTCTGCATTCTGGTCCCAGAAGAGTTGAGAGTACCTGAGATATTTGTTGTAACTTCACCGTTCTGTGGGAAGACTATGCTGTACTCAGTCTCTTGCAAGGTGTCCTTCTCTGTCTCATGCAAAGTAGATTCATCTCCTGACCGATGGAAGATGTCCTTCAAGATGGCCCCTCTTGTCTTACATGGGTCCAGAACTTGCCTGACTGTGTCCTTCAAGATGGTACCAGCTGTTTGCTCTTGCTACCCTCTGGTAGACTACTCTGCTCTGCATGACTTGTACCTTTTGATGCCTCAAAATAAGCATCCAAGGAGAATTCTGACCTCTTCTTCTTCCCCTTTGGGCTTTCCCTTTCTGTGATCACCTCAGTGGACCAAACTTCTCTATCTAACCCTCTTCTCTCGCACCAACTACCTTCATATCTTTTCACTGCGTCCATAAATCTTCCTCTCGACCTCCGATTCCAGCATCCGTCTACCAATATATCCACTATCCCACCTCTCTTCATGACCCAAACATCTCAGTCTGGCTTCTCTGACCTTCTCTCCAAAACATCTACCATGTGCTGTTCCTCTGATAGACTCATTCCTGATCCTCTCCATCCTGGTCACTCCCAAAGAGAACCTCAGCATCTTCATCTGTGGGACCTCCAGCTCTGTGGACTGTTGACACCGAGGTACTCGACAACCTCCAACTTCTTGATCTCCACTCGCTGTAGCCAGAGAACATTCTGACCATTCTTTGTTATTCACCAAGTTTCTTCAAGAAACCTCCAAAAAATTCCACAACGGGGGACTTCTCCCACATCTTTTGGGACTGCCCTAAGGAGAGTTGAAGATATTATCACTATTTGACTGAGTTAGATGTCTTTTTGTGTTTTATTTTATTTTTCGTTTGCTATTGAGGAAATAAGTGACCTATAAAGATTATTGTATAATGTATATCTTGTTATGAGGTTTTGTAAGAATGTGTATGACTCTGTTAAGGAACCTGTTCTAATAAATGTTCAAAAAACAAACAAAAAAAAACTTCCACAACACCATCTTTGACTGACCCATAAAGACGCCCGCGTTAGCATAACAACCCCATTCTGCGAAACTCCAGACTCATTACGCTAACAAGCCAACTTGGACCAGCGGTTCCACACCAAACACTCCCGAAGGTCCTTTACAGCTGAAGAAGCCTCTGGGATGGGAGGAGGAACGTCTTCAAGACAAGAAATCGTGGGATATTAATTTTCGTTTTGTTTCTACTGCTAATCGTGGTTCCCTGCTCCAGCTTGTTGGACCAACCAGCAGCATGCAGAGCCATTTTTGGAGGCTCCTGTTAGCGCTTTGCTCCTTTAGCATAGCATTTCCGTCTGAAGTAAGCGCTACTTCTCTCCATTCTCCCGTAACGCCAGGATGCTAGGATGCTAGGATGCTAGGATGTACACAGCTCCTGCATTTTCTCGAGTCGGGACTCGTCTTTCTTTGAGCTTTTTATGCGTCTCGATTGGTTCTTTCACCTTCTGGGGTCAGTGAGTAGCTGTAGTACTACGTTTTTGGAAAGGTTATTTTCAAAATGATCCAAAACTTATCTATCTGAGGTCTTCAATGTCACAGAAGAGACCGGCCAAAGCACTGAGAATCATTTCTTTGTGAGAGGTATTTCAGGTGTCAGGCTTCAATAAATTCAAAGCGCCTATTTCATGTTTCATTTTTACAATTTTCTCTTTTCTCATAATGTCCCTCAGCCTTGAGTGTTTTGGATATATAATCACATAACCTCCAGATGCCGCTGGTCGGGGATTCGCAGGTGAAGAAGAGGACGGCCGAACGGCGTTAGCGCATCGGGTGTCCCATCGGAACAGGGCGAGACGTATGTTTAGGCTACAATTCCGACAAATAATTGTAAATCCCTGAACATTCTTTTACATCTATATGGGTTTGTGGGTCCAGAAGAGAGAGAGATCCACCTACAAGCCCAGAGACGTTCAGTAGCAGCAGAGCAACCACTTAGCTTGTTGCTAATACACTCTGCTAGCTTCTGAATCCTTGAGGAGTGTCTTGTACATCTACGAGGGTTTGCGGATCTTGGGGAGAGAGTTCCACCGACGAGCCCAGAGACATTCAGTAGCAGAAGAGCAACCACTTAGCTTAGTAGCTAATACATTATGCTAACTTCTGATAGTGCTCAGAGAAGCTAAAATAAGTTGCAATTCGCGCCGAACGAAACCCTGCAAACCAGAGGTGGCAACATCAACCTAAAGATACCCAAATTCTGCAACATCAAGCGTCGTTGACCCGCGAACCGGATGGCGGGTTGTTTTACCCCAAATCAGGCTTTTTCACATTTTCGATGTCAATTTCAAGCTCTAAGTAAATACATGTTTTCCATCACGGAGACAACGGACGAGCGAATGTGTCCAATACGGAGGGACATCTTCACGGCGGGTCGTGGCGTCCGACGGCGCATGAAATATGCAATAAAGAACGTTTGTCCCCAAACGCAGCAAGGACAGAGATGTATTTATGTATGAAATACACTCGTGCCGTTCGATAAATCCGTTTCAAACTATTTTCCCCAAAGTCGAAGAGGAAGTATCGACATGAAATATAAAAAAGGGAGGTGGCGGCGGTTTGGGATTGACGGCGGGGGGGGTAGGGGAGTTCAGCTAGCGCTAGCTGCTGAAGCGTAGCGGCGGTGGCGGTGGAAGCGAGCGCGCCCGCCGCTGCGTGAAGCGCGACCCGCCTTTGCATTCTGGGATGACCCAGGAGGCCAGATAAGGGCGGGGAGGGTTCGGGCCTCCCGGGCTCCAGGGGGGTTCCTGCATTCATTATTTATCGGTTAACTCCGTTTGGAAAATCAGCGCAAAAAAAAAAAAAAACAAGTCGCGAAACTGCCATTGAAAGCGCTCCTTAGCTGTTAGCGAGACTTCCTGACTTCCTGCGGCGACGCGCCGTTTCCGTGTTTTGACCGAAGGAAGGGAGGAGGTGCACTTTGATAGATAGTCGCGGGAGCGCCGCGCATAAATGAGGCATAAATAATGCATAAATTAAGTAGCGTTTCACGGAGAGAAGCCAGTGCGTTTTTTTCCAATAACAGGAAGATTAATGGGCGGACGGCGGCGTGGACGGCGGCGGAGGAGGGGGCGCAGCGAGGGATGAGTCCACACTCTGTTTTCGATCAATACGACCGGCGTATTTACCAGGACCAGACGGATGACGCCACGGAAGGCAAACGGGGGTTGAAGTTTGGAAGAAAAAGCGGCTATTTAGCGCGACGACGGGCTAAGACTGTTGCCGCTGTGATTTTTTTTTTTTTTTTTTTTTTTTGGAGGGTCCTGACAGGCGGGGAGCAGGAGTTGTACATCAGGGTCGGTTCCACCGATGAAGAAAACCTGGAGTGGGTGAATTATTTGGAAACAAGCTGGAAAAAAATAACAGGAATGATGGGCCTCTTTGCTGCTCTGGCTTGTTTACAAAAATAAACTGTGCTTTTCTAAAATGAAAAATATATATAATGATAACAATAAATGGTTGTATGTTTGAATGAGAGGGTGAATGCTAGATATCTTAATATAGAATGTGAATGAGAGGGTGAATGGTTGTGCGTCCCTATACGTCGTGTGAATGAGAGGGTGAATGGCTGTACGTCCCCATATATCATGCAAATGAGAGTGAATAGTGTCTTTAACATGTGAATGAGAGGGTGAACGGTGTCTATTTCTATACGTACTAGCAATGAATGAGTGAATGTTGGGTTTTTATATGACACGAGGGTGAATGGTTGTACGTCCCTATACGTCGTGTGAATGAGAGAGTGAATGTCTCCGAATGACGTGAACGAGAAGGCGAAAAACGTCTGCTACTATAAACACTGCCGAGGGAGAGTTTTAATATTTAAACGAGAGGATGAATCTTATACATCTTTATAAAGCATGTGGATGAGAGGGTGAATGGTTGTACGTCCCTATACGTCATGTGAATGAGAGAGTGAATGACTGTACATCCCCATATATCGTGCAAATGAGAGTGAATAGTGTCTAACATTAATGAGAGAGTGAATGGTGTCTGTTTCTATTCGTACAAGCAATGAATGAGTGAATGTTGGGTTTTTATATGACATGAGGGTGAATGGTTGTACGTCCCTATGCGTCATGTGAATGAGAGAGTGAATGTCTCCAAATGACGTGAATGAGAGGGTGAATGACGTCTGCAACTATAAACACTGTCGAGGGAGAGTTTTTATATGTGATTGAGATGGTGAATCTTATATATCTTTATAAAGCATTTGGATGAGAAGGGTGAATGTTGTCTGGTTCTAATTCTACAGTCAATGAATGAGCGTGTTTTTATGACATGTGAATGACAGAGTGCATGTGAATGAGAGGGTGAATGGTTGTACGTCCCTATACGTCGTGTGAATGAGAGGGTGAACGGTGTCTGTTTCTATTCGTACCAGCAATGAATGAATGAATGGTTGGGTTTTTATATGATGCGTGAATGAGGGTGAATGGTTGTCCGTCCATATACGTCGTGTGAATGGGAGGGTGAATGGCTGTACGTCCCCATATATCGTGCAAATGAGAGTGAAAAGTGTCTTTAACATGTGAATGAGAGAGTGAATCGTGTCTATTTCTATACGTTCAAGCAATGAATGAATGAATGGTTGGGTTTTAATATTACTCGTGGGTGAATGGTTGTCCGTCCCTATACGTCGTGTGAATGAGAGAGTGAATGTCTCCAAATGAGTGAATGATGTCTTTTTTGATATGTACTGCCGATGCATGAGTGAATGATTGCGTCCCCATATGACAAGTGAATGACAGGCTGAACGGTTGCATGAACGGCTAAATATTCCTCCAGAAACCCCCGACCGAGCGCAGGATTAGCGGTGAAGACGATCAATGAATCAACGAATCGTCACTGACTCTTTTTCCTCACAGAGCGCCAAATCGCATCAAACCGCCAAAGCGGTCTGACCTTTATGATTGGCAGCCCCGTTCTCACCAGGACGCCTCGCCAACCTGTCAGTCATCACCCTGATCCCGCTAAAGGAAGCGCTACGTCCCATTTTTCCACCCGCAATTTTCTCAACAGATGAGAAGAATCACTCCGGCAAATTGTTCGCCGAACGCCATCCAAACCAAAGATGCGGGTCGGTGAAGCCGGCGCAGATACAGACGGGTTAACCTGCGTTTGACCCGTGTGAATGACAGCCTCTCGGCGAAAAACCCTTTTTCCCCTCAGACGTCGGATAAAACCTAGATTTAAAAAAAAAAAAAAGAAACTAGCCAATCACAGCGCAGGGACAGAAGATAACCAGGTGGCACAGTTAAGCCGGACACCGAGTCTGGTGGGAGCGGCGTGTCACGGTCTGTGGGTTCCTGTCTTGAGGTCAAACCCCCCCCCACACCCCAACACACACACACACACACACACACACGTCAGTATCATCCACCTGCAGTCAGTATCATTTCCCCTCCGTCGCCGAGATGCATGTCAACGCAACTCCGAAGGAGGTGAGGCTGTCACTCATGCTAATGCTAGCGGACAGCTATGTGTGTGTGTGTGTGTGTGTGTGTGTGTGTGTGTGGTGGCGTCACAGTCACATCCTGTGTGTCGGCGCGTGCAGACATCGGCGGCTGTCCACTTCGGTTTCCGTCCCTGGAGCTCGGAGAGGACCTGACACCGCCAGCGCACAAACCTCCAGGAGGACGATCCGACTCGACCCCCGGCTCTGGATTTTTTTTTTAAAAATAAAATTAAAAATGGCGGGTGGCGGGATTTCGGGGGGTCGCCAGAGGAAGGTCACGAGAAGCGCCGACGTAACTGATAGCGCTAATTCGAAGAGGAAGAGGAGGAGGAGGAGGTGACCGGTGGCTCCGTCCCATCGGCTCCCTTCGATTCCCGCCAAGGAGACGGAGGCAAATTGAAAGTAATTGCGGTGATTATGCCGACATCTGTAATACGCGGTAAATGTAGGTCAAGGGCGGAAAAGCGGCGGCGTTGAGGGATGGCTTTGCCGCCTTGTCCTCCTGGCTGCTGGAAATTTACTTTTTATTTCTTTACAGTTTATTTTTTTCAGGTTCCTGTCACTCATGCGAGGGGAAAACCAATATGGCCGACAGGCTCCCATTGGTTTTTAATGGGTTTCCATGACGACAAACAGGAACAACATTGAATTTAGCCGCAGCGGCTAGCAATTACGCCTTAATTTCAAATCTCCCGGGTTCCTTCTTAAGTCCAAAAACATGCAGGAGGTTCAACGGAGACCCAAAAGTGTCCAGATGTGTGAATGAGAGGGTGAATGGCTGCTGGAGGGGGAGGCGTCGCCATGGCGACTCAAATATCTCCATCCTCCTCCCTCACGCCGACTAACTCCGTGTCCTCATTTGCCACATCCTTAAATCTCTTCTCTGGTGTTCTTTGACACACACACACACACACACACTTTTGAAGACATTACGGCCGGACCTCTCTTTAAAAGCCGAAAAACATTAGCATTCGTCGCGGCGCTCGGGACGTGAATATTCATCTCACCGCAGAGTTTCCTGGATGGGACGGGAATGGGAATACTCCGCGAGCTCGCCGGCGGAATCATATGAGCTTCGGCGCCGCGGCGGAGTGGAATTCAATCTGGCGGCGGCGGCGGCGGTCGGGGCCTCCTGCGTGGGAAACGCTATCCGGCGTGCTAATCTCGCTCGTCCGCCGCCAAGGCTACATTAGCGCACCTGCAATCACCCTCCCCTCCTTGTTTGTTCGGAGCGAGAATACAAAGCGGCGAAGAGGAGGTCACGGTTCCGGCGGCGCCCACGCCGTCCTCCAATCGTGGCAACGGCGTCGGCGTGGAAGATAGTAACGGCAACTGAAAAGATCCCTTCTCTGCAGCAGCGTAGCCACATTAGCTGGCTGCAAGCTGCAGCATGTATGCATATATGTGTGTGTACATGTGTGTGTGTGTGTGTGTGTGAGAAAGGAGAGAGATATTTGAAAGGAGCCTGCGCCAAAAATTTGATCTCGCTAAAGGGAGCTAGCGTTATCACCTGCTTTATAGCGTCCTAGCGCCATGGAGGCGCGTTGATGAGTTTAAGCTCCGCCCCCTCGCCAACAAAAAAATGGGAAAAATAGATAAATTCAGAGCCGCAGCTCCAGACGGGTCGTCCTCCTGTCTCTTTAAACCCTACATTTCTATTTTCTTTTTTTTTTTTCCAAGGTTGGGTCTTCCCTCCGTCTCATAATTAAGTCGCTATATGAGCCGTAAAAGACCGAATCTGAAATAAACCTCGCGAGTTCCTCGCCATCTGGCGCTCTTCTGCTCCGCTGCCGCCCGTCCGACTGCTGCAGTTATCAAACGAGAGGCGGAAAAAGGAGGAAAAAAATAAATAAAAATACGTATCCGAACCCCGATGGACTTTAAATAAGTCTGCGGTGATGAAGATGAAGAGGAACGCGAGCGATAAACACCATAAATGAGAAGATCGGAAAAAGTGAAAATCCGAGCCGTGATTGGACGAGAGGCGGGATTCATCTTGGACCAATCACAGCGCCACATATAGAGACGCGCAATCATTCACCCTCTCATTCACGCGTCCGGACGATGGACCGAATGGACCTCCTGAATGTTTGGACTCCGGGAGGAACCGGGAGAACCCTGAGGAACCCCAGAAATCAGGGACCTTCTAGCTTCTCCTGAAGTCTTCCTGGTCTTCCGTGAGCTGGTGCAGGTTCCTTCAGGTGATTCTGAAGGAACCCGCTGGACTTTGTGTCCGATTTTGGACAGACAAGGGCATCTGTGGGACATTGTGGAAACCTTCTTGTCGTGGCAACTGGACTTCTCCACTTGAAGAAGTCCTAGAGGCTTCTCCAGTTCCAGCAACCTGTGGGGAGCTTCTGGACTTGTTGTGAAAATGAAGAGTCGATGGGCTAAGCTAGGTCTGAGATGGTTGCTATGCTAACAGAGGTGTCGTGTGTTGGGGACAAAGGAGCAACATTTGGGGATGTGAGAAGGTAAAGCCAGACGAAGGAGTGGATCTGGTGGATCTTTGCTGGTTGTTTTGTGGGTTGTTTTGGAGTCCTCTCTCCAAACATCTGTCTTCTCAGGTCAGAACGTGGACATTGGTGTCTTCAAAAGTACTGCCCTTGTCCTTCGGGTGCTGGTGGACCACTAAGTCCTGTCCAACCAGATCCATCACCTGAGCCTCAGTCCATGTGGTCCAACAGGTTTCAGTCCTTTCTTAAGCTTCACCAATCCAGGTAGTCCCCAAAAGTTGGGTTAGCATCACAACCCTTTTAGACCTAGCTTCTGCCCATCAACTCTTCATTTCCATAACAAGCCACCATGACCTCCATCCCCTCACAACCCTGGCAGGTATATCTGGAGACTCCACAAGGGTCACTGGAACCGAAGAACCCTCTGGGATGAGGGGTGGGACATCTTCAAGTGAAGAAATACAAGTCCAGCGCCCTTGAGACCAGAGCCAACCAAACATCTCCCACCTTCTGGACCCGCCCTGCCCTCCAGCCCTTCTTTCCTTTCCCGAAGCCTCATTCATAACTCCAGGACCTTTGTCTTGCAACTGAGCGAACGTGGACTTTAAAACGTTTCAGATACTTTTGTCCATAAATAAAAGACCTGGGTCGAAGGCGAGGCTGCAGGTGCAACAAAAGTGTGTGAAAAGGATCAAACAAATCCCTCGGAAGGACGGTCGAATCGACGGAGGGTCAATTTTCGTCCATCAAGGACGACCCGGACCGTGGCCTCCACAGCGGAGCAGCTTCTCCGGCAGACTGTTACAGTTCCACCGTCCAACGGGAAGATACAGAAAACATTTCCTAGCTCACGTCAGTTACTGCAATACTTCACGTCGCTACTTTGATCATGATTTATTCCTGTATTTGCTAAATATGGAGAGAAAGGTGGACAAGACAGTGGTGAGACCTAGAAGTAGTGACAGTGACCAAAGGACAAGAGGCAGAGCTGGAGGTCGCAGAGATGTTGAAGTTCTCTTTGAGAGTGACCAGGAGTGACTCCAGCAGGTAAACCGAGTACTTTTAGTTTGGCAGCTTCAGGACAGTACTACAATACTTTGTTTATGTCTTAGTATACAACACTCCCAGGTCCAGGTTGTGAAGTATACCGCGATGCATACTTGAGACCTCTTTGGCAAGTGTACTCAGAAGTACCTTCAAGGGAAGTTCACTTCTCACTACTCTGTAAGTTTTAGAGTTGATTAAGTAGTTTTCTTCATAATCAGAGATCGGCAGTGGTACAACCCCGAAAGTACATGTGCAGATACACTATTATGTCCAAAATAGCGAGTAAAGTACTTGCCAAGTGTACTAAGTGATTGTCCCAGGGCGGTGAAGTATGACTGTGTTACGCACAAGGACTGTTAATGTAAATACATACCGTAATTTCCGGACTATTGAGCGCACCTCAATATTAGCCGCACCGGCTAGCCGATCGCTATCTTTAGCTTCCTCCTCAAACTAAAACCGTCAAAGTCGTCTTCTTCGGTGTCGGAGTTGAACGGACTCAGAATTTCCCGGTCATTTCATCGGTCCGATGTGACGAGGATAAACGTTTTAGCGGCGTGAAGCTCGTTAGCGTCCCCCAACCCAAAAAGTCCATATATTAGCCGCAGCTTTGTTTACATAAAAAAAGTCGCGGCTTATCGTCTGGAAATGACGGTAGTTTTACAGATGTGAACAGTGAAAATGGTCACAAGGACTCTTAGAAACCAAACAAAAGAATCTGAGTTTAAACAAACCGAAGCTGGGAATGAAGATCTGCGTTGTTAATAAATAGATGCTATTTGGGACATTTCCGTGTTCATGTTACACGCCGGGTTAGCTCGACCGGCGTGTTAGCTCGACCGCTCGGGCGTCGCGCCCCTTCGCCGTTGTGCGTTTAGCATTCCGCCGTCACGCCTGCCCTCCGGCCCCGGCGGCGGGAAGCTCAGGAATAAAAAAAAAAAAGGCGTCTCAGAATCGCACCGGCTCCGACATCCCGACGTCCAGCTCTCAGGACACCTTCGGAATATCCTCAGCGACAACGAACGCCGGGATCGAATCCAGACTGGGTTGCTAATCGCAATTCAAGGTCGCGACTCGAAGCGGCGCCGCCCGCTGCGGAAAAAATGCCGGCCGCTGCCCTGAAATGTGCGGATATAAACTGACACGTCGCGTCAACAACTCTGTCGGCCATTTTGAAAACCGATTCGAGATTTCTGCATCGGAGGAGCAGCAGTTTCGGCTATTTTTTAGCTAAAAATGTAAATGAGAGAGAAACAACGAGGGGATTCTCACGGTCTCCTGCCATAAATTCGAGAAAAGATGCACGGGTAAGAAAATAAAACATGACCCGTTTACAACTCTGGCGGCCATTTTGAAAAGCGACAGTGGCGGTTTCACTAAAATCCTGAGTTTGAAAGTCCGAGATTTCATTTTTTGATAAATATTGGGCAGGAAATGAGTGACAGAGCGACGTAAAGTCTCGAAAAGACGCACGGGGACAAAAAATACATGACGTCAACAACTCTGTCGGCCATTTTGAAAACCAACTTGGAGGTTTCTGCTTTAGAGTTGCAGCTGTTTCACTAAAATCCCAGGTTTTCGCATCTGATTTTCTATTTTTTGTAAAAATAAGACAGGAAACGACAGCAGAAATGGCGTGCGAGTTCCCCGATCTGCTAACGGAGCGCCGTAAAATCTCAAAAAGACGCACAGGTACAAATATACACAACACGTCAACAACTCTGTCGGCCATTTTGAAAATCGGATTCAGATTTCTGCTTCAAAGCAGCAGCGGTTTCACTAAAATCCCAAGTTTAATGTCTCATTTTCGCGATTTTATCAAAAACGTGACAGGAAACAACTGTAAAAATGGCGTGCGGATTTCACCCGTCTGCTGACCGAATGTCCTAAAGTGAGTAAAAAGATTAAAGTTAAATGAAATGTCAAGAACTGCGGCGGCCATTTTGAAAAGCGCAGCAACGCTTTCACTAAAATCCGGAGTTTTGACAGGAAATGACGGTAGAAATCGGGTTTCCTGGTTCGCTGATCGAACGCCGTAAAGTCAGGAAATAATAGTTTTTCTCTCAAATCGCGAATTTCAACATCAGATGTTCCAATATTTGGAAAAAAAAAATCGACAAACAGCCGTCGCTGCTTCTGCTTTTGTTTTTGGTTGAAGATGATTAGTGACGCTTTGCGTGATACATTTTTAAAATAAAAAGTACTTGTATCTACGTAAACAAACAGGCAGCGTTGTTGAAAACTACCAAGACGAGTGAGAAAGCAGTGAAAGCTGCTATAAAGTTGCTGAACTCGTCTTTAAATCCAAACAGCAAAACATTAATCATCATTAATCATTGTAGAAGAAAAGCTCGGCTCTGTTGATACAGAAATAGCCAGAATTCTCTCAAATTATACAATTTCCAGACTTTTTGATGCCATGTCTTCAGACGTTGAAAGAAGTGTTCTGGAAAAGTTGCACATCAGTGGGAAATTTGCATTGTAACTTGATGAATCTACAGATATTAGATATATTAGATTTCACACGAAGGAAATTGAGGCTACGGTTTCATTCTTATTTGTTAAAAAATGTTTTTGACATATTTATTTGAAGGTTCGCCGTGTGATTTTTCTAATGTAAAATATGTGCCGCGGCTCTAAAAAGGATGGGAAACACTGGATTAAGCCATCGACGTCGTGTCGGAGAAGCCGTCTCCTCCAAGAATGCAAAGGAGATCTGGTGTTTTATTTAATTTCTAAAAAGAATTTAATTTTACGTTTTTTTTTTTTACTCTTCGACTAGAATATGTCTATTTAATCACATTAAAAAATTTTAAATAATGCAAAAAAAAAAAAAAAATGTTAAAGAACGATAAATAGCGGGAACTGAATTACAAAAAAATAAAAATAAAATAATAAAAAAATCAGCTGTGTAGCGAAGGTCCACTGCATTCTCAGATCTGATTGGCAAAAGACATCTGGTATTTCATTTATTTTCCAAAAAGAATTTAATTTTAATTTTTTGTTTTTTTTTTCATCTTTGACTAGAATATGTCTATTTAATCACATAAAAAAATAATAAATTATGCAAAAAAAAAACAAAAAAAAATACAGTAATAACAATAAATCACAAGAACTGAATTATAAAAAAATAAAAAAAAAAAAATAAGAAAAATCAGCCATGTAGCGATGGTCCACTGCATTCTCAGATCTGATTGGAAAAAGACATGTGGTATCTTATTTATCTTCTAAAAAGAAATTAATTTTAATTTTACGTTTTTTTTTTACTCTTTGACTAGAATATGTCTATTTAATCACATTAAAAAATTTTAAATAATGCAAAAAAAATTGTTAAAGAACGATAAATAGCGAGAACTGAATTACAAAAAAATAAAAATAAAATAATAAAAAAATCAGCTGTGTAGCGAAGGTCCACTGCATTCTCAGATCTGATCGGCAAAAGACATCTGGTATTTCATTTATTTTCCAAAAAGAATTTAATTTTAATTTTTTGTTTTTTTTTTCATCTTTGACTAGAATATGTCTATTTAATCACATAAAAAAATAATAAATTATGCAAAAAAAAAAAAAAAAAAAAAAAAAAAAACAGTAATAACAATAAATCGCAAGAACTGAATTATAAAAAAATAAAAATAAAAAAATAAGAAAAATCAGCCATGTAGCGATGGTCCACCGCATTCTCAGATCTGATTGGAAAAAGACATGTGGTATCTTATTTATCTTCTAAAAAGAAATCAATTTTAATTTTTTGGTTTTTTTTCATCTTTGACTAAAATATGTCTATTTAATCACATAAAAAAAAAAATAATGCAAAAAAAAAAAAAGGAAAGAACGATAAATCGCAAGAACTGAATTACACAAAAAAATAAAAATAAAAAAATTTAAAAAAAATCAGCCATGTAGCGATGGTCCACCGCATTCTCAAATCCGATTGGCCGACCCGTTTGACGCATCGCCACGGTGATTGACAGTCGTCTCGCCCGGCAGCTCCGTCCTCGCCGCTCTGATCCCCATCCATCCCCGCCGAGTCTCCGCAGAGAACAGCATGCTAGCGCCGCCGATTCGACCTTGCGCTCGCCGTTTTGTTTTCTTTCCCCGCACGCCGCGGCTCCGTCCGCCCGGGCCGACCTCCCGCCGTCGGTCGTCCATTGTTTCACCCCGGCCGGCTTTCCGAGGGATAGGTCGAGTCGCCGCGGACGTACCCCCGCATCGCGTCCGCAAATGTTTGTTTTGGTCCGACGAGCCCCGAGCCGCCGGACCTCGGAAAAAAACGGCGCCGCACCCCTGCTGCCCAGATAAAACACCATCAAAAGAGGCCTCGTTCCTCCACAACAGCCTGCAGGACCGCTAAGGTTTAAACACTGTGTGTGTGTGTGTGTGTGTGTGTGTGTCATCCAGGAATGCAGGGTGCAAAATCCATCACTTGCTTGTTGGGACTCCTTTGCATTCAAAACACGCCGCCATTTTTGTTTTGCCGTTAGACATTTCAACACTCCGGAAGCTAGATAGGCTAAAGGCTAAACCCGCTAACAGATGGAAACGTTCTTGGTTCCAGGAAGACGCCCCTTCCGGGGGAACTTTTTAGATTTCCCGACGTGCACCACTCCAAAACAAACCGGAGAAGACGACGACACGGATGGAAGGTGGAAGCTAGCGTGGCGTTCATGGGATGAACCACAGATGCTCAGATGACTTGAGGTGCTTTTGTCTTCTCCATGCACTTCCGCTAACCGTTAGCTAACCAGGTTCCTCTGCTAGCCTTATCAGAAAGAAGAGCCGAAAGAAGAGAACTTTTTAGATTAGCATTCCCGACGTGCACCACTCCAAAACAAACCGGAGAAGTTGACGACACGTATGGAAGATGGAAGCTAGCGTAGCGTTCATGGGATAATCCACAGATGTTCAGATGACTTGAGGTGCTTTTGTCTTCTCCATGCACTTCCGCTAACCATTAGCTAACTATGTTCCTCTGCTAGCCTTATCCGAAAGAAGAGAACTTTTTAGATTAGCATTCCCGACGTGCACCACTCCAAAACAAACCGGAGAAGACGACGACACGGATGGAAGGTGGAAGCTAGCGTCCCCGCACTTCCGCTAACCGTTAGCTAACTATGTTCCTCTGCTAGCCTTATCCGAAAGAAGAGCCGAAAGAAGAGAACTTTTTAGATTAGCATTCCCGACATGCACCACTTCAAAACAAACCGGAGAAGACGACAACACGGATGGAAGGTGGAAGCTAGCGTCCCGCACTTCTGCTAACCGTTTGCTAACTATGTTCCTCTGCTAGCCTTATCCGAAAGAAGAGCCTGGACCTCTTCGTCGATCCTTCCTGTCCATTCTGTAGCAGGAAAACATCTGACTAGCATTTTAAAAACGGCGCTTAGCAGTCCGCGAGAAGCGTCCGCTAGCGGGCCGGCATGACTTCCTACAAAACCGTGAAAAACTGAAAGTCGTAGCTGAATGTCCGCGCTCCAAAACTTGCCCCTTTCCGTCGCAGAGATTTTGAAGGTGCAGAACAGGGACGCTACTTTGACAGAAGAACGTCCACTCAGGACGGAAACAAGGCGTGAAATGGCGAGTGAACTTCTCCCGACAGGGGCGCCGCCTGTCCGTGAAATAACCCCTTTAACTCCTAATTGAATTTCTTTAGCGCGATAGCGGTTTTTTAATGTCCAGAAAAGGTGCTGGATAGGATTGTTTTATCTCCGTTCAGGTAGCTGAGAGCTAATCCTGATGTTAGCGACAGGATTCTTCAGGACCTGACGTTGTTTGTTTTGGGTTCTTGCATCCGGCGGCTGCCAACACAGCGGCCGTCGGTTTTTATTTTGTTTTTTGGCGGTGAAAATCCCACCGAGGGATTCCAGGACGCCGCTATCACAGTCAGGTTAGCGGTGGATTCGGGACTGTTGAGCCGCATTTTGTAATAAACGTCCAAAATGTAATAACTTTTTCATTTCATTTTGTAATAAAGCCGCATTTTGTAATAAACTTCCCCAACGCATTTTGTAATAAATTTTGCCGCATTATGTAATAAGTTATTACATTTTGAGAAGATTATTACAAAATGCACTTGCAACTTTTTTATTCTCTAGGAAATATAATAACATGGAATTTATAGAATATTCTCTGTTAATGCAACCTTTGAATAGTGTACTGATAGTAATTGCTAAGTACTGCTACTAGGCTAATACAGTGATGCTAATAATAGGCCTAGCTTTTACACATACTTTAAAGTAAAATAAAAATACAATTAACAAACAAATAAACTATGCTTTAGAATTGTTATTACATAATGCACCATGTTATTACATTTCCTAGAGAATAAAAAAGCTGCAAGTGCATTTTGTAATAATCTTCTCAATATGTAATAACATATTACATCATGTGGCAAATTTTTATCACAAAATGCGGCAAAATTTATTACAAAATGAAAAAGTAATAACATTTTGGACGTTAATTACAAAATGCGCTTGTAACTTTTTTATTCTCTAGGAAATGTAATAACGTGGAATTTATAGAATATTCCCTGTTGTTACATTTTGGACGTTTATTACAAAATGCACTGTTATTACAAAATGCGGCACAACAAGGACACACTATTCTCTTGCTGCAACACCATGGTGAGATGCATTTTGTAATAAACGTCCAAAATGTAATAACTTTTTCATTTCATTTTGTAATAAAGCCGCATTTTGTAATAAAGCCTCATTTTATAATAAACTGCCCCGACGCATTTTGTAATAAATTTTGCCGCATTATGTAATAAGTTATTATATATTGAGAAGATTACTACAAAATGCACTTGCAACTTTTTTATTTTCTAGGAAATGTAATAGCATAGTGCATTATGTAATAACAATTCTAAAGCATAAGTTTGTTAATTGTATTTTATTTTACTTAAAAGTATTTGTAAAAGCTAGGCCTATTATTAGCATCACTGTATTAGCCTAGTAGCAGTACTTAGCAATTACTATCAGTACACTATTCAAAGGTTGCATTAACAGAGAATATTCTATTAATTCCATGTTATTACATTTCCTAGAGAATAAAAAAGTTGCAAGTGCATTTTGTAATAATATTCTCAAAATGTAGTAACTTATTACATAATGCGGCAACATTTATTACAAAATGCATCGGGGCAGTTTATTACAAAATGCGTCAGTTTATCACAAAATGCGGCTTTATTACAAAATGAAATGAAAAAGTTATTACATTTCGGACGTTTATTACAAAATGATCCGTTATTACAAAATCCGGCTCAACAGGCTCCTACAACCTTTTTAGAAGGTGTTTCTTGATTTATTTGGACGGTGGAGGAACCATTGATGGTTCCTCAGGAAGTTAAACATGACGAAGGCGCTCTGTGATTGGTGGAGCTCGTTTAAAGCTTCTGGCTTGCTACGCGACAAAGCGTCAACCAGAATAAGAACGTTAGCTAACGGCTAACAGGTATCTTCGCGCGACAAAGATGTAAACAAACGTTGTGGTCGCTTCACTTCCATGTCTTCTTCTTTTTCGGTTTGTTTTGGAACGTAGCGCCGGAGGCTACAGATGCTACGCTAGTCCCTCAACGCCTGTGGGGATGCAAAGCTAAAAGATTCCCCCCTGGAGGAAACAGAAGTAGCTACTTCCTGGAAACAATAAACAAGCCGGACACTTCCTGGAACTTCTGGGTCCCGAAGCAGCTGCAGAGCCGGTGAAAACGTCCAAAGCTCAAATCCGGACGCTGAAACCAGCCGCCTCCTCCGGGGAACCAATCACTCTTTATCGCCAAAGCTCATATATCGATGTCTATTTGGGCCGAGCCGGCTGAGCCGGCGGGGGACCGGTTTTCTATCTGAAATGCAGCCGGGTGGACGATTTATTTTCTTTTTCTTCTGTATTTGTTGTGTTTTTTTTGTCATTTTTACCCGGGAAAAAAAAACCCTCCGTCTGTTTAACGCAAGACCGACCCGGCGACGGGGAACGGCGAGATCCTGCAGGATGTCAGGAAGGGCGCCGGTCGGACGAGATGTATTCATTATCTGCGCCGCCCGTCCTGCGCTCAGGGACCCGGAGGGGGCGGAGCCTATCTCAGCCGTCATCAAGCGGGAGGCGGGGCTTAACGAATCGGCGGCTGTCAATCAGAGACATACAACCATTCATAAAGACTTCTGGACCATCAGGATCTCCAATGAACCTCTTGGAGGAACCTCATGCAGATGCAGGAAGAACATGGAGGTCTGAGGTGCAACCATTCACCTCTTCATCCAGACATCTGGACCATGTAGGATCTCCAATGAACCTCCAATGGACTGTTGGAGGAACCCCGAGGAACCTCATGTGGAGTCGAGGAGAACAGGGAGCAGAAGAAGCCCCCCATGTCAGAATCCAACTTGAGACCTTCTTGCTCTAAAATGCAACCATTCACCCTCTTATTCAGACATCTGGACAATGTAAGACCTCCTGCATGTTCTTGAACCATCTGAGGAACCTCATGCAGAAAGAGGGAGAACATGGAGACTCCAATCACTCCCGTGTCCAAATCCAACTTGCTTGGAGATGCAACCATTCAGCCTCCCATTCACACGTCTGGACAATCAAGATCCCCAATGATCTTCTCGGACGTTCCAGGAGGAACCGCAAGCAGACGCGGCGAGAAGATGGAGCTCTGAAGCGCTATCATTCACCCATTCATCCAGATGTTCTCCAACAAAACCTCCAGCATGTGTTCGGACTGTGTGAGGAACCCAGGGAGAACTCGAAGACTAACGGCTAACGGCTAACGGCTGCGCCAACCTGGTTAGCGGCATAAACAAATAAATAAAATTAAAGAAATAACACGGGCGATTGAACTGGGAGTCGCTGAGCTCGACAGAAGAGAATAATAAAAAACAAAATAAAAGTCAGAATACTGTCCCGCAGGCTGAGAAGGTAGCTTCCAGCTCTTCGGCACATCGAGCAGAAACAGCTCCCCGATGACTCAGACGCTTCCTGCTTATTTGTTTTGAAAAAAGAAATTAGAATAAAATGCATAAAATAAAGATGTATTCAAGAAGTTGTTGACTTCAGTCAACGGGAGGCTTTTCGGCATCCCATCGCTACGAAACGTGCTAAAGGCGCTAAACGTTAGCGCTCGCCGTTCCAGAGTCATGAAGTAAAGTTTGTTTATATTTTCATTTCTTTTTGTTTCACTCATTCATTTAATCTTTCACATCACGCCTCATTCATTCATTCATTCGTTCGTTTGCACGTCATATCGAGAAAAAAAGATGGCTAACTCTCGCTAACTTTAATAGTCGTGATATGTTTTTATTTCAAATCTGCTTCTTAGTTTGTTTTTAATGAAATTTCCTCCCACTTATAGTTTTTTTAATTTTTATTTTTTTTCAAAATGGCGCTGGAAAACGGCAGCCTGTCTTTTTTAACGAATTTCCCCGATAAAGTATTAGTTTATCAGTATAGTATCAGTATAGCAAGATAATGAACGAGTGTTGAATTAAAACGTATTTTATTTAAATGTCATTTTAAATTTGAAGGTGACGGCGATCATGCGGCATCAAAATGTTCAAATATTTTTTTCGCTCTTAATAAGCGACTGCAAAGAGAGAGGATGGCGTTTTTGGTTTTGCTGCCGGCGATCATTTAAGTTTTTTTTTAATTTTATTTTTCATAAATACAAGGAGGACTCAAAACCACATTGAGTATTTTACTTAAAAATAACCTTCAACCCAACGTCTTTTTTTTTCTCCAAGAGTTCAAAATGTTTTGTTGGCTGCAGAAATGCAATTTCATTTTCTCTTCAGTCGTTCATTGATTTAACAAAAAAAAAAAACAAAAAAAAAAAAAACACACATTTTCTTTAAACGCAGCATAAAGGCGAGAAAAAAAAAACAACAGGTTATATGTTGTGTTAATTCATTTTCAATTTCAAAAGCGTCGCGTGGCTTCCGGTGTTTTCTTTTCTGCCTCTTTGTTTGGGAAAAGTTGCCGATTCCTGAGGCGAGAGCCAACTAGCAGTGTTTGCAGACACACACACTCTTGCTAAGCTTGCTAAGCTAGTTCATCGCGGCGCAAAGTACAAAAATAGCAAAAATGACACCGTTATTTCCAAACTGCTAGCCGCTACGTTGAATGCAGCTAACGAGCTTCACGCCACCAAAAACATTCAGCCGCGTCACAACAGGACGATGAAATTAGAGTGAAATTCTGAGGCCGTTCGATTCCGATTCCGAATAAAAAGACGACTTTAACGTTTTTAATGCGCAGGAGGAAGATGGAGATGGACATCCGCTGGAGGAGGACAAATGCATGAATGGACTTTTCCTTGATATTTATTATTCGTCTTTTTCATCAGCCATTTTACAGCCGCCGTTCGGAAAAAAAAAAATTCCAGTGCGTATTTGTGTCTGTTATTAATATGTATTTAACTACAGAATATATGTGTGTGAATGAGAGGAACCCGGGAGGAACGGTGAGGCTACAGGGAGTGGAGATCAACAATGACCAGAAGACAGGAAGCAGAGCTGGAGGTTGCAGAGATGAAGATGTTGGGGTTCTCTTTGGGAGCGACCAGGATGGAGAGGATCAGGAATGAGTCCATCAGAGGGACGACACATGGTAGATGTTCTGGAGAGAAGGTCAGAGAGTGAATATTTTTGGTGGATGGATGCTGGAATTGGAGGTCTAGAAGAAGACCAAAGAGAAGATCTATGGATGTTGTGAGAGAGGAGGATCCAGAAAGTAAGGTTAGTTAGAGAAGGTTGACTCGCTGCAGGGAAACGTTCAAAGGAAAAGAAGAATTTGTCACAGGGGTGCAGGACATGTATGCCCGAGACAAAGTGATGTCTGAGATGGTTTGGATATGAACACTCCTCTGTTCATGTCCAAACCACAGTAAATATTTGGGTAGAGGGTTGCAGAAAGTGGATTTGCCAGGCAGGAGGTCCAGAGGAAGACCCAAGAGAAGATTTATGGACGTCGTGAGAAAAGATTGGTGTGAGAGAGGAGTATTCAGAGAGTAGGGTTAGTTAGAGGAGGTTGACTCGCTGAAGGGAAACTCTCAAAGGAAAAGAAGAATTTGTCACAGGGGTGCAGGACATGTATGCCCGAGACAAAGTGATGTCTGATATGGTTTGGATATGAACACTCCTCTGTTCATGTCCAAACCACAGTAAAGATTCGGATAGAGGGTTGCAGAAAGTGCCAGGCAGGAGGTCTAGAGGAAGACCCAAGAGAAGATTTATGGACGTCGAGAGAGAAGATATGAAATATGTACACAAAAATATTTCAAAATATTTCAGCCGGTGAGGCTCAATAGTCCAGAAATGACGGTATTTAAGTGACTGACAAATGACTGTTGTGGTCTAAAAAGTAACAATAGTGCTGAAGTTCACAGCAACTGAACCGCCAACCTTCTGACTGCAGGTGATCCACCAACTCCAGCTCCTTCATCCAGGAGATCAAAAAAATCGGGAAAGAAATCACGTACGGGAACGACTTCACCGGCGGGATTCGCGACCCCTGGATCACAGAGGCGGGATTAAAAAGCGTGAATCCTATCTTCTTTTTCATCTTCTTCTTCTTCACCTTCTTTTTTTTTTCCAGGAGACAATAAAGGGCCGTTCGGCGGCGAGGAAGAAGAGACGGACCAGAAGCCGACGGCGTGGAAATGAAAAGGGAGGATATGAAGAGACGTAAAGATACTGAGGTACAACCTGGAACAAGAAGCGCTGGGGTTTGATGTCACGGCTTCATAGCTCACACACACACACACACACACACACACACACACAGATATATATCTCTTTAATCTGAGAACATCAGTAGAAATGTCATGACAGCCTTCCAGCGATCTTCATCCATCCATCCATGATCTGTCCATCCTTTCATCCATCCTTCCTTCCATCATCCTTCCAGCTTCTATCCTTCCATCATGCAGACGTTCTTCCATCCGTCCATCAATCCATCTTCCATCCATCTCTGTTTTCATCTTACTGTTAAATATTCATTCATTCATAAAACTTCCTGATGATCAGACATAATACTACTAATACTAACAATAATAATAAAAATTAATGATAATAATAATAATAATAATAGTGACACCACTACGACTACTACTACTAATAATAATAATATAATAATAATAATAATCATCATAATAATACTTATGATAATAATAACAATACTTGTAATAATAATAATAATGATAATAACAATAATAATAATAATAATAATAATACCACTACTACTACTACTACTAATAATAATAATAATCATCATCATAATACTTATAATAATAATAATAATAATAATACCCGTACTACCACTACCAATGATAATAATAATACTTGTAATAATAATAATAAGAAGAATAATAATAAAAATAATAATGATAATAACAATGATACCACTACTACTCTTAATACTAACACTACTACTATTAATACCAATACTACTACTAATAATAATAATAATGACAACACTAATAAAAATAATAATAATAATAATAATAATAATAATAATAATGATGCCACTAATACTAATAATAATAAAAATTCTTCTTATAATGATAATAACAATAATACTTAGAATAATAATAATAATGATACCACGACTACTACTACTAATAATAGTAATAATAAAAGTAAAAACGATGATGATGATAATGACGCTACTACTACTACTAATGATAATAATATTAATAGTAATAATAATGATACTACTACCGTTAATAATAATAGTCATAATAATAATCATAATAATTGTAATAAAAAAGATGAAAATGATGCTACAACCACTACTAATAACAATAAAAATAATGATGATAATGATACGACCACTGAAAATAATAAAAATGAAAATGATAATAAGAATAATGATATGATTCATACTACTAATAATAATGATAATAATACTAATAATAATCAGAGAGAATTTCACTTCAGGGTATTGTGAATAAATAAATGAAAAAAAAAGAAAAAGAAGAAGTCGGTATTCTCTTTGCGTTTGCCGTGCCTGAGAGAACTTCAATTTGTCTGATTTTTTTTTACATTTTTTTTTTTTTAAAGTTAAATAAAATATTTATCCACGCGACGCTAATACATCCTACGTCGCCTCCCGGCATTTTACACAATCTGTTTTTTTTATGTTTTTTTCAAGTCGGCAGCTCTGAGGACT
>NC_141306.1:1365727-1415727 GCF_037954325.1 Fistularia commersonii | reverse complement strand
CCCTCCACCTCATCTGTTAGCTCCCACTGCTAATTCTCATGCTGACCAGGTTTGGATGAACTCCATCAGACGTCTAAGGACGAGCTGCTGGTGGTGGAGGAGGTAGCTAAATTGTTAGCTTACAAGGCTAATTATTAGCCCCGACAGCTAGTTATTAGCCCTCATGTCTACTTTATTATAGTCTAACGCTAAATTAATACCATCTGCCATAAATGTATTCCTCTGCAGCCAAATTGTTAGCTTCCAAGGCTAACTAGTAGCACTTGCAGCTAATTCATTAGTCTCTACAGCTATTTTGTTAGCTTCCATGGCTATTTGTCAGCCTCAGCAGGTTATTTACTAACCCCTTAGGTTAATTTACTGGCCCCAACAGTTGATTTATCAGCCCACGCAGCTACTTTGTTGACTAATTCGCTAATTCTGTCTGTCCCCTTGCGGCCGTCACCAATGACCCATCAAGCGAACGGAGCGCTCCACAACGTTAAAATCAAGCCAACCGGGTCTAGATAAACTCCAACGGACGTCTGGCGGCGAGCTAGCGCTGGTGGAGGAGGAGGCGGTGGAGTCGGAGGTTCCGGCGCGAGTAGCGCTTCCTATAAATTAGCCTGTAATTGCGAGCCGGGGCTTCATTTACACTCCAATTTTACAGTAGCACTTCCAAACACCTCTCGCGGCAAAGGGCCGCGAATTTAGGTGAGTAGATGGAGATAATAAACGTGATTTGTTTTGCACCGCCGTCCCCGAATCCACCCTCCTCCTCTTTCGTGTCCACGGTGCACTTTTTTTGTTAAGCGGCCGAGTAAGAGGAACGACCTCTCATAAAATCCCAATTAAGGTAATGTGCGAATGAGCGTCCAGGTCCGGCGGCGGCTGATGGTGATAAATGTCCGTCGGCCATCTTTGAGAGCGCGACGGCGTCGCCGGCCAGCCGCCGCCGCTGCGGGGAGGCAATAACGAGCTACCAAAACTGTTTGGTTTGCGGCCAATCATCCGGGCCGATGCTGTCGGGCGGCAGGAACGGCTGCCAAGCGTTTGTTGTGATTCATCCCGACGTGTTCACGAGCAGTCGCTCTGACAATCCATCCCCGTTTAAAACCTCGGGGGTAAAGCTCGCGCTCGGGGCGGCGCCACGTTTCCCAGCGGCGACTCGTCTATAGGCGTCTGGCGGTGAGACGAAAACGAAAAAAATAGGCTTCAAAGAGAACGACGCGCTTTCATTTGACAACCCGTGTCGGGCGAATGAATAAAAAAACAAATAAATGAGTGAATTAATTAATGGGATGAAACAGCGGCAGAGGCAGGGTTTGTTTACGTTCCTTCGGAGTCCTCGGGAGTCGCTTGCCAAGATGGCGGCGTTTATCGGTCTGAGGGATCGACGCTAATGACGTCACGGGACGAGAACGGAAAGGACAATAATTACAGAAACAATTAGAAAGTAAATAAATCCATGGACTGTCAATCACAGCTGTGATTGAACTGAGAGGCGGGGCTTAACCCCAGCTAATTGGTTTGCGCCCAAGGCTAACTATTAGCCTCTAGGGCTTATATATTTGTCTCAAGCTAACTTGTTAGCTCCCAAGGCTAATTATTAGCACCCGCAGCTCATTATTAGCTCCTGTAAAAATGATAAGAATCAATTATTTTGATATTGAATCATATGATGCAAGAACCCTATGACAGTATCGCTGATTTGCTATACCCTTGAAGCTGATGAGTTAGCTAATTATTAGCCCTCGTTACTAATTTATTGCTCCCTGCAGCTAATGTATCATTCGACAACTAATATAGTGGCTTCCACCGCTAATTATTAGCCCCCGCAAGTAATTTATCAGCCCCTGAAGCTAATCTATCAACTTAAGCTACGTTTTCATCACCAAGTGATGGAGTTGCCCCAAGGCTAATTATTAGCACCCGCAGCAAATTATTAGCCCCTGTAAAATGATAGGAGTGAATTACTAATTATTAGCTGATTGGTTTGCACCCAAGGCTAACTTTTAGCTTCTAGGGCTAATATATTTGTCTCCAGCTAACTTGTTAGCTCCCAAGGCTAATTATTAGCACCCGCAGCTGATTATTAACCCCTGTAAAAATGATAAGAAATCAATTATTTTGATATTAAATCAAATGACGCAAGAACCCTATGACACACCCTAGCCCCTTGAAGCTAAAGTGTTTGCTAATCATTAGCCCCGCAAGTAATTTATCAGACCCTGAAGCTAATCTATCAACTTAAGCTACACCTAGTGACGGAGATGTACCAAACCTAATTATTAGCACCCGCAGCTAATTATTAGTCCCTGTAGAAATTATAAGAATGAATTATTTTAATCACATGATATGAAATTATATGACGCAACAACCCTAGGACAACATCGCGAATTTGCTAGCCCTTTGAAGCTTATTGTTAGCAAATTATTAGCTAATTGGTTTGCACCAAAGGCTAACTATTAGCTTCTAGGGCTAATATATTAGTCTCCAGCTAACTTGTTAGCTCCCAAGGCGAATTAGTAGCACCCGCAGATAATTATTAGCCCCTATAAAAATGATAAGAATTAATTAATTTAATCACATGATATCAAATCATATGAAGCAACAACGCTAGGACAACATTGCTAATTTGCTAGCCCCTTGAAGCTAATGTGTTGCTAATTATTACTCCCTGCAGCTAATTTATCATTCGACAACTGATATAGCGGCTTCCACCGCTAATTATTAGCCCCTAGAAGTAATTCATTAGCCCCTGAAGCTAATCTATCAGTCTAAAGCTACATTTTTACCACTTAGAGACGGAGATGTAACCACGAGATTCCGGTAATTTTTCAAAATAAAAGATTTTTCAAAATGATGATCGACTCAGATAATAAATCCAACGTAAATAATTGATTATTCCTCGGGCGGCCCGGTACCAAATGATCCACGGACCGGTACTGGTTTAAACAACAAACAAAGAGAAGATTTATGAACAGGGTTAGAGTTTCTTATTTACACTGTTCGGGAAAAAAACATTTCCAGTACGTATGAGTGGACGTTACCGGTGTGTATTTCATTAAAAGTTAAAAAAATTGTTTTGTATAAATATCTCTGTTACAACATGGACACCTGCAGCTTATAGGTAAGTGCAGTCTATATCTGTACACATTTATTATGTTTACATTTATATACCGGTTTAGGTTTTTTTTGCAGCTGCAGCTTATATTCAAGACGCTCAATAGTCCAGAAAACACGGTAAAATGTATTTTATTTTAGTTTGTTCATTTTAAAATGTCATTTTAAATATGAAGATGATGGGGATCTTGTAATCACTAAATAAAACCTGTACAAATATTTTTGTCGCTCTTAAAAAGCAACCTCGCAGAGAGAAAACGGCATTTTAAGTATTCATAAAATTTCGTTTTTTCTTTTGTTTGTTTGTTTTTTTCATAAATACAAGACTGACCCAAATAGACGTTGAGTATTTTGCTTAAAAGTAACCTTCATGCAATGTTTATTTTTTTCAGTTAAAAATCCAGTACGTATCTGTGCATGATACTGGGATGTATTTAAGATAAGATAAAATTTTTTGATTTAATTAAAAGAAAAAAAAAGGTAAAAAAAAAAAATTAAATATCTCATATTGCAGCTAATACATACAAACATATATTATTTAGTTTTTTTCAAGCCAGTTCGGCTTATATAGTAAGGTGCGCTCAATAGTATGGGAAATACGATAAATACGTACCGTTTGTTGTTTAACAACAACGGCACTTGATCAGAACCAGCTCGCTTTGCTATGATTAAACAAAAAAAAAATTAAAATCTGTCGCCGTGTTGTTTCAGGGGGAACAACCCGCCGCTCTAATAAAAAAAAAAAAAAAAAAAAAGATAAAGCGCCAAATGTACCGGGGAGGAATTTACCGCCGCAACTGGTGACACAGATGCCTCGGTAGTTACCGGGCTCTGATTTGCGCGGGGTTTTGGACGGGAAGGAGGGGAGGGTTTGCACCAGATGCCTGGAAAATATCCAGACTGTAAAATTACCGGGGGAGAAAACTTCCCCGGCTGCTGGTGAGCGATGAAAATAAACGCCTTCATCCGCAGGGTAGGTGACGCACGAACACGTCAGCCATCGACCGCCGATCCGATCGGAGTCATTTCATCCTGCAGGACGACTTCCGTTCCCTGACTTTTGCAAAAAAAAACCCCTCCGCCGTCATTTCGCCGTCCAATCCCGGCACAGACGTGCTAGCGTTTAACCATCTGGGCGCCATGGCGACTATAATTTACCAACTTTCACCCCCCGACCATCATCCCGATGCCGCGATCGATTGTCGTGGACGGAAAGACAAATGGTTGCATGCGTGTCGAGGCGCCGCCACATTAGCGCGATCGAACTAGCGACCGACTAGCAACTGGATGTTAGCGCCATTTTGCCATTTCCCCGCCCAACACTGCATTCCCTGCCAGCATCGTTAGCAGTCTAGGATGGTAGAATCAGGATCAGAGAAAAATATTTATAAATGTATTTATAAATGTATTTAAGACATCCAAAAATAACATAAAAAATAACCTAAAAAAAAATCATTTAAATAAATGAACACATTTAAAATAATAAATAAATAAATAAATTTATAAATAAATAAATTTAAAAAAGGATAAAAATAATAATATAAATAATAATAATATAAAAATAATAAATTATACATATATATATATATATATACATATGTATATATATATGTATATATACTGCTCAAAAAATTAAAGGGAACACTTGAACAACACAATGTAACTCCAAGTCAATCCCACTTGTGTGAAATCATAGTGTCCACTCAGGAAGCAACACAGATTCATTTGGACTTGTTTTAAGGACATTACATCAAAGTTGGATCAGCCTGGAGTTTGTTTTTACACTTTAATTTGGAGTGTGATTCTTATCCAGACCTCCATGGGTTGATACAATTGATTTCCATTGATCGTTTTTGTGTGATTTTGTTGTCAGCACATTCAACTGTGTAAAGAGCAAAGTATTTCATAAGAATATTTCATTCATTTAGATCGAGGATGTGTTTTTTAAGTGTTCCCTTTATTTTTTGAGCAGTGTATATATATATATATATATATATAAAAGTTACTGTACAGAATTGTACAAATTGTAAGCTTGCTCTTTATTTCTATAATAAATATCTCATGAGCAGCATTCCACTCAGTGGGTGTCAGGCAATGAGGGTTTTGCTGAGAATTGAGGATTTGGACGGCTCAGGGGACGAACGTTGACCTTTTCTGAGTTTTGCAGGCGGGGCTGGAGAGTCTGCGACCAGAATGGAGCCACTCGAAGGCCGGGTGTAAGATACGGTACCGAGGCGGCGTTCCCGAACAGACGCTCGCGTGTCACATCCACGTCGACCATTTTATCCGCCTCGGAGGAGGTTTAGACTTTGATCCCGAATAAATGGCGGCGACTACCAATGCCTTCGATCTTTCACCCGGGTTCGTCTTCTTCATTTTGCACTTCCTCTTCTTCCCAGCGCACGTTCTAATGCCAGCGGAGATGAGTTGTTCCGACCGGCTGCCACCGAGCTCCGGAGAAGCCCCCCTGATAGAGCCCGGGTCTTAACGCTCCGCAGGCCGGTAATCCCCCCCAGTCTTTGCGCGAGCCTTAGCGGAGCGCAGTCAGTGTTTGGTTTTGAATTTAGATTTTTTTTTTTTTTTTTTTTAGGTCGCAGCGCGTTTTATTTGTTTATTCTTTTACCTTGACTTATCTAGTGTTTCTTTGTTCCGCTCCTTTTATTTCCCTTCCATTGATTTTTGTTTTGATAGCGAAGCAACTTCTCGGCGATAAATAAAAGTTGTTTGCTAGCTTAAAGTGGCTATTATTTTCTTTTTCTTTAGATTTTTATTCCCTCGACGGTCGTCCTATCGTGTCTCAGGATTGTTTAGCCGGCTCCCTTTTACTTTTCTCCCCGACTTTTGTTTTGTCCTGCCTTACGAACCGCCACGTGAAATCTAATGACGCCTTGTTTACGCCGTCTCTGCAGCGACGGTATTGATTTCCGTCACGTATCGATTTTGCGCCGCCGTCTGAGGTTCAATCACCGGAGCCGGTAAGGCCATCGGGTCGTCGCTCTGTCATAGAGATGACACATATGAGCCTTTTACGCCCGGCAAAAACAATACCTAACACCTGCTAGCGTCTGCGCTACGTCCGTAGCGGCCATGTTGATTGACAGCAGTCGTCAAGGTAACGATCTATTTCCTGGAAATTGACCCTTAGAGAAGCAGCGATGCCCCTTTTTCCGACAGCGGCTCCGACGAAGGGTGACTGAAACCCGAACGACTGATCTTTGTTTGTTTGTTTTGAAGTTAATTCGGACGGTGTAGAAATACATTAAGCACAGAGGCAGAGATGTTTTTACCAGATTATAGCTCATAGCTAATTTCCATCTGTAGTCCTGGACAATACAAATATAAAACTGTATAGAATAGACAATATATATAAAATATACAGATAGCCAATAGGCATATACACTGCTCAAAAAATAAAGGGAACACTTAAAAAACACATCCTAGATCTAAATGAATGAAATATTCTTATGAAATACTTTGCTCTTTACACAGTTGAATGTGCTGACAACAAAATCACACAAAAACGATCAATGGAAATCAATCGTATCAACCCATGGAGGTCTGGATTAGGAATCACACTCCAAATTAAAGTGTAAAAACAAACTCCAGGCTGATCCAACTTTGATGTAATGTCCTTAAAACAAGTCCAAATGAATCTGTGTTGCTTCCTGAGTGGACACTATGATTTCACACAAGTGGGATTGACTTGGAGTTACATTGTGTTGTTCAAGTGTTCCCTTTATTTTTTTTGAGCAGTATATTCGCAAGTTGAACGTGCTATTGTTGCTTTCTTTTTCTACTTCCCGTCCGTGAGACTTCTTGATATTTCCGACGGTCGCACGCGTTTCCATTCGCCTTCGACGTCGGAAATCCCGGCTAACGGACGATCACAAGCGACTCCACCTCTTCCGGAAAACCATCACCCGCAACAGAACCGTGTTTTTTTTTTGTTTTTTTTTCCCCCTCCAATGCAAGAACAGTCATTTATTTCCCCAGCAAGCGCTCCTCCTTCACTCCCTCATCTTTGTTCACTTCTAATTAACTGACATTTTGCTTGGATGGATTTCAAAAGGCCATTGGAGAAAACAGCTCCGCCTGGCTCCGGGTTAGTCAATCTCTCATCTGAATTATGGGCTTTTAAAAGTCAAGGCATTATGAGATTGCCAAATGGTGAGGATGAAACACAACAATGTGCCGACTGGATGAGGAAACGGGAGGGCGGCGAGGGTTCGGAGGGGTTCGCCGAGCGCCGAGCTTCAAGGACCCTCCAAGACCGGAGCGTCTGGATGAAGCGTCTCCTCATTGATGGCTCGGCGGCGTGACGGCTTCCCGCCGCCGTGCAGGACCGCCGTTTGTTGCCGAAGACGGAAGACGCAACGGGGAAGACGGGGGATGCTGTTTGATTCTTTCTGCGTTTTTTTGTTTTTTTTTTTTTTTTTTTTTTTTTGGCCGCTGTCTTTTAAACTCCAAAGAAACAAAAACTTTCCAAGATGGCGCCGGAAGACGGCGGTCTGTCGCAGCAGCTGATATTATTTCTACCTCTATTTCTTTACACGTCATGCATTAACTCTATTTTATCCTTTTTTTCCTCATCCGGCTTATTTTTTTGTTTATTATATAATTGCTATCCCTGTTTTCGTTGTGATTGTCCTTTTTTTTTCCCTCATTTTGTCGTTCATTCTTATCTTTGTTGTTGTTCTCTCTCTTTGATGTATTTATTTGTGAATATATTTGTCTAATTTATTCATACTATTATTCATATTTATCGACACTATAATGGTTTCGCTGCTGTGAAAAAAAATTGAGAAAATTTCTTATAATTCTGTGTGAATTTTTTATGTTTTTTTTTTTCATTCAGAAACTCCAGAGCGAAAATACAATTTTTTTTTTTTTAGTTTTTTTGTTTGTTTTTTTTCCCAAGATGGCGCCGGAAGACGGCGGTCTGTCGCAGCAGCTGATATTATTTTTATCTCTATTTCTTTACACGTCATGCATTAACTCTATTTTATCCTTGTTTTCCTCATCCGGCTTATTTTTTTGTTTATTATATAATTGCTATCCCTGTTTTCGTTGTGATTGTCCTTTTTTTTTCCCTCATTTTGTCGTTCATTCTTATCTTTGTTGTTGTTCTCTCTCTTTGATGTATTTATTTGTGAATATATTTGTCTAATTTATTCATACTATTATTCATATTTATCGACACTTTAATGGTTTCGCTGCTGTGAAAAAAAAAAATTGAGAAAATTTCTTATAATTCTGTGTGAATTTTTTATGTTTTTTTTTTTTTCATTCAGAAACTCCAGAGCGAAAATACATTTTTTTTTTTTTTTTTAGTTTTTTTGTTGTTTTTTTTTCCCAAGATGGCGCCGGAAGACGGCGGTCTGTCGCAGCAGCTGATATTATTTTTATCTCTATTTCTTTACACGTCATGCATTAACTCTATTTTATCCTTGTTTTCTTCATCCAGCTTATTTTTGTTTATTTTTGTCATTGCTATCCCTGTTGTTGTTTTGGTTGTCAATTTTTTTCCCCCCATTTTGTTTTCATTCTCATCCTTGTTGTTGTTGCTGTTCTCTCTCTGCTGTGTTTATTTGTAAATATATTTGTCTAATTTGTTCATATTTATATTCATATTTATCGACACTCTAACGGTTTCGCTGCTGTGACAAAAGAATTTTGATAAAGTTTCTTATAATCCTGTGTGATTTATATATATATATATATATATATATATCTTATATAAACTCCAGAGCGAAAGTACATTTTTTAATTTTTTATTTTTATTTTATTTTTTTATCAAGATGGCGCCGGAAGACGGCGGTCTGTCCAACAGCTAATATTATTTTTACCTCTATCTCTTCAAACATGTCATGCATTAACTCTATTTTATCCTTGTTTTCCTCATCCGGCTTATTTTTGTTTATTTTTTTGTTTATTATGTAATTGCTATCCCTGTTGTCGTTTTGGTTGTCCTTTTTTTTTCCCTCATTTTGTTGTTCACTCTTGTCCTTGTTGTTGTTGTTCTCCCTCTCTGCTGTGTTTATTTGTAAATATATTTGTCTAATTTGTTCATATTTATATTCATATTTATCGACACTATAACAGTTTCACTGATGTGACAAAAGAATTTCGATAAAGTTTCTTAGTTTCTTATAATCCTGTGTGAATTATATATGTTTTTTTCTTCTTCATTCAGAAACTCCAGAGCGAAAATACATTTATTTTTAATTTTTATTCTTCTTTTTTTTTCTCAAGATGGCGCTGGAAGACGGCAGCCTGTCGAAGCAAATCGTATAATTTTTACCTTATTGTTCTCCCTGCTTTCTATTTATTTGCGGATGTTTTTTTGTTTTTTTTTCCTTTTTTTTTGCTTTTTTCTAATCGTCAATTTAAATTTATATTCATTATTATTGACACTGTAACTGTTACACTGCTGTGATAAAAGACCATAGCAACAACTTGCGTTTTTTTTTTTTTTTTTTTTTTTTTTTGCTATTTTCTAATTGTCAATTAAAATTTATATTCATATTTATTGACACTGTATCTGTGACAAAAGACCTCAGCAACAACTTGCGTCAAAATGGACCAAGACGTCCAAGCTGAGAAATTCAGTCCCGGTTAGCGGTTCGCTAACTCCACGCTAATTTCAGCCAGACTGTAGATGTTGCTCAGCGTAGCGGGCATTTCTCGCTTTCCAGTTCCACCAATCACCGAGAAGCTTCGCGGCGTGAGGCTCTTTGGCAGGAGGTATCTAGCGTAGCGCTATCCTGCTGGAGGCACCGCGTTTCCGCAGCCTTCGGCAACAATCCTGCATCGCAGCGGGAAGCCGTCACGCTGCCAAGTGATCAATGGACAAGGACATGATGGAGGTGGAAGCTGCCATCTCCACGACGTCCTCGACGTCTCCCTCCTTTCCTTCTTCTTCAGCGCGGAACCGAAGGTGCACGTCACACCCTACCGAGTTCGTGTCTTCCATCTGGAAATATCTGAAAACGTCCGAGTCACAGCTCGCCGAGACCGGGACCGGCCGCCGCCGCCGCCGCAGAGATGCTTTTCCGCGGGATGAGCGGCGCGGATAATGAAAGAACGAACCCTGATAATTTATTGTCAATAAATGTAATGCATGGATGTGTTGATTTAGCGAAACGCGGAGCCGGGAGGTTAATGAAAGAAGAAAACTCAGTCAACTCCTTGGGGACGCGGCGTCACGGTGAAGACGAGCGGCGGCTGCCAGGTCGGCGAGCGGGGGGGGCGCCAACAGCTGTGGCGGCAAAACAGACGCACAAATACAACCCGACCTGCGACGCCCGCTCTGGGACACGGAGGTTTCCTTATGAGCTGTGAATGAATGAGTGAATGGCTGCGCGTCTCCAGGTGATGCGTGAATGAGAGGCTGAAGGGTGGAAACTCTCCAAAGTACATGTGAGTGAATGAGTGAATGTTTTTTTGTCACCAAATAACACACGAATGAATGGATATATGAATTAATTCATGAGTGAATGGTTGTAAAGTCTCTCTATGACACATGAATAAATGAATGAATAAGTGAACGGCTTAATGTTTATATGAGATGTGAATGGATGAGTGAATGGTTGTATGTCACTATATAACCTATGAATGATTGATTATAATGAATGGTTGTATGTCTCTATAAGACATGTGAATGAGAGGGTGAATGGTTGTATCTCTAAATTGTGCGAATGAATGAATATTTGGATGAATGAATGTTGTATGTCTCTATGACATATGAATGAATGGTTGTGTGACGATATGATGCGAATGAGGTCATGCGTCTCCAAATGACATGTGAATGAACGGCTGAATGAATGAGCGGATGATTGTATGTCTCAAACGAAAGGTGAACAAATGAACGAATGACTGTCATTATCACATGAATTCATGAATGAGTGAATGTTTGAAGTCACTGTGAAAGAGAAGGTGAATGGTTGTATGTCTGTAAATTACATGGGAATGAATAAGTGAATGTCTGTTTGTAATATAATCGATTAAGCGGCAACTGTTTCACGCCGTTGCACTAAAATAGCATGTTAGCGCTGAGAGCCAGATTGCTCAGGTAAATAAGGCGGCGTTTAATCTCACATAACCATCATGCAAAGAGCCACAACTCTCGCTTCTTTCCGGACGTGAAAGCGTCTCGCCCCGAGTCGGACGTTGCTGAAACCGCAAGCGTCCGGCGAGTTTCCTTTTTGTGCAGTTTTGCTGAGACAGGAAACGCGTGCTAAGCGACCGAGCAATGTTTATTCAAGCAGCTGCAAACACGTCCAAACACCGGGTACAAAAAGCCTCGACGTGTTTGTGCGTCCGACTGTTAAAAGCGTTTTTGTTTGGCTCGCGCCTGCGTGTCAGGGGGAAATCTCCAAATAAACAACAATGAATAACGATGAAAAAATTAAAAAAGAGAAATTAGGTTAGTGATCATAAAATTCCAACGATCGCCGAGAACATTTCAGTCGATCGATCGGCTCATCGGCTAATCCCACCGCCGCAAACATTAGCGGTGCGTCCGATGCTAACGGCTAGCTAACATCCGATACGGACTTCAAGACAGGACTTCACCTGCACCTGAAGGACAAGGTTCATTTGTTTGAAGAAGGCAACGTCCGTGATCTGGCCGGAGAAGATTGATGGTTCACAAGAGGAGGCAAAGAAGCCATTTTTGTCAAAACAGAAAAAGATATATGACATTTTCACCAACATACAACACCGTACCGGCATCAATACCAGGAAGGATCCACCTCCATGTGATCCAACAGACTTCACTTCTTTAGCTTTACCTTTTCACATTCCAATCCAGGTAATCCCACTTCGTTGTCCCCCCGTTAGCATAACAACCTAGCATAATACTTAGCTTCTGCAGATCAACTCTTCCATTTCCACAACAAGCCACCGAACCTAGAACCACCAGAAAACCTGGCAGTTAGATTCGGAAACTGAAGTAACCTCTTGGATGAGGGTCTTCAAGTGAAGAAATTCCAGTCCAGTTGCCAAGACAAGAAGATTTCAACAAGAATTCACCATAAAAACACCTGGAAGGTTCGTTTACTTATCGCACTTCCTCTCCGTCAGAACGTTCTGGATTGATCAACATCCCATCGTGAGCTCTGCCGTTGCTATTGACAACTTATCCACAGTTTTAAAAGGCCTGTTTGCAGATATGTAGGATCTGATGCGTTCATGTGCAGATTAGCCCGGAGGTTAGCTAGGAGCTGTATCGGTCTGTCGCGGTTCGCTGTGATAAATGTAGTGCTGAATGGTGGGCCGGGCAGGAGAGCTTTTCCCTGGAGCTTCTGGACCTCCTATAAGTGACACGTGATCCAGAAAGCATCCGCCTCTTCAGGCTCTCCATCGTTCACTGAAATTAGCAAACGTAACGTCCGACTTCCGTCCCCGCGTGGCAACACAGCAGCGTTTCGGGCCAAACTAATGGCATGAAAATGTATTCTTTACACGGGAGCATAGCTATTTTACGCGACATTAACCCAGCTTTATGTTTTATTCTTAATAACGGGAGGCTACCTGACCACCTGACGCACCTTCTGGAAAAGCAAAGAAATGAGTTCCAGTGTCGGTACCTCTTAGAAGCTGCTATCTGCGGAGGATCACTGCTGGATAACTTTGGCCTGCTAACCGCTAACCGCTAACATCTGGAGATACGTTTAAGTTCCATTCTTAATAACGGAAGGCTACCTGACCACCTGACGCACCTTCTGGAATTGACATGAGATCCAGTGTTGGTACCTCTTAGAAGCCACGATCTGCGGAGGATCACTGCTGGATAACTTTGGCCCGCTAACCGCTAACCGCTAACATCTGGAGATATGTTTTTGTTTTATTCTTGATAACGGGAGGCTACCTGACCACCTGACGGACCTTCTGGAAAAGCAAAGACATGAGTTCCAGTGTCGGTACCTCTCAGAAGCCGCTACCTGTGGAGGATCACTGCTGGATAACTTGGGCCCGCTAACCGCTAACATCTGGAGAGACGTTTTTGTTTTATTCTTAATAATGGGAGGCTACCTGACCACCTGACGCACCTTCTGGAATTGACATGAGTTCCGGTGTTGGTACCTCTCAGAAGCCGCTATCTGCGGAGGATCACTGCTGGATAACTTGGGCCCGCTAACCGCTAACATCTGGAGATACGTTTCAGACCAGTTGACCGGAGGGCGCGAGGCTCTATTGCGTCGGAGGGAGGAGAAAAATGGACTCGTGGGACGGCGGGTCACCGAGCCGGCGAGCGACGCCGCTCAATAAAATTCGAGTCAAAGCGGCCATCGATCACGCCGTCGTCTTCAGGTCAAGACAAGGTCACTTCCAGGAGACTTGTACACCGGCGCGACCGAAACTTTCCACAATACAAACACTTTCGGCTCGGCAAAGATTTTCCGGGGGGTCGGTTTGTCCCTTTTCATCTCAAGATCTTCCGGGAAGGATTTGTCTCCGCAGCTGCGATTACCGACGAAGACCTTAACCAAACATTTGCTGAACAGATCAGAAGGACGTTTCGGGGTTCGCCCGGGGGGGGGGGGGTTGAGACGAGGCGAGCGAATTCTCAAACGCCGTGGAAATCTCGCTTCAACAACTCCCAATGTCGCGTGACATATCTTGAACAAACACCGCCAGGTCGGTTCAAGAATTCATGATCCTCAATTCCGGTAATCTTGTGACGGGACGGTCGGGCGGACGGCGCTAGGCGGCGGCGGATCAGCGCAAAAATGCAAAGGTAGAGGAGATTCCTGGATGATGTCACCAAATCCCAAAAGCAAAACCAGCTAATTCTCAAATATGAAGAATTAGGAAGCTAGGGTGAACGTACCGCTAATAAAAGCTAAGAGCTAATAGCAGCTAATAGCACCCGGACATACGGCTAGCTACGGCTCTTTCATCTTTAATAATGAATAAATTTTAAATATTTAATTGAAGTGTATTTCATTTGTGTTAATTCCTTTTTTTAACCTTTAGTTCTAAGTTGGAAGATTATTGTGATCTTGAAATGTTAAATAAAATTATATTTATTATTTTTCGCCGCTCAAAATAAGCCGGTATACCCGGAAAGTCCCGATTTGCAGATGTTGTGCGCAGAAGTTCAGGAGCAGAAGTTCCATAAACCAGGTAAAATAAATATTTATGAAGATATTTTGCAAATATTTATTTGTTATTATTTACTGACACAGTGATTTTTTTTCCCGATTTATTTTTAAAATTCAGGTCAAGGCTCCGCTACACGCTCTGAAAGCTCAAAATGAGTCCGTTACATAAATAAGATTTAATTTTCTCTGTAATACTTTGTGAATTTCAGAAGCAACACACCACACACTTGTTTATACAAAGTGTAAAGGAAATAAAAAGCAATATATACAGTGGTACCTTTATTTTAGACGTCAAAAAGTAATTGCGGCTCCCAGTGTTTTCACAGCTGTGAGGTATTAAATTGACATTTCGATAATATAAAACCATATTTGTTGACGGCACCCTTTTGAAAAGAGCAGTCAACGGCAAGGAGCATCTCGAAAAGCAAAGCAGATCTCAACGTCAAAAAAGCCTGAAAGACCAAATAATTTGTTTCTTCATCAGGCTTCGGCTCTTTGTAGCTCCTGATGCTAACGGTCTCCTTCTTTTTATAGCATACCGGCTTCCCGGGTAAGTTAGCGTCACCTCAACCTTCTGTGCCTTCGGAAGGACGGACCACAAAGCAGGAACGAATAATGATGGGCCACAAGTGGGGACCAGGTGGATGTTTCTTTTTTTTGGGGGGGGTGAAATATTCCCAAATTTCCAGACAATGCAGGAACGACGGGCCAACCGGTGGAACTCCATTTAACACCAACTCGGGAAAGAGAAAGTAACAATCCGAGCCAAAGCCTCTTTAGATTTCCTCCCTCCATTGGGTTTTTACTGTTTTCTTCACCCGCATTTATGGGATCTGTGATAGTTATGTCATTAAACTATGGTACTATATCGTTTCTAATGATGCTTGACCCAGAGGAGAACCTCTCCAGGTTCTCAATCTTCTACCCTGCAGTCCATAAACAGTCTGTAGGTTAATCAACCAGCGGCGGTGCAGTTGTTAGTCCACTCCCTCACAGGAGGGAAGCCCCGACTTCAACCCCAACTTTTTGCGTAGCGTCTCCATGTTCTCCTCATGTCCAAAAACATGTAGAAGATACATTGGAGACCCCATCCGGGCAATGCTACCCCCAGCTAGCGCAGGGGGTAGCATCTCAACGCTATTTTTCTTGTTCTTAGCACTTCCACCTCACCTCCCACCGCAGTGGACATTCTTCTCCGACAGGCTAGCAATAGGCTAACGGCGCGCGAGCCAAAACTGGGACTTCAACAGCCGCTCAAGCTAACACAGCTAACATAACTAGCACAACTAGCGCTGTCAGCTTGCCGCCATATACTATGGGGTACGCAGGGCTCTACCGGATCTCCGGTACCGGAGGATTCTTCGGGAAAGAAAACACTGGGAGCCGCAATTACTTTTTGACGTCTAAAATAAAGGTACCACTGTATATATTGCTTTTTATTACCTTTACACTTTGTATAAACAAGTGTGTAGCTTCTGAAATTCACAAAGTATTACAGAGAAAATTACATTTTATTTATGTAATGAACTCATTTTGAGCTTTGGGCTTTCAGAGCGTGTAGCGGAGCCTTGACCTGAATTTTAAAAATTAATCGGGAAAAAAATCACTGTGTCAGTAAACAATAAAAAATAAATATTTGCAAAATATCTTCATAATGTTTATTTTACCTGGTTTATGGGACTTCTGCTCCTGAACTTCTGCGCACAGCATCTGCAAATCTGGACTTTACCGGCTTCCGCGAGTATGACCTTATTTTAAGCGGCGAAAAATAATGAATATAATTTTATTGAATATTTCAAGAACACAATAATCTTCCAACTTAGAACTAAAAGTTAAAAAAAGGAATTAACACAAATGAAATACACTTCAATTAAACATTTCAAATGTATTTATCATCAAAGATGAAAGAGCCGTGGGTTGCCGACCCCTGGGCTAGCCGTGCTATTAGCTGCTATTAGCTCTTAGCGTTTATTAGCGGTATGTTCACCCTAGCTTCCTAATTCTTCATATTTGAGAATTAGCTATTTTTGTTTTGGGGATTTGGTGACAGTACTATAACATTATCCAGGAATCCAGGAAATATACTTCAATTGAATATTTATGATTTATTTTCCCATCATGACATGATGTAACAAAGTCCACATGATTTCAAAACTAGCAGAAAACTAGCATAAATGTAAAAACTAGCATAAATGTACAGGCATGGACCTTCTGGTGGACGCTGTCCTATCAAGTGCCTCCCTTTGAGTCCCGTTTTCTGCCTTCTTGCAGGGGTTTTGGTGAATCCATGCAGGTTCCTCATGGAGACCCGATCTTATCTTCCAGGTTGTTGCTTGCGGATTGGTAGGATCATGATCTTAGGTGGGGTTGCGATGGAAGCAGCTCCGGCCCAGACGTCTTCTAGCCCTGAATCCCAAAGCACTACCTTGAAACAGGGAGTCCTGGATCTTCTCCATGGTCTCCTACTGGTGGGACTCTTCACCAGCTCGGTGTTCTGGAGGCCTCCTGACCCGAAGCCCCGAGCCACGGCATCAGGCGCCTTCTGGATGTGGAGGAGCGGCACCTCTGCCCGGAGTTCCTCCTTGACGGAGATCCTAGGCGTCCTCAGGTTCACTCAGTCATGGTCATCATGGACTTCTTCTTCTTCTTCTTCTTCTTCTTCTTCTTTCAGATGCTGCATTCAGGGGTTGAGCTAACCTCATGTCCTCTTTCCATCCGTCCCATAAACCTCCTCCCTGGTCTTCCTCTAGACCTGGCAGCTCCAACCTCAGCATCTAATCTACCATGAGCTTCACCATCCCTCCTTTGTCCATGAATCAAAACATCTGACTTTGCCTCCAGAACATCTGTCCCTCTGATGGACTCATTCCTGATCCTCTCCATGCTCCTCACTACCGAAGAAGAACCTCCATCTGCTGCTTCCTGTCTTCTCCTCAGTGTCTCCAAACCAGACAACATGAATACCCGACAAATTAGAGGTTCTCCAAAATATCTGAATGGGTTCCTCCTCAAGGTCCCATGGGAACCTACCCATGTTTCCCAGAAGGGGGTGCACTAAACGGTGCGCTAAATACACACATTTTCAGAAGATGGAAGTTCTCAGCTATAGAAGACCCGCCTCGGGATGGGGTTTAAATAGAAGACGGTCTCCGATTACGCACAGCACTTTCATCGCGTTGTGGTTTTGCAACGCTGTGAAGCATACCGTTGGGAGCAACTCCGAGGTGCGAGTGCCTTCTTGCCAAAGGACACTTTGATATGGAAACAGGAGTTGTCGGGAATGGAACCTCCAACCTTCTGATCCATGGGCTAGCGGTGGTATCTCCAACCCTCCGCTAGCTTAGCCGTAGCCGCGATGTCTTCAAACCCCGACCCCATCTTCAATTTCCAGTTCCAGAGTCCCGACGTGCTTCCCTGTACCGTCCGTCTGCAACCCTTGTCTTTGTCTTTTCGGCCGCGTGTCACACGGATGGCTGGGCTGGAATTGCTTTCCAGGACGGCTCTACATCGACCGCCGCCCCCCCAAAACCGCCGCCGCCCCCCAAAACCGCCGCCGCCCCCCCACAACATAGATTTCACATGATTGCTATTGTCGCACCTTCTGTATATATATCGAGTTCCAGCGGTATTTATCGTTCCCCCACGCTCGCTATTTTTTATTTTGCTTTTACCGAGGAGCGAGCGGGTCAGAGCATCCGGCGGCAAATATATCTCCGCGTCACACACACACACACACACATGCTCACACACTCCACCCAGGCTTCCGGTATTCACACAGGGACTCGCCTCGGGGAGAACGAGCCAACTCCCTCCCGGTTTAATGACATAGTAATTGAGGCATTGTCGCCGTGGCTACGGATAGCCATTTAGCAACAATCTGTAATTGTTTTGGTTGTGTTAGCCTCTGTGTGTGTGTGTGTGTGTGTGTGTGTGTGTGTGTACACGCCATGATTTCCTCATTTGTTTTTTTTTTTTGTTTTGTCACGGCTCATTAAATATGCGCTAAAATAATAGCGGGACGAGCAAGTGAGGACTGAACTGTACATCTCCTGTCGACGCCGTTACCGAAGGTGCTAACGTGAATCGGAGAACTCGAGGAGGAGGTTGATCTTCATCACCCACTGATTTAACTCCGTCCATTTAATTCTGGGACGCTAGTTTTTCATGCTAATTGCTAAATCCTGATGAATGTTTTGGAGGGTTCTAGAACGTTCAGGATTTAGCTTCTTCTTCCCAAAGTCCAAAACCGGTTGGGTTCGTTAAATCGCCCATCTGACGTCTCTGCGATCCCATTTGATAGCGGTAGCGTTAGCGCTGGCTAATCGGAGACAAACTATGGTGTGTGTGTGTGTGTGTGTGTGTTCATCTCAACTTTAGATTGACTTCCAGAAGTCTGATCTTCTAACCCCCTTCATTATGAAGCACGTTCCCTTTCATTTACAGGCTGGATATTAAAAAAGGCGCGGTTGATCTGCGCGGTCGCCGGGATTAGCTTTTAGCTCGGCGCCGCGTCTGAGCTCGCCGGCTAAAAGTCAGGGATTTGAGGAAGTTCCTCCCTCCGGAGGCAGGAAGTCATTAACCGCCCCCGTGAGATGTTTTTTTTTTTTTTTCTCCCCGTCTCGGCGCCGCGGCCGAAGTTTCTCTCCGCGGCGTTTCTCCACGTTAGCGGCTCCCCCTCCTCGCCGCCGCCGCCGCCGCCGTTTTTGTTTTCACGCCGCGCCGCTCGGCTGCTCAGCGCCCATTTTCCGTTGGCTTTTTCCCCGCTGAGACCTCGCTGCTGTTCTCCTTTACCCGACAGGTAATACTGTGTGAGCCCACCACACACACACACACACACACACACACACACACACACACACACACACACACACACACACAGAGGGTACAAGGTTTCACTCGCTGCTAAAAAAATCACAACGGACTCATGAATCATTATTCAGTCATGCATCATCTGTACGGTTTATGATGCACACGTGTGTGTGTGTGTGTGTGTGTGTGTGTGTGTGTGTGTGTGTGTGTGTGTGTGTGTGTGTGTGTGTGTGTCAGCTGTCAATCATGCAACCACATGCTGAGACATCAAGCCTTTCATCGTCTCATTCGCACCGACAGGCAATTTAGTCGTCAATGAACCTGCTCAGTTTGTGTGGAAGGAAGATGGAGAACATGGAGAACCCAAGCAGGAGAACATGGAGAACCCAGACAGGAGAACATGGAGAACCCAGACAGGAGAACATGGAGAACCCAGGCAGGAGAACATGGAGAACCCAAGCAGGAGAACATGGAGAACCCAGACAGGAGAACATGGAGAACCCAGGCAGGAGAACATGGAGAACCCAGGCAGGAGAACATGGAGGACCCCGGCAGGAGAACATGGAGAACCCCGGCAGGAGAACATGGAGAACCCAGGCAGGAGAACATGGAGAACCCCGGCAGGAGAACATAGAGAACCCAAGCAGGAGAACATGGAGAACCCAGGCAGGAGAACATGGAGAACCCAGGCAGATAAAACACTGAAGAAATGAGTGAAGGTTTATTTGATCTTCAAGTGAAGAAATTCAAATCCAGTCATCAGGACAAGAAGAATCCACCACAAGATCTGGAGAACCTGGAGAACCTGGAGATCCTCCACAGATGTTTATGTGTTTGAGATCCTCAGCTCTCCACAGCTGAGATGTTCTCCAGCAACCCTGACATCAGGCTGAGAGAAGAAGAGAGAACCAAAGCATGGATGAAACCTCAGCATTGAACCTGAAGGTCCATCAGAAGGTTCTTTCTGCTCTGAAGGAAACGTTCAGATTGATGAGAAAAACATCTCCACTGCTTCTGCTGCTGGGAAATATAATCCTCTGTGTGTGTGTGTGTGTGTGTGTGTGTGTGTGTGTGTGTGTGTGTGTGTGTGTGTGTGTGTGTTGGAAACGTTTAGAAAATGTGAACAAAACCGCGGGAAGTACGAGCGACCCGGACCGAGATCTGCAAACACACACACACACACACACACACACACACACACACACACACACACACACACACACACACACACACACACACACACACACACACACACACAGCAAAAGACCTGTGATTCGGCGCCTGCTGGATTTTCATTTTCCTCCAGAAAAATAAAACCGACGTGAAACCAGAACAAGTTTCCTGAAGGTCTGGGACGGATCCGGTTCCATCTGGACCAGGATCAAGGTGGACTCAGCGACACCTGGACCAGGATTTAGATGGATCTGGTAACAACTAGACCAGGATTTGGACAATTCTGGTTCCATCTGAACCAGGATCAAGATGGATCCAACACCTGGACCAGGATTCAGATGGATCTGGTCACATCTGGACCAGGATTTGGAAAATACCAGTTCCATCTGAACCTGGATCCAAATGGATTCAGCTACATCTGGACCAGGATTTAGGTGGATCTGGTCACATCTGGACCAGGACTTGGATGGAACCAGCTGCACCGAGAACAGGATGTGAACTTATCTGGCTTCACCTGGACCAGAAGCCAGATGGATCTGGCCACACCTGGATCAGGATTTGGTAAATTCCAGTTCCATCTGGACCAGGATCCAAATGGATTCAGCTACATCTGGACCAGGATTTAGATGGATCTGGTTACACTAAGACCAGGATTTGGGCAATTCCGGTTCCATCTGAACCAGGATCTAGATGGAGTCAACACCTGGACTAGGATGTAGGTGGATCTGGTCACATCTGGACCAGGACTTGGACGGGACCGGCTACACCGAGAACAGGATTTGAACTCATCTGGCTGCACCTGGACCAGGATTTGGAAAATTCCAGTTCCACCTGGACCAGGATCTAGATGGATTCAGCTACATCTGGACCAGGATTTAGACAATCCCGGTTTTATCTGGACCAGGAACTAGACGGATTCAACACCTGGATCCACCTACACCTGGACCAGGATGAAGATAGAATCTGGTCACATCTGGACCAGGACTTGGACGGGACCGGCTACACCGAGAACAGGATTAGAACTCATCTGTCTGCACCTGGACCAGGATCTAGATGGATCCAGCTACACCTGGACCAGGATGAAGACAGAATCTGGCTTTATCTGGACCAGCGTTTGGACAATTCTGGTTCTATCTGGACCAGGATTTAGACTGATCCAGTTGCCCCTGGACTAGGATGCGGATGGATCTGGACCAGGACCTGGACGGAACCGGCTACAATTCTGGCTACCAGAATCTAGAAAGATCCAGGATCTAGAAAGATCCAGCTACGCCTGGACCAGGATTTGGGGAGTTCTGGTTCCACCTGGACCAGGATGTAGATGGTAGACCGAAGATTCATGATGAAGAGGATTTAAACAAAAATGTAATACATAAATAAATCAAATTGAAAAAAATTCTCAAAAAATATAAAATTAAGTGCAATTTCAATAATACTCAGTTCTTTTTTTTAAATGTAATACATAAATAAATAAAATTGAAAAAAATACTTAAAAAGATATATAATTAAGTGCAATTTCAACAATACTCAGTTGTTGTTTTTTTTTTATGTTACACATAAATAAATAAAATTGAAAAAAAATCTTTAAAAAATACAAAATTAAGTGCAATTTCAACAATACTCAGTTCTTTTTTTATAAATGTAATACATAAATAAATAGAATTGAAAAAAATTCTAAAAAAATAAATAAATTAAGTGCAATTTCAACAATACTCAGTTCTTTTTTTTAAATGTAATACACAAATAAATAGAATTCTGGTTTCAGTTCTGGTTTCAGTTCTGGTTTCAGTTCTTTGTGCATTTTCTTGTATTTCACGTTTGAAACTGCTTCCACACCAAGCATACATGTTCCTTTTTCACCCCAACCAACACATAAGAAGTCGTCCATTTTCTTAGAAAAGCCAAATTTTCCAATTTTTTAACGCCATCTTGCAGATGTGAATGTCGAGTCCAACAGAATATTAGGTTTATTTTTAACAAAAATGCTATTTCCAGACCCGGAAGCCGCATTGCTGCCATCTGCTGTGTCGCGTCGTGTTGTGCCGCGTTGCTAACACTGACTAAAACAGCCAGCATCCGCTAGAACATATAGGAAGAGCATTTTTATTTTAAAAAATAATTCATGATTTTTATTTATTTTTCAAATTTTAGATTTATTCCACAGGCCGGATCGGACCCGCCGGCGTGCCGCCGCTGGCCCGCGGGCCGTACGTTTGACTCTCATTGGTGGACGCCGTGATTGACGGGTGACCCGTCCGGGTTAAACCCCGCCTCTCCCCGCCGTTTCCGTGGCAACCGGTGCGGCTAATAAACAAATGAATGACGTCGTTCCTCGGCCGCCTTCCGAAAGGCTCTGTAAACAGCGACGTGTTTGAATAACCACGCATATCCAAGCCGGAGGAAAAATATAATTAAAAGGAAAATTCAGAGTTTTGCTCCATCATTACTAAAATAAAACCCACATACTGCATGAAAAAAGAAAAATATATATATAAATGTTTGAATTGGATCAGATCAAAAGGGCCTTTTTAGAAGTCGGGCGCAGACTTCTTTGGCTTCCCCGTCTGTGTCTCGCAGTTTGTTAGCAGCTAGTTGGAAGCGAAGCCTCCCGCTGGGGTCGAGATGTTCGGCGCCGTGAAGTTCCTCCTGCCGGGTGGGCGGCGAGGTCGGGGGGGGGCTCGTACCCCGCACGCTATCCGTGAGCCCCCCCTCCGACGCAAGAAGGAAAATAAAATAAGATAAAACGTGTAATGAGGAATTGGAGAGCAATGGGGTAGCATTGTATAGTAGCGGGGGTCACAGATTAAAATAATAATAATAATAAAATAATAATCAATAAGAAAAAAAAAATATATATATATATATATATATATACATATATATTAATAAAAACATGGCAGCTTGTTGCCATGGCGATCACATGTACATATATGGTAATAAATGGTGATAATAATAATAATAAAAAAATAATAGAAAAAAAAAATATATATATATATTTAAATATATATATAAACATATACATTAATAAAAACACGGCGGTCTGTTGCCATGGCGATCACATATACACATATGGTAAATGTCCACTGAGTTATAGACATATATATTAATAAAACCATGGCGGCTTGTTGCCATGGTGATCACATGTACACATATGGTAATAAATGGTGATAATAATAATTATAAAATAATAAATAAATAAATATATATATATATATATGTATATATATATATATATGAATACATATATATTAATATAAACATGGTGGTCTGTTGCCATGGTGATCACATATACACATATGGTAATAAACGGTGATAATAATAATTATAAAATAATAAATAAATAAATAAATATATGTATATGAATACATATATATTAATATAAACATGGTGGTCTGTTGCCATGGCGATCACATATACACATATGGTAAATGTCCACTGAGTCGCTCTCAATCCCACTGGTGTGATTTTTTTTTTTTCTTTTTGGGTTCTAATACATTGGTCTGATTTTTGGGTTGTGTTTTTGCTCGTTGTTGAAAAGTGTGTGTGTATGTGTGTGTGTGTGTGTGTGTGTGGTGGAAGGAGGAATGATTGATGTTTTATTGAGTCTGTTTGCCTTTTAGATTTGTCTGACTCCATCTGATGCACCCAGCCACCCACCCCTGCCCCCAACACACACACACACACACACACACACACACACACACACACACACACACACCAATCACTTCAGATCTGGCTGCCAGTCAGCTCTTCTGATTTTTTCAAAGGCGCCCAGAGCATGAAACAAAGACTCAGAACACGGGCCAGATTTCCCATCTCTGATCTTCCCTTCTCACTTCCTTCTATCTCCTAAGCCTTTCCATTTGTTTTCTTTTTCCTTTCTTTCTTCTCTCTTCTTTTTCTTTCCCCCGATGGAGTGGCGGATGCGCGAAATGCAACAGGCGGTTAATGAAACGTGGCGGCGCCGCCGACGCAGCCTCAGTGCAGATTAAGCCCCGCCTCTCAGCTTGAGTGACGGTAACTAGTAAACGGACACATGAATGTTAGCAAATAAGCTAATATGTTAGCAAATAAGCTAATATACCGGCGTTATATGCAAACACGTGCAAAGGAGAGGGTGAATTTCTCGCTGTCGGATGCACGGCTTTGTGATTGACAGCCGGTTTAAGCCCCGCCTCTCACCCCAATCTCACCTGTGATTGGCTGCCGGTAACCAGGACGCACGGCGGTAATGATGAACGAATGAATTTGGATTGTCTGACGTGTCGGTGTGAACGAGAGGGTGAACGGTCACACCTCCACGGCGAGGAGGGATGGAGAACAGAGTTAAGCCCCGCCTCTAAAGGGTTAAGCCCCGCCTCTCAATTGCAAGGACCCCCTGCAGGATAAGCAGTGACGGAATAAACGAACACATGAATGTTAGCAAATAAGCTAATACGCCAGCTCGAAACGCAAACAAGCACAAACGACAGTGTGATTGACAGCCAGGTTAAGCCCCGCCTCTCGCAGCAATGTCACCTGGGATTGGCTCCCGGTAACCAGGAAGTAGGATAGCGATGACGAATGAATGAATGAATGACTTCAGATTGATTAGCAGGGTGGGAAAATGTGAACGAGAGGGTGAACGGTCAGACGTCACCGTGGCGATGACGCTGTGATTGACACCTGCGCGGGTTAAGCCCCGCCCCTTCGGGACCGCAGGGTAAGTAAATAAACGCAGGTTTCAACTAGACTGGAGATTCATGTCAGTTAAACCCCGCCTCTTCATCCCAGGCGCTAAATTTGACAGGTGATTGACAGCTGATTGATCCCTGTTAAGCCCCGCCTCCTTCCACGCCGACAGCGGGGATCGACCGCTAGAACTGGAAGCGATTATCCCGTCAGAAGCAGAAATGTCAGACTGGATGATTTTCCCCCAGAGCGGCGCTGCTTCACGGATAAAGACATTTTTATATTAAATGATTCCTTTCGTGACAACTTTGAGCGTCGCGCCGCTTCGCCGTCTGTTCCGCCGTCACCTCCTTCGAGAAGGAGGAGGAACCTTTCGCCATCATCCGACCGCCGCCGCCGGACGTACCGGCGTCCCCGACGTCCGATTCCCCGGCTTCTCGACTTCCCGAGCCGATCAACCGCCGTAGGATTACCGCCGTGATGCCGCGCGAAAGATCAACCCTGACGCGCCGCTCGTCCCACGATGCTAACGTTCACATTTGGTTAGCATACGTCACGTTATCGTCGGGGATGTGGAATACCGAAGGCTCATCCTGGGAGACGGGAAGGAGGGAAAACTAGACCCAGATAAATGCTAATGGCAGATAAGGCAGAGATTGTAGGCTTCGCTTGATTAGCTCTCGCTAACGCAGCTAGCATGACCGAGGCACGTGTCGCAACGCGAGGGGAAGGTAACGATAAAAATGAATTAATGGAGGCAAGTATCATCAAGTACTGCGAATCATGATGTCAGTTCAGTAAACCCTTGTTTTTCGCGGGGGTTTCGTTCCAAAAAGAACCCGTGATAGGTAAAATTCTTTTTTTACATTTATTATACAATTAAATACTTTATTATGCATTGAAAAGAAAGAACAAACCATTTTTCAGGCTCAATCATTTGTTTCACAAATTAAAGTACTGTACTTTAGAAATGTTTTTTTCAACAAATAACTTCTGTACTGGACTGTCAAATAATAATTTTAATCATCAATGTGAACAGAAGGCTTCAAATTGCAGAGATTAGCTCCGCCCACCGCGACCAGAGTCATTGGATTAAACGGGAGAAAATTAAAAATGATTATGAAAAAAATTGCAGACAGTTGCAACCCTTTTTGCATCCTTATTAAAACTTCTTGCTGCTGTCGTCCTTATGTTTTTTTCTTCCTTCTTTATGGAACGAACGGAAGATTCATTCATTCCGTCATGCCGACCTACAGCCGCATAGCTTTTAGCTTCCCTTAGCATGTCCAGAAGTTTAACTTTATCTGCCATAGATAGCATCTTCCGCTGCCTTTTGGGCCCTTTTGTCGCTCCAGAGCGTTTTGTCAACATTATGGCTTTTAGAGAAACTCTAAATTGCAAGAGAATTTGCACGTACGTCATGTAAATTCGGCAAGCTGTTTTACGTACGTGTACATATCAAACTGCAACGTTATTGACGCACAGGTAGAGAAGAAGCGGAGTGACTTTTTTAGCCAATCAGAATGCAGAACACAACGCACCATGCAAATCCGTGAGGTAGCGAAACCGTGAAAAATAAAGCACATGATGGCGAGGGATCACTGTAAAGTAGAAAAGTATTCCAAGTGTTGGATGGAATACAAAATGTAGCAGTAGTGGTACTGCAAAAACCAGTGATAGCCCTGGACGAGTTAGCATAGTGTTAGCATACCGCCTTCCCGCAGGCCCGGGCCAACAAGCTGGTGACGCACATCAGAGGAAGAACCCGAGCCAGAAGTCGAATGGACCGACGTTCCGATCGGACGAGCTCGGGGTGAGCGTGGCGGAGGCTAGCTAAGGTTAGCGCCAGAGGAGCCGCCACCAGGAGCCTCTTGGACGCCCTCGGAGGTGTTCCGGCGTGTTCTTCTGGCAGGAAGAATTGCACACCTCGGCATACCCCGAGGACCAACAGAGCGGCGGCGGACGCACAGACGGTCGTGCCCTTCGCAGTTTGTGCTTTCGGTATTGTGGCTAACAAGGCCGAGCGACCCGCCGCGAATTCCTACTTGGCGGCCGGTGCGCAGAACGCGGCGGACATATGGCGGGAGTCAGGCCGGAGGGCTCGGCGCGCCGGGCTAATCGCGCGGCAGACGGCCAAACTCGAGCTCGTAGCATCCCGAGCTGTGACCGACTCGCCGGGACGCCGCCCGTCCAAAACGCTCCCGCTTCTGGCTCCGACCGCCCTTGCTAGCGCTAATGTTTATCTTTTATCCTCCTCAAGCAAACACACACACTTTCACACACATCTTGATCAAACGCAGCATCAGAGACGCCGAAAGCGACATGATGCTCACAAGACTCGGCGCCGCGCGAAGAAACGTCGTCACCCGTTTCGAGTCCCCGTCACGTCGCTCTTTGAACGTTCCCTTTTTGTCTCCGGCTTTTCCTGCTGTCGGGATTAAACGCTCCGATCAAAAATGATTTGCGAGAATGAAGATACAACTCAAATACCTGCGATTAAACACCTATTTTTATCTTTTTTTTTTTTAGTTTATCAAGCGCTTTCCCGGTTAAATATCTGTATCTGGCGAATGCGCTCACATGACAACACCTCAGGTTTAGCATTGATCTACAAATTTATTTTATTTCATTATATATTATTTTATCGATTATTATTTGCTCATTTATTTATGTATTCATATTTTTTTGCATGAAGAGAAAAATAGTTATGGGGAAAAATAATACACGATTAATTGATTAATTCGAATTAAAAATTTAGCCTGTAGACTCCAACTTTCACATGTCGTACGTTTAACCTCGCATCCATCCATTAAATAGATATAAAATATTCACATTCACATTTTATACAACCATTCATTCATTCACCCACTCATCGGACAATAAAACTCCTGCATTTTTTTGTTGGGAAGAACTTGGAAGCTCCACGAAGCCCCTCCTGGTCGACCTTCTTGCAGCTAGCGCTAACGCTAACGCTAACGACCGCTGCAGAACCCTCTCATCGCCGATCGCTTTTCTTCCCTTCCTTTTTTTTAAAATGATATTCATGTTATCGTCGTGTTTCAAAGTCGCCCCCCCCCCCTTAACCGAACACGCTTGTATCACAGGACGCCGGAGATTAAAAGCGTGACGAGGAAGGCGGCGGCGGCGGCTTAGCGGCGCCGAATCCCTCGGGACGCCTCATTCTGTTGTCAAATCGCCGCCTCATGTTTGGGCTTATCGTCATTTGCTACTCCGGGGGAAGGCGGGAAATAAAAAAAAAATAAAAAAAGTAAGGGAGGATTCGGAAACAGACGTCAGGCGGCGGTCCGAGTCGCGGCGGCCTATCTTCCTGTGCGTTCGCTATCATCGCCCGGGTCCGTCTTCCGGCAGGACGGGCGCGAGCTAACCTGCAGGAGGAAGATAAAGGAAAAAATGAGTTTAAATTCCTTCCCCCATCTGAGAGAGTGCGCTTGTCAGAGCGGAGAATTCTTTCCACGGGACCTTTTGATCTGGGATTACACAAGAAGCCCCCGAGATGAGGACCCCCCCCCCCTCCACGCCGCGAACCCCGGAGGTGTCCGAGGCCTCTGAAGTGAAAAACCGCTGACTTTGCCGCGCTCGCCCGTAACCGGATTACGCCGCGATTGCCAATTTTCATCAGCGGGGGGGGGGAATCCGGATCCGCCCGCTAACGGCCATCGGAGCGCGGAGGACGGGGCTATCGATTTTGATCGAGAAGAAAAAAAACAAAAAAATAAAAAATAAAAAAAAAACATTGTTTGCGGGTTGGTCCTGGCGCTATTTATCTATCGCACGTCATCAACTTTCTGCGAGATAGCCCGGCGTTGAAACCTTTTACGGTGATTGTGCGCGGCGTCGTAAATCTTTACGAGAGTACAAGAGCGCTGCTTTTTTTTTTTTTTTTTTTTTTGATCATTTCATTTTTTTTTTTAAGGTTTATTTATTTCTCCTCCGCTTCGATTCTGATTTTTTTTTTTTTTTTTTTTTTTTTTTTGATTTTAAAAAGAAGAGTCAAATGCAATAGTTTGCATGACTTCTGAAACCGTTAGCCGTTAGCATCCGGGAAATAAATCCAGCGCGGGGTTACGGGGAGGTCAAGGTGGTCGGGTGCGGTCGGCCAATCCATCAAAGCGGGAACGGGTGACTTCCATCGCCATGGTTACCGTGATGGATGGTTCCTCACGCTAGTTTTTTTTAGACCCAGCCTAGCAGAATATCGCTAGCTGCTCGAAGGTCTTGCTTCCAAATCCATCATGTGGTTCTTGATGGGTCACTTTCTCCTTCCATTGCTATGATTGGTTCCCGCCAAGGAGAGGGAGAACATGGAGGGAACCCGGGGTCGAGTCGGGAAAAGAACCAGCAACCTTCAGATTAGAGCTAACGCTAGTTAGCTAAGTAAGCTAAGTTATCTAGCCCAAAAAATGTATCGATCCATGTAGCTTTAGCTGGTATTATTGCATCAACTGGAACAGAACGCGGACACTCATTCATTCATTCATTCATTCACTCATTTATTCTTGCATTAATTATCATTTGAGTTTATCTTTGTTTTTGGTAGCTAATGTTGTTACACCAGTAGCGACACACTCGCTAAAATGTAAAAAAATGAACAAATGAACTGTATTTAACTTCTCATTTTCTCTCTGACAGATCAGTGACGTCGCCACAAATCACCATGACGACCGTGATCATCCATTCACCCCCCCCCCACGCCCTCTCAACCAATCACCATCGGATCCTCTTTGGCTCCGCCCCCTCCTCTCTGAGCTCCTGACGTTACAAATAGCCTCCGCTAGTACATTTAGCTGTAAAATATAACAATAACACATATGAGGGTTTAAAAGACACCCCACTATCGTCCTGGACAGCTGGCGCTGCAGCCTCGGGTGTGTGTGTGTGTGTGTGTGTGTGTGTGTGTGTGTGTGTGTGTGTGTGTGAGGTGATTGAGCTTTGATTGATATGTTTGCTCTTTTCCTAAGGGGGGGTTTTATGTCTTTTCACTTCATAGAGAGTGAAGTATTGATGGTCTGAGCCGCCGCTTCGGCTTTTGTCGCACACCCCGAGGCCCGACGGCGCCCGACGGCGCCCGGCGCCGCCCGTGGGAAACGCCATTATTTCATCGCCGCCGAAGAGGGGGGGGTGGCGGCAGGGGTTTCCATTTTCTTTCAGTCTTTAAGATGTGGTCTATCTCGCCGTTCTTCCTCCGTCCGGCGTCCGAACGATCAAACCGACGCCGATTTATTTATTCCGATAACCCGAAAAGGAGCAAACCAAACAACGAATTCATCCCCGCTAACAAGCGGCGCCCGTCTGAGCTGTTTAGCGAAAGCCGTTAAAAAGGCATTAGAAAGCGTTACGGGGACGTCGGATCATAATTGCGCCCGAAAACGGCCGCCGTAGCGCCGGATCAGCGGAACGGCGTGACGCCCTAAATGTGATTGTGATGCTTCGTCGGGAACCGTTTGTAAATAATGTGTTTATTTTTCATTTATTTGTTCCTGGGACTCCTTTTCTGTTTCAAACAAAACGGCAAACTAGTCGCCTGTCAATGCTACGTCACTTGGAGTTAGCTTAGCATGCTACTTCACCCATTCATTCACTCTCTAACTCATGCGTCACGAAGAGAAATCATAGAAATAACCTTCCACGCTCTTATTTAATTCTAATCTAATTTCCATTCGCTCATTCATAAAACTGTTCATCCTCTAAATCACATTTTATAAACACAAAAAAACATTCACCCTCTCATGCAACCGCCATAAAAATATATAAAACCGTTCAGCGTCCTTGAAACATCACCAGATATAAAACCATTCATCCGCTCATTCACGCGTCATAGAAAGTAATGTAATCACATTCTAATTTAATTATCACATAAAAATATAAAACTATTCATTCACTCATTCATAAAAAATTCACCCTCTCATTCATGTCAGAGACACAAACAATTCATCCTCTCATTCACACGTCATAAATACATGAAAAAAACTAGAAATATGCAGATATTCATTCACTCATTCACATTTCATAAACAAAACCGTTCACCCTCTCATTTATTCACACTAAATAGTGACATACAATAATTCAGTCCTCCTGAAACATCTCGAGATAAACCATTTATTCATTCATTCATTCATGAAATCATTCACCCTCTCACTCACGTGCTAAATACGCTTTAAAAAAAATAAAGGGAACACTAAAATAACACATCCTGGATCCGAATGAATGAAATATTCTTGTTAAATACCTGAAAGTTGAATGTTCTGACACTAAAATCACACAGAAATAATAAGCGAAAATCAAATGTGTGAAACCATGAATGTCGCACTCCAAACGAAAGTGGAAAAACACACCAAGGTTGATGTAACGTCCTTAAAACGAGTCAAAATGAATCCGTGTCGCTTCCTAAGTGGACACGAGTGTGATTGATTGTGTTCCCATTATTTCCCAATTTTCTGTAAAACCATTCCGTCCCCTTGAAAGAGATTCATAGTAAACCCTTGTTTTTTGTGGGGGTTTCGTTCCAAAAAGAACCCGTTAAGTAGAAATCTTTATTTATTTTTACAATTATTATAGAATTAAATACTCTATTATACATTGAAAAGAAAGAACAAACCATTTTTCAGGCTCAATCATTTGTTCACAAATAAAAGTACTGTACTTTAGAAATGTTTTTTTCAACAAATAACTTCTGTACTGTACTGTTAAATAATAATTTTAATCATCAATGTGAACAGAAGGCTTCAAATTGCAGAGATTAGCTCCGCCCACCGCGACCCGAGTAATTGGATTAAACGGGAGAAAATTAAAAATGATTTTGAAAAAAATTGCGGACAGTTGCAACCCTTTTTGCATCCTTGTTAAAACTTATCGCTGCTGTCGTCTTTATGGTTTTTTCTTCCTTCTTTATGGAACAAACAGAAGATTCATTCATTCCGTAATGCCGACCTGCAGCCGCATAGCTTTTAGCTTCCCTTAGCATGTCCAGAAGTTTAACTTTATCTGCCATAGATAGCATCTTCTGCTGCCTTTTGTCACTCCAGAGCGTTTTGTCAACATTATGGGTTTTAGAGAAAGTCAAAATTTGCACGTACGTCATGTAAATTCGGCAAGCTGTTTTACGTACGTGTACATATTAAACTGCAACGTTATTGACGCACAGGTAGAGAAGAAGCGGAGTGACTTTTTAGCCAATCAGAATGCAGAACACAACGCACCATGCAAATCCGTGAAGTAGCAAAACCGTGAAAAATAAACCGCGTTATAGCGAGGGATCATTTACTTCATTTATTCACCCTCTCATTGTAGCGTCTCCGCTGAACCGAACTGTTTTGCACGGGGGAAAAAAAAAATAAAAAGTCGTGTTCTTGAGATGTTTTCCCTGAACGAGCTTCACCGTGAATGAATGAATTTGCAATTTGTGGGGAAAAAAAAAAAAAAAAAAAAGAAAACATCTTGATGTATAAAAAAAAAAAAAAAAAAAAAAATGCTGTCGGATTCGTCTGACAGCTCGTCACCCGTCAGAAGAGGTCTATGCTAATGTCGCGCCGGTTTAGCATTGCGCTTCCCGAAACCGAAAATACCTGCGCGCTCCGGAAGCATCCCGCTTCATGATTTATGAGCGCCCTTCCGACGGAGCCGCGTCAAGATTTTGACATTTCTGGGTTTATCGTCTGAGCGGCGCCATGACGACGTGACAGCAGGTGACGGCGGCGGCGGCGGCGGCGGCGGCGGCGGCAGGGGGGCTCGTCCTCTTCCTCCTTCGCTCACAACAAAGTAAGCAAACCGCAATTACGCCATGTTTCGCCGCGGCTGTCAGTCAATCGGCGGAAACGTTAGCGCCGCGCGTTAGCGCTGTTTTCTAAAACGACGGCGAATGTTCCCGAACCGAAACAAGACTGTTTGACGTTAAAAGTGCCGCCGAGGGTTTTTTTTTTTTTATTTATTGTCAGAAACGCTGCCAGAAATTAAAAGAAAGAACCAGAGCGTCCGACGCCGTAAAAACATCCCGAAGCTTCCTGACGAGCAGCGTTTTAACATTTTAAGTAAAGTAAGTGGATAATTATACCAGAGGGTTTAATATTCACGCTGGTTCATGATGTTTCGGCCACAAGTGGAGAAGATCTTGATCTTCAGCGAGAAGGTACGAGGCTGCAGGAGTCACTGCAGCTCTGGAGCCGCAAGGATTTCAATGGAAACTCCCAAAAAGGGGCGGGGCTTAACATGCATCGGTCATCTGTCAATCAGACTGTTTTTGGTGATGATTGGTGGAAGGAGGAGAACCAAGAGGGAACCCAGGTTGGAGAACGTGGAGGGAACTGAGGTTTGAGAACGTGAAGAGAACCCAGGCTGGAGAATATGGAAGGAACCAGGTTGGAGAACGTTGAGGGAACCCAGGCTGGAGAACGTGGAAATAGACCAGGTTGGAGAACGTGAAGAGAACCCAGGTTGGAGAACGTGAAGAGAACCCAGGTTGGAGAACGTGAAGAGAACCCAGGGCGGAGAACGTGGAGGGAAGTGATGCTGGAGAACATGAAGAGAAACCAGGTTGGAGAACGTGAAGAGAACCCAGGTTGGAGAACATGGAAGGAACCAGGTTGGAGAACGTGAAGAGAACCCAGAGCGGAGAACGTGGAGGGAAGTGATGCTGGAGAACATGAAGAGAAACCAGGTTGGAGAACGTGAAGAGAACCCAGGTTGGAGAACATGGAAGGAACCAGGTTGGAGAACGTGAAGAGAACCCAGAGCGGAGAACGTGGAAAGAGAACCCAGGTTGGAGAACATGGAAGGAACCAGGTTGGAGAACGTGAAGAGAACCCAGCTTGGAGAACGTTGAGGGAACCCAGGCTGGAGAACATGGAAATAGACCAGGTTGGAGAACGTGAAGAGAACCCAGCTTGGAGAACGTGATAGGAACCCAGCTTGGAGAACGTTGAGGGAACCCAGGCTGGGTAATATGGAAGGAACCAGGTTGGAGAACGTGGAGGGAACCCAGGGCGGAGAACGTGGCGTGAAGTGATGCTGGAGAACATGAAGAGAAATCAGGTTGGAGAACGTGGAAAGAGAACCCTGTTGGAGAACATGGAGGTTCTCAAGGCATTAGAACGTCAACAGAACCGATCCGAGCTGGATCCTGTGACGCTCCTCAGCTCCTCAGCGTGAGAACGTCAGGATCTCCATCCACCGAATCCTTGCCGTCCGTTTGTTCCTTCTGAATTCTCCTCAGCATCGCGGTCTTAATCGCGCCCGGCGGCGTCCTGGAGGCTCCCACGCCATCAGGGACGTGGAAAGCCCGGGATTAGCGGCGCGGCAGAGGTGTGACAGCTAGCGGCGGCGGCGGCGGCGGCGGCGGCGGCGGCGAAGGGAGAAGAAGAGGAGGAGGAGGGCGAGGGGACGTCACACCGGCTGTCGAGAGAAAGAAAGGAAGAAAATAGAAGTCCGATCCTTCGCCGTCATTTGTACGTCACGTCAAATGTGCGCGACGAAGCGTTTATTCGTTCACTTTCAAGATATAGGATTCATTCGCTCGTTCACATGTCACATGGAGACGTTCGGCCGTTCACTCATTCATTCACCCGTCTTGCAGGGACGGACAACCGTTCACCTTGTAATTCATTCACGCAAAATAAAAAGACGTAAAGACAAGAATGAGCTGCTCTTTCTCACGGGGAAAGCTTGTCCGCAAAGACACCTGGTCATCGCCATCGACAACAAGGCCGACTACAACTGAGAGAAACCAGGGTGAGGTCCTCGACGACCAACTGTTGTTCTAAGCGAACGTCACAGCGGTCTCACGTTCCTGCAGGTTCCACCTTCACAACATCAAGAAGATTTGCAGATTCCTCACAGAGGATACGGTGCAAATACTCATCCAGGTTCTAGTCACCTCTCGTTTGGCACTACTGCAACTCCCTCCTTGCCGGTGCCCCAGTGGTGACCATCAAGCGTCTGGAGCTTCTTCAGAAAGCGGCAGCCCGCCTGGTGTTCAAGCGTCCCAAATTCTCCCACACAACTCCCCTTATGTCCCTTCACCGGCTGATCCAGTTGAAGACCCTGGTGCTCGTCTACCGGGCGGTGAATGGGACTTCTTATCCCCAGGGTATGCTCAAGCTACATGTCCCTACCCGTCCCCTCTGATCTGCCACCTCCAGGCGACCCTCCACCCCATCACTCAGAGCCCCCGGCCGCCGGTCCAACCGGTCTCGGCTCCTCAGTGGTGGAACCAACTCCCGGAAAAGGTCGGAACAGCAGGTCGCTGCCCATCTTCCACCGTGAGCTGAAAACGTACCTCTTCACCAAGCACTACCCTGCTAATCGCACTTAGCACCCAACCTTCCCTGTAAAATAAAAGGAATGTATGTATGAATATGGTTCTGAGACGGCTAGTTAGTTGAGTGGTCACTTCTGACTTCCGACTACTGGTACTTCGGATCTTCAGTGACTGAATTCTACTTTTTAGAAGTAGCTTTGGATAAAGGCATCCGCCAAATGACTGGAATGTAATGACTCGATAAGACGGCGGTTTGTGACATCCGTAGCGGCGAGCTCCGCTAGCGGTCGCTAATACTCATTAGTCTATGAGTCTAAGAGATACCCATTCGCGGCGACTTATCAACCAAGTGTCTTCGGCCGAACCTCGAGATGTACGACGATTCATTCACTGGTTCATAGAACAGTTCACCCTCTCATTCAGAGACGTCCAGATGTTCTCCAGAGGTGCTTCATCTTCATCAAGCTGAGCAGGTGAAGGACGACGACAGCATTAACGCCCTCCATTGATTGACAGCCTGTTATCGAGTCACTCGAGATCCATCCTTTAAAACATCCGGCGTTACAACTGTCACCGGGAAAATTAGCCATCGGCTACGTAAGAAGAGGTAATTACCTCGGTACTTTTTTTTTTTGTTTGTTTTTTTAGCCCGCCGCCATTTCCGACGGCGCCGCGACGAGCGTGAAGACGTGGGCGCTCGATGCGTTCATTTGTAAACAGGACAACGGTTAGTTGTTTTTCTCCATTAGCGCCACTTCCTGTAAGACGATAGCAGGAAAAAGGAAACATCGTTCTTTGGGTCTCGGTATGCTCTGGTTGGTTGGTTAGGATGAGACGGAGGCAGATGATTGGCTGTGGTGAACCCTCGCAGGAGCAGCGCGACAGACAAGAGGAAGAAGAAGTTGAGTTTAGCTTGGTTTGCTATCCATTGTCGGCTAGTTGGGTGGTATCAGCTAAACCTGCTCCGCTAGCAGGTTGGATATCTGATTGGTTTGGCTATCTCGATTAGCCGGTGGTCCCCTAGCTTGGATAGATGTCTCCCGTCGTTCAGGCGGTTTTAGCTTGTTTCCTTCTGTTTGCGTGGTCGGTTTATAGGTCAGGTTTAGCTTAGACGGGTTGTTTAAGCTAAACCTGCTCTGCTAGCTGGTTGGTTGGACATCTGTGTTGTCTCAATTAGCATGTCAGCTTCTAGCCGGTCGTGTTCTAGCTTAGATAGATGTCACCTGTCATTCAGGTGGTTTTAGCTTGTTTCCTTCTGTTTTGTTGGTTTATAGGTCAGGTTTAGCTTAGACGGGTTGTTTAAGCTAAACCCGCTCTGCTAGCTGGTTGGTTGGTTGGTTGGTTGGACATTTGATTGGTTTGGTTTGGCTAATTAGTTATTTCCATTAGCAGGTTGATGCTTAATCGCGCTGTAGCTTGGATCACCGATTAGCCGGTTATCCTTCTTGGTGACTTCTTGCTTTTTTTTTTTTTTTTTTTTTAGCTCCGACCTCAAGTCAACCCTCGCCAGGAAACGGCGGGAAGGTGGGAAATAATTCATCGCTGTCTTATAATGCATTTTCCGCTGCCGGGTTTTATCAATGTTTAAATCTGCCTGCTGTCACTCACGGTTTTACCGCGCGTTTGAATATAATTTAGCGGCACTCAAACCCAAATATGAGAGAAAAAGAAAAAAAATCAGAACAGCGAGATCTGGGATTCAAAGAGAAAAGTAGGACTCCGGTCGCGAATCGATTAAACCGTCTTATCTCTGGGATTCGGACTCGTGGCCGGAACGCTCGCCGGACCTTTGCTAAAATGCAAAAAGCCGAACCCCGGCTTTTTACGGCGGCGCAGTGCAGCACGCTCTGTAAAACCTGGGGCGTAAATCCTCTCACCTTGATATTGTGCGGGATGCGGGGATTGTAAACCCGAGGCCGCCGCTGCCAAGACCAGGTTGAAATTCCGCCTTTTATTTATTTCCAGGTGACAGGGGCACTTAATGGACGTCGTAATGGAGGAACTCCAACCCAAAAATAATGAAATGTAATTGCTCGCCTCTGACAGCTTCATTCTGTGAGGTTTTTCGGGGGCCAGAACTTGTACCTCCAATCTTCACCCGTTCATTTCGCGGCTCTCCGAGATCAGAAGGAGTTGCATCCAAACAAGGGAGTCTCTGGGAGTGCATATTTTTTGTTCTTACAAAAAAAAGCACTCGGACTTCACCGTCCGCTACGCTAGGACGCTAGCAAGAAAGAGCTCCAGACCTTCTGCTCTGGAGGGATCCCGTGTTGCCGGTGTCGACATCATTCATTCATACATTCACAAGCAACCGGGCAACTCGAGGGGCGACTCGGTACGCAGGGAGAAGCAGCCCGAAATCGAACCGCTAACCTTTCCCTTCAGCCTGTAGGGTACCATTTATGTTCCCCTCGTCTTGTCAGGACTGAGGTTCCTTCTTCCTGAGTGAAGATGGCGGCTCGCCGTGTTCACGATTAGTCATGCCATGTCAGGCCTCCCCCTCACCCCCCCAAGAACTGACTCATCCAGAAGGGGAGGAAGTGTAACTTGACAAATGTAGGCAGTTCAGCTCATGATGGGAACAGATGGGCAAGCACCAAGAAGAAGACGGTCGGTAGACTCACGTGGACCTCAAGGGACAAAGGAGGTGGTTTGGAGAACCGGCTCAACCGGAACCCTTTAAGAAAACATGGATCTTCACCCGGAACCGTTATCTCTGCCACAACCGGTGGCGTTTTTGGTCCGCCCGGACCTCCACCCGACGGGAAACATGTGTTCCGTTCCCTTCCAAACAGTGATTCACGGCCATTTTTTTATTTTTTTGGCAGCCGGACAAAGGGGGCTGTCAGAAAAGCCCTCGCTATGTCTCCTAGCTGCGCCCGCTGCGTATCTCGTCACTTCATTTGGCACTCGTTGATAAAACATGTGTTGCCGCTTGATAAACTACCCGGACGCTCACCAGCCAGACACAGCGACAGCGGCGGCTAGCTTAGCGTCTTTGTCGGCTCCCTTAAAATCGCCGACAAGGACGAAGGGGTCACCGAAGAACCCTGATAGGGCGGTGTCCTTCTCCGTCGGCACTCCTCACCTGGATCGGCCGCTCCCTCCGCCGAACGCTCGGCGCTTTTGACAGAAAACAAACGTCGGATTCGGGTCCGCGAATCCCTTCATCGGAAAGTGACAAGGAGAGGGGAGGCGTCGTGTACACGGGGGATAATCCACGCACCGGCAAAAGAAAGTCGCTGACATAATCCCCCTTCGGGATTCTTTTTTCCCGAGATGATAAAGAGCCCGACAGTCAACTCCGACCGCCGTTTTAATCACCCTCATCTTCTCTTCGGCTTCAGACGGCGAGCTAGTTTGGCGAGGTAATTCTGCACCTGCGATATTATCATTAAGTGATGAAGGATTCAGTTAGCATAAAATGTTGACAAGGTAGGTCCGCATCAACTGCACAGTGGCAGCACAAGAAGTTGTATGCTTTATACAACCTGTGAATGGGAGGGACAATACTTGTATGCTTTTTTTATGAAGTGTGAATAAAAGGGACAATACTTGTATGCTTGTTTTTTATGACGTGTGAACAAGAGGGACGATACTTGTATGCTTGTTTTTATGAAGTGTGAATAAAAGGGACAATACTTGTATGCTTTTTTTATGAAGTGTGAATAAAAGGGACAATACTTGTATGCTTTTTTTATGAAGTGTGAACAAGAGGGACGATACTTGTATGCTTGTTTTTATGAAGTGTGACTAAAAGGGACAATACTTGTATGCTTTTTCATGAACAGTGAACAAGAGGTCAAATAGTCTTATGCTAGAGGGTGACTCGTCACCGGCCGGCCCGAGGTAGACCCCGCCTGTCGTCCAATAACGGTGCAGGACAAGCGGTACAAATATTGAATGATGAATGATTCTCATAAGCCCCGAGGTACTTGCAAAGAGGCACGCCGTGGTATGAAACCAAAACCGCCTTGTTTTGCCGCTCCCTTGGTGGCGTGCTCCATGTTTCGGCCCGTCGAGTCAGAAGTGAGCGATGGCAGAGCCCGGACGGCGCGTCCTATGAGCGCCGTGTCGCCGAGGTGGGCTGTCTCTATTAACCCTCACCTGTGGCAACAAACGGGCCGGCGCTCCAGGGAGATGATTAGTCTCCAGCCTGGTTAATGGTCCTCACTGACAGCACTTAATGGAAATTAATGACTCGCTCTAAGACGTGGAGGGGAAAAAAAAAAAAAACGCCATCAAGCCTACTCCCGTTGTCAGAGTCACGGTCACCGCAAGGGAAACGTGACTTAAAAAAAAAAAACAAAAAAAAAAAAGACATTATTTCTATTTTTCGTACAGTTGAAGTGCTAGCATCATCCGGCGCGCCTCATTAGCTTTCCATTATTTCCTTTTCCACTTCTTGCCTGTTCCTGTCAGTGACGTATGCCGACAGAAGGGGGTGGATGGTGGTGGCGTTGGGGATTGGTTAATTATGCAACACTGCCGTGGAGGGCTGGAGGTCAACTCCAGGGGGGGGAAAAAAAAAAAAAAAACACAGATTGTCAACAAAAGGATTTACCTTTTGTTTCCCAATTCGGGTAAACTGGGGGTGGGGGTTGCTGCATGTGCCTGATTGCATGGCATTCACCGCGCAATCAAAAGCCAATAATAAAGCAATTATGCAAAAGCGGCCCCCCCCTCTATCCACACCACCACCACCAGCTGATGATGAGCTGCAAACATGGCTGCCCCCAAAGCCCCAATCCCTGCAGCCGAGTAGTACAAGTCCTGCCCCCCTCTTTAATCTGTCTGTCACACACCCTGCCCTTCTCTCTGACCTCCAACCCTTATTCCTATTTCATCCGACTGACACCCCTACAAACCACCCCCGACTACCCCCACTCCCCCCCCCCCCCCCTTCGGCCCTGAAGTCCAAAGCAAGACCGCCATCTCTGGCTGTGACATCATGTTCCAGTCACCGTCGAACCTCCTCGGAGTTCTCCGCCGTAACCTCGCCGTCGTGCCCGGGATCAGCCGTGACGTCGCAACACTGCCATCTGGTGGCCGCCTAGAACCCCCACCTCCACCCTCGCCGCCGCCTCCTCGCCGTTCAGACGGAGCAACACTGCCCTCTGCTGGCCCCGTGAACGTCAGAATCCCTTTTTTTTTTTTCTCCCCTTCAATAAATTCACCCTCTCATGAACCAGAGGCACAAAAAAAAAATAGTTTCCTCGTCACCAAAACATCCAATCACCTTTTTTTATTCTTCCAACTCGTTTACGGCGAGACGATCGAGGTCACGGGCGGCGAATCAATTAACCCGCTTCCTCCGTTCCTGCGGACGTCGGGATTATCATTATCATCGTCATCGCGGTTGTTGTCTGCGGCGCACGCCAATCAATATTGTAATAAATCCTCCGGGGGGCCATTATGAAATGTCAAGCACGCCGGCGAACAGAATGCCAACTCTGTTTATGTTTATTTATTTATTAAACACTTCTATTTTGGAGGAAACTTTTTTTTTTAAGGTTGTTGTTGCCAGAAACGTTCACGGTCCAAACACGAGGTTCACCGGAGACCCCGAACCGCCCAGACGAGTCAATGAGAGGGTGAAAGGTCATATGTCTCAAAATGACGCGTGAATGACGAAGCGAACGGTCGTGTCTCTCTGCAAAGTGAACGTCTGCACATTTCAAATTTATCTGTGAAGGAGCGAGTGAATGTCTGTAAATGACAATCGAACGAGAGGGCGAATAAGGGTGAACGGTTGTACGTCTCCACACGATGTATACGAGTGAATACCTGCAAGTCTTGAAATTGTGTGAATGAGTGAATTTCTCAAAATGACGTGCAATGAAAGGGTGAATAGTTGTGTTTCTGTTGGTCTTGTAAATGAAAGGGTGAATTCTCGTACGTCTAAAAATGGTGCGTGAATGAGAGGGTGAAAGAGATGCATGCCACGGAATGAGAGGGTGAATGACTGAACGTCCCAAATTTATTTGTGAATGAGTGAGCGAGTCTCAAAATGACAAAAAATGAGAGGTGGAATTTTTGTAGTCTCCGATTTTTGTGTGAATGAGCGAATGAATGAATGAGAGGGTGAATTTTTGCATGTCTCTATATGACGTGAGAGGGCGGCGACAAAGACATGTGAATGAGAGGGTGAATGATTGAACGTCCCATATTTATTTGTGAATGAGTGAGCGAATGATCGTATCACTAGGGGACGTTTCAAGGGAATGAATGGCTGCGTCTCCTTTCATATGACTGAATGAAAGGGTGAATTCTCGTATGCCTATGAGTGACTGAAAGGGTGAATGACTGAACGTCCCAAATTTATTCGTGAATGAGTGAGCGTGTCTCAAAATGACAAAAAATGAGAGGGTGATTTTTTGTAGTCTCCGATTTTTGTGTGAATGAGCGAATGAATGTCTCAACATGGCGATCGAATGAGAGGGTGAATTTTGCATGTCTCTATATGACGTGAGAGGGTGAATGATTGAGCGTCCCAAATGTATTTGTGAATGATTGAGCGAATGATCGCATCACCAGGGGACGTTTCAAGGGACTGAACGCGTGCGTCTCCTCATTTCATATGAATGAAAGGGTGAATTCTCGTACGCCTATGAGTGACTGAAAGGGTGAATGATTGAACGTCTCAAAGTTTTTGTGAAAGAGTGAGCGTGTCTCAAAATGACGATTAAATGAGAGGGTACATTTTTGTAGTCGTACATCTCAAGGTGACGTTTCAAGGGACTGAACGGCTGCATCTCATTTCCTATGAATGAATGAAAGGGTGAATTCTCGTACGTTTCAAGGTGAATGACAGAGTGAACGACTGCAAGTCCCCGATTTTGCGTGAATGAGTAAATGAATGTCAACGTGGCGATCGAATGATCGAATGCATGTTTCTATATGACATGAGAGGGTGGTGACAAAGACATGTGAGTGAGAGGGTGAATGATTGAACGTCCCGAAACTTTGTGTGAATGAGAGGGTGAATGGCGGCGTGTCGCCTCCTCTCGGCCAATCACAGCAAAGCTAACCCCCCCCCCCAGGAGAGCAGGATAACCATCATAGATAATAAATGAATGAGTGATTCTAAACTGTTGCCAAGGGACGCCGCCTCATTTGCCAAAATAAATGGAATAAATAAAATCAGATCTGTTAATGTCATGGTAACACACACACACACACACACACACACACACACACGTTTTCAATATTATGACAGGTGTGTCGGCCTCCAGCCGCGGCGTGGGAAATGGTTTGGAGATGCTTTTCCTGGCTAAATGATATGTTTCTTTCCTGTGCAACACTTTCCCTTTGACTAATGATTACTCTTCACACACACACACCCACACACACCCACACACACACACACACGCACACACACACACACACACACTCACAGGTTTAATGGGCCCATTGAAGTAATGGCATACATTACCTGACCGGCTTTTAAGGCATCAATAAATGCAACAAACCGAGTCAAATTTCACTCGGAAAAATAAAAATAAATAAAAAAGGGAAGTGCACTATTCTCTTAAGATGTGTGTGTGTGTGTGTGTGTGTGTGTGTGTGGAGGTGGGGAGGCAAGCTGGAGAACATGGACAGAACCCAGGTTGGAGAACATGGAGGATCCAGAGAAAACACACTGGACTTGACAAGAACATTGAAGCAAACCTCACATGGCCACACACACACACACACACACACACACACACACACACACACACACACACGCACACACACACACGAGGAGGCGGGGTGTGAGATTGTGTGGAATCTGATTGGTTAGCAAAAGCTACATTAGATCCATCATGGAGATCTTTTTGCGCTCCAGAGCAGTCCGGCGTACGGTTGCCATGCCGACCAATGGTTGTCGATGGTTCCATGAATTTAGTTACAGCAACATTTCAGTGATTAAAAATATTGATATATACATTATTAATATATGATGATATTGTTGTTGTTGTTATGATATTATATTTAGCATCGTCATGATTGTCATTAATTTTAGTAATATAGTTATTATTACTGTTAGTATTATTATTATCAGTAATAGTATTTAGCATCTTTACCATCGATAGCACTATTATCATCATTTTTATAATATGTTTCATTACATCATTCTTATCACAAATATTATCATTATCTTCATCATTACCATCATTTTTATTAACATCACTATTATGATTATTAATATTGATATTAGGAATACAATCATTGTTATTATCATGATTATTGTTATTATTATCACCATTATTTCATCAACATCATCGTTATAATCATTAATAGTATAAATATTAGCATTACTGCCATTTTTATCACAATAAGAATTAATAAAAAAAATTACTATTATTATCATCATTTTTACATAATTATTATAATTATCATTAAAATGTATTAATATAATTATCATTACCATCAGTATTATTATCATCATTATTTTTATTATCATTATGATAGATTATAGAACCTGGAGGGCACCTATGTATGTATTTTTTTTGTTGTTGTTTTGTTTTAATAATAAAGTCCTCCCTAAAACAACTGGGTATTTTATCACAATACGCTTGTATTACACTTTTGTGTCATCACACACATGGACAGGACACACACACACACACACACACACACAAAGGTTTTGTGATCAAACTCCAGCTCTGGAGTTTGAAGGAACCAGAGGATCTCCAGGCCGAAGCAGCTGCAACAACAAACGTTATCATCTGATGATCGCGCTGTAAATTAAACCCACAGGTTTTAACGATAACTATCACCAATATTACACATAATGGCGTGTTGACTTCGGTGGTGACTGTTCTGGCAGCTAATTATTTCAAGCATATTTTATTTTTGTATCATTTTAATGTGAAAATGGCCTTAAATCCAGTCTTTGAGACGAAAAAGCAAAGTGGGGTGCAGTTCATCTTTTGGCCACTAGATGGCGCCATTGCTTCATCGCAGGGATGAAACGACGGTTTCTCACACACTTCTTTATATTTGTCAGCAAGTTAAATATTTACATTTATTAAAGAAACAGCGGCGTCTTTTTCTTTCATTCATTTATTATTATTTTTATCCATTTATGGATTTATTCCTTTTTAAGGTGAGACGTCACCCTGGACACCAAAAGGACCGTTTCATGTTGTGTTGATATGCAAGAGTCGTATCACTCCCAGAGGGAACACACACACACACACACACACACACACTCACACATACACACACACACAGTGACGTGAATGACGGAGTGAATTATCATCCAGCCTTCAGCCTGACGCCATCTGTCTCCACGCCGCTCCGCCCTCTGGCGTCGCAGGTTCGACGGAAAAAAAAATAATAAAAATTGCACTTTTTCCACTCCTTCATTATTAAATCATTATTATATCATTACCTCTCCATCTTTGTCTCCATCCAGAGGAAAGTTCTATGAGTTGGCCTATGATTTTGCACGAACACACAACCAAACAAACTCACAAGCGTTGCACGTTGCAGCGTAGCATTGTAGCATAGCAGCAGTCTTGCATGCTACTCCACGTTGTTTACATTGCTCAATGTTATAGTCTATTGTTATATTTCTCTATTTTCCAGGAAGCAAGCCTTCATAATGGCTCCCAAAAGTGCTAGCGGTGTTAAGAAGCTATGAATGACCTTGGATTTATAAGAGAAAATAATAGCTGAACATGAGAGCGCCATTGCTACAAAACGGCGACCTTATGTAGCAAAGATGGCTGATGCGGCTAAAGCGGCAACTGCGTTAGCAAACGCTAAGAAATAGAGAAATTACTGTTAGTTTGGATGAATGAAAGATAGCGAACCAGCGATAGCATTAGCATTAGCAAGGGTCTCATTTGCAAGAAGGCTTTACTTTTGCTGATTTAGCGAAGGACATAGCAAGCACAAATGCTAGTAAGAAAGAAGAGCAGAAACACAGCAGTAATTAAGGTTATCTTTAAATCCTTCCTGTATTTTTGCAACAAATAATCCCATAAAAGGTTTGAAAAGTTTGTTTTGGGGCTGGATTACAGATCCATGGGGTTTACAATGATTTCAACGGGAAACAATTATTCGGTTTGTGAACATTTTGGTTCAAATAACGAATGAAATCCATCCATCGAGGTTTGGCTGTGGTTATAGGAGCTGCTAGCATGATGGAAACATGCTAATATGCTAAGATGAGAAGGAGCTGTCAACTGAATTCTGGATAATGATAATGTAGTAATATTGATTCTTGTTATTTATTATTAAATTATTAAAAAAAAAATAATCAAAATACTTGAAAAGATGAATTTATAAAAAATACATATGCCACAAAAAATGAAAAATCCACAATGGAAAATGGGAAAAAAAAAAAAAAAAAATCAACAAAAAATTCAACCGCGACTAGCAAGAGGGGAACATGCTAACACAAGAATGAGTCTCAACTGAACTCTGGATGATAATAATAATAACAACAACAACAATAATAATGCACTGATATTGATTCTTGGGGTTACGTTCCAGAACCGTCAGTGATAAACAAAACCCCACATTTTTATTCTATCATAAATATTTTTTTTTAACAAATCTTAACCTTTTGTAATTAACCTTCTACTTTTAAACAAGTAGCGATTCAACATCAACATGAATCAGACGAGGCCAGACATTGAGAATGATGCTACGGTCTCTGAGCCAATCAGAACCCAGGATACTGAACGCCACGTCACCACCTCAGGAAATGGTAATTTATTAACTAAATAATAATAAACTATTATCATTATTATCATTATTAGTAGCAGTAGGAGTAGTAGTATTTTTAAAAATAATTCTAATAATAATAATAAAAATAATAATAATAATAATAATAAAAATAATAATAAAATAATTTATTTATAAAAATACAAATGCCACAAAAAAATTACAAATCCACAATATAAAATTTAGAAAAATCCGTAATGAAATTAAAATGACGAAAGTTATTCTGCAATAAGGAGAGGGGGAACCGTTTATTGATCAATTGATTGGTAATTGTTGAACGGCATGTGAATAATAACAGGTTGGACGTCTCAACATGCCGCCTTGTGATTGGTCCAGGGCGAACACCGGATAAGCTCCGCCCCCGCAACCCCGAGCCCTGGAGAAAATGAATGAATTCATGAAAGAAAATATAAATATATGGATTTATATCAAGGTGATAAAGTCCAACCCGATGCAGATTCTCACGCCGGCTCGTCATCACGTCAACATGGAGGAGGAGAAGGTCGGTCATCCAGAGAGGAAGAAGAAAGAAGAAGGGAGGAACCACAAATCGGGGCTTCGTTAATGATTTATTTATTTATGTAAGAGACAAGGAAAGGAGACGAAGGAGGAGGAGGAGCTTTCATACAACGGCAGCCGGGAACGAAGAAGAAGGAGGAGAAGAAGAAGAAGAAGAAGAAGAAGAAGAAGAAGAAGAAGAAGAAGAAGAAGAAGAAGAAGAAGAAGAAGAAGAAGAAGAAGAAGGAGGAGAAGAAGAAGAAGAAGAAGAAGAAGAAGAAGGAGGAGGACATGTGTGAAAAGCATCATTTGGAGGTCGGTGTTATTATATAACGCCGGCGTGGATTCCAGTTCCCAGAACACTGTGGTGGGAAAAGCTTGGTGCTCTGAGACACACACACACACACACACACACACACACACACACACACACACACACACACACACACACACACACACAAAAGACCATTTTTTGTAAGTGAGTCAGTGGCGCTGACAACTTAATATTCCAGAAAAACTCTCAGAACTGCCATCTTTGAAGGTCTAATAACAGGGGCAAAGAGAAACACACACACACACACACACACACACACACACACACACACACACACACACACACACACACACCCTTGGATAAATTGGGGTAAAGTGTTTTGATGTGGGGGTATTTTCACACACACACACTCATGTGTGTGCACATATAACCTAAGATAACTTGGGGTAAAATGTTTTGATACAGGGGTATTTACACACACACACACACACACACACACACACACACACACACACACACACACACACACACACACACACACACACACACGACATAGCTGCACATGCATGAACATACAGACACACACACACACGCACACACACACACACACACACAAACACACACCCTTAGATAACTTGGGGTAAAATGTTTTGATCCAGGGGCATTTACACACACACACACACACACACACACACACACACACACACACACACTGAAGCAAATTGGGGGAAAGGTTTTGATGCAAGGGTATTTAGGCGCACACACACACACACGGGAGTCACCTAGCTCATCCTATAGTTTCTTTTACGGGGTCACCGAGGTCACGTGCGCACACACACACACACACACACACACACACACACACACACACACACACACTCATATGCACAAACACAACCTGGGACAACTTGTTAAAACGTTGGTAAAATGTCTTGATGCAAGTGTAATCACACACACATGCACTCATGCATGCAAGCACACACACACACACACACACACACACACACACACACACACACACACACACACACACACACCTATGGATATCTTGGGGTAAAAGATTTGGACGCATGGGTGCTCACACACACATGCACACACACAACATGGAGCAACTTGGGGTAAAACGTTTTGATGCAGGGGTAGTCACACACACACACACACACACACACACACACACACACACACACACACACACACACACACACAGCCGGGAGCCAGAGTGGAGTCACACTTAAAGCCTTTTAATTAAAGTGCCATCCTGGACGAGCCGTGCAGATTAATCACCCAAAATCAGGGGGTTCAGACCCGTCCTGTCTTGTTCCAGGCCTGGGGAGGTGTGTGTGTGTGTGTGTGTGTGTGTGTGTGTGTGTTTTCCATAAGTCAGGAAGTGTGCAGACAGGTAGAGTTTCCACTGGTATTGTCCTTGGCAGCGCGGCGGCGCCGCAGCACAGAACCCCGTTTGTCTCGCCGCCGCCGAACGTCACCCGCCGTGGAAACTGGGGTTTTTTTTCACAGAACCGCGTTTTCCATCAGAGCGGATGGAGGGGCAAGAAGGCGGGGTAACAAGAAGGAGGGGTAACAAGAAGGAGGGGTAACAAGAAGGAGGACGTTCGGTTTGAACGTTTCCAGGGCTTTTAATTGGGCGACGCCACAATGGCGGCTCTGTTTGGTGGCCGATGGCGTCGGACGAGGTCACGTGGACGAGCGACGCCGGGGTTTGGAAAACAATAATTACATTTTTTTTTTTTTTTTTTAAAAAGCAGGTGTATACACACACACACACACACACACACACACACACAAATACACTTTCTACCCAAGACAGCAGCGAATAAATATCTGAGCTCTTCTGATCCTGTTTTTATACGACGGATTTTTGCTAATCTTTAGAAAATGAGTGATTTGTTTGATGATTGAATTTAAACTTTTAATTACTTACTCACTCATTCATTCACTCGTTCATTCACTCATTCGTTCATTCACTGTTCGTTTATTCAATCGTTTACTCGCTTATTCACTCATTCATTCACTCACTTATTAATTCAACTACTCGGTCATTCACTCAGTTACCGACTTATTTGTTCACTCATTCATTCAGTCACTCATTCATTCACTTGTTTATTCATTCATTGGTCCATTCATTCATTCATTCACTTGTTTATTCATTCACTCATTCATTCACTCATTCGTTCATTCACTTGTTTACTCGCTGATTCATTTGGTCACTGACTCATTCATTCATTCATTCATTCATACAATCTTCAAATCATTCACTCACTCACTCATTCACTCATTCGTTTATTCACTAATTCATTTACTCACTCATTCTGTCACTCTGTTAACACAATCATTCATTCACTCATTCGTTCATTCAATCGTTCACTCGCTTATTCACTCATTCGTTCACTCACTTATTAATTCAACTACTCGGTCATTCACTCAGTTACTGACTCATTCATTCACTCATTCATTCACTCGTTCATTCAATCCCTGACTCACTCATTCATTCACTTGTTCATTCATTCATTGGTTCATTCACTCATTCGTTCATTCAGTTGTTTACTCGCTCATTCAATCGGTCACTGACTCATTCGTTCACTCGTTCATTCACTCATTCATTCGGTCACTGACTCATTCACTCATTCATTCATTCATACAATCTCCAAATCATTCACTCACTCATTCATTCACTCGCTCGCTCACTCATTTATTCAATCAATCATTTATTCAGTCACTCACTCATTCACTCGTTCATTCAATCCCTGACTCACTCATTCATTCACTTGTTTATTTATTCATTGGTTCATTCACTCATTCATTCATTCATTCAGTTGTTTACTCGCTCATTCATTCGGTCGCTGACTCATTCACTCATTCATTCATTCATACAATCTCCAAATCATTCACTCATTCGTTCACTCGTTCATTCAATCCCTGACTCACTCAATCACTTGTTTATTCACTCATTCATTCACTCACTAATTAATTCAATCACTCATTCATTCATCCTGCGCTCTTTAAGCCTCCCTCTTCTATCATCTGTCTGAGCGGCTCAGCCGTCCCTCCTTCCCATCGGTTTGGAGGCTTCACCAAGAAGATGGAGAACTTGGAGAACCAGGAAGGAACCCCAGCTGATCAGGGTGGAACCTGAGAACTTCTCAGTGTTTTTGGACGGAGGTAAAAGAAGGAGAACATGCAGAGAACCCGGGCTGTAGAACCAGGAAGGAGAACCCAGATGGAGTCCAATCAGGAATCCCCAACACATATATTATCCACCAATCAGATCGGTCGAACAGGCCGGGGTCCTTTAGCCCCGCCCCCAGCGTGCACCCGTCCGTCCAATCAGAACCGACGTCGGATTTCCACG
>NC_141306.1:1245727-1363227 GCF_037954325.1 Fistularia commersonii | reverse complement strand
GGATGGAAGAAAAGATGGATAGAAGAATGGATGGATGGATGGATGGATGGATGGATGGATGGATGGATGGATGATCTCACACTTCATCTCAATCGCACTTAGAATCTACATGACTCATACTGAAATTTATACTTCACTTAAACACACACACACACACACACACACACACACACACACACACACACACACACACACACACACACACACACACACACACACACACACAGCTCCAAAAACACCAGCTAATAGCCCATCATTCATTAATGCTATTGGTTCTCTCGCTCACGAGGGGCTGAAGGGGGCGGGGCTTAACCTGGAGGGATCAGCTGTCAATCACAGGGGTCACAGGGGTCACATGAGACCCCGACATTTATCTTGTCACACACGGAAATCCGGAATCTCCGGACGACTTCAAGAAGAAGGTTTGGAAAACAGAACCAGGAACCTTCTCCGGGTGAAGCGAACATCTAAACATCTCGGATTTTAGCTCCCGCCCGAAATGAACCTAGCGGGCGTGTTTTCGGACGCAGCTGGCGAGACCAGAACCGTCGGTTCCAAACCGCAAACCGGTGCAATTTGTGAAGCGGAGTGTGAGGCGAGGCGTCGAAACCGCCGCACGGAAAGCGCCGGGCTTTTTTAATGAAATGTTCACCGGAGGCGGGAAACTCCGACGCCCGAGTGGATCCACGCATGTGGAGGACGTCGACGTCTGGAACATGAGTTAGCCGTTACGCGGCGCGGCGTGGTAGCGGAGCTAATTCCTGAGTGAAAGCGATGATTGTGTCAAAATAAGGACCGTCGGGAGGCCCCCGGGGGGAGTAACTGGAGGAGCAGCGGCGGCTAGCGAAGCCCGCCGCCGCTCGGGATTGTAAACACCAGCCGCACGTGGCCGCCAGAGCGTAGCGGTAGCGTTAACATGCGCGGCGAGCTACCCGGGAAACCGTTGATATTTGCGGTTCACGTCGGTTTTTGCTGCTTTCGAGCAAAAGTTAGCTCGTCTTCCAACAAACGTTTGACTCTGGTTCTTCTCGATCCATACAAAGCGCCGCTAGTTACCAGGGAAACCGTTGATCTCCACAGTTAACATAAGAATTAGCTGCGTTAGAGCAAAAGTTAGCTTCTTTTCCTTTGAGCGTTTGGTTTTGGGTCTTCTCGATGGCAATATTCAATGTTGTACGGCCGCAGGTGGTCGCCAGGATGTGGCGGTAGCTCTAACGTGCACGGAAGTACCGCTAGTTACCCGGGAAACCATTGATCTCTGCGGTTCACGTCAGATGTAGATGCTATAGATCAAAAGTTAGCTTGTTTTCCTTCAAGCGTTTCACTTTGGTACTTCTGGATGGCTATATTCGACACTGTACCGCCGCACATTACCGCCAGGACGTGGTGGTAGCTCTAACAGTGTACGAGGCGCTGCTCGTTACCTGGGAAACCATTGATCTCCACAGTTAACATAAGAATTAGCTGCCTGAGAGCAAAAGTTAGCTTGTTTTTCTTCAAGCGTTTCACTTTAATACTTCTGGATGGCTACATTCAACACTGTACAGCCGCACATTACCGCCAGGATGTGCTCGTAGCTCGAACAGTGTACGAAGCGCTGCTAGTTACCAGGGAAACCGTTGATCTCCGCAGTTAACGTAAGAATTAGCTGCCTGAGAGCAAAAGTTAGCTTGTTTTCCTTTGAGCGTTTGGTTTTGGGTCTTCTGAATGGGAATATTCAACGTTGTGTTGGTAGCTCTAACATGCACGGAAGTACCACTAGTTAAATGTTGATGTCCGCGGTTCACATCAGCATTAACTCCTTGCTAGCAAAAGCTAGCTTGTTTCCCTCCCGGCGTGTACATCAGGTCGCTGTGGTACCTCTAACATCCAAGGACACGCTGCAAGTTACCAGGAAACCGTTGATCTCTGCGGTTCACATGATGCTTTAGAACAAAAGTTAGCTTGTTTTCCTTCAAGCTTTTTCACTTTGGTACTTCTGGGTGGCTACATTCGACACTGTACCGCCGCACATTACCGCCAGGATGTGGTGGTAGCTCGAAGAGTGTACGAAGCACTGCTAGTTACCGGGAAAACCATTGATCTCCGCAGTTCATGTCAGATTGAGCTGCTGTGGGGCAAAAATTAGCTTGTTTTCCTTCAAGCAATGACTTTTTTCCAACGCCGTGGTCGACCATTATCGTGATAACATGTGGCGTGGGTTCCCAGTCCAGCTGGTAAACTATTGTCACCATCTTCAAATAAAGTTATTTTACAACATAAATCAATTCCCGGCTCGGTTTTTTATGTTTTCTGAAAAACTTGACAACCGCTCTTATTTCAAGAAGGCGTCGATGTGCTACTTATTGGACGGGAGTTTGGACTCCAAACTGCGACGCTCTGGTTTTAATATCTGTTTCTTTGGATTTTCCCCCAAAGTTTGGCAACTCACGGGTTCGAGGAAACCGAAAAGCCGGAACCCCAGGAACCGCCGACAGTCCCGATCGAACCGGATCGGAAGATCGGGTTGTGATTTATGAGCCGTCGGTTGAATCCTGGAAGTTAATTCTACTTCTTCTTCTTGTTCCCAAACACTGCGAACAAATGAAGTGATCCGAGAGCCGAGAGTGTTTTCTTTATGTTCGCCACTGCAACCGCTCTGGATTAGACGCGCCCGTCCGACTAACGTCTTTAACAGACCCGTCGGATAATCCGGGCTGCTGGAAATCGAACGTGTAAGCGAAGCGTTCAAGCGCTTCTCAGGAGGCGAACTGGGTTTGGTTTCTTCAAGCGGGTTGATGTTTATTTCAGAAAGTCAAGCACAAGCAGGTACTGCATGCCTAGGCTGGTGACTTTTATTTCACGCCCGCCCCCCATTCTCCCATCGCATCTATAATTATATTGATATATGTCCACCATTGCGTCTTTATAAACATTACAGAAAATGAATAAGAAAGAACTATATTGACATTGTTTTTTAGTTTCTTCTCCTGTCAGCTTTTCCCTTCAGGGCTCTCCAAAGGGAATCAAGCTTCTCCATCTGACTCTGGATCCTCCTCCTCGAGCTCCCCTGCCTGGCAGCTCCACCTTCAACAGAGGAGTGTTCATGTCCAAACCATCTCAGTCATCCCTTTGTCTCGGTCATACATGTCCTGCACCCCTGTGACAAATTCTTCTTTCCCTTTGGGCTTTTCCCTTCAGCGAATCCACCTTCTCCATATCCTCCTCTCTCACACCAACTAACTTCATATCCTCTCTCATGATGTCCATAAATCTTCTCTATGGTGTTCCTCAAGACCTCCAATTCCAGCATCCATCTACTAATATATTCACTATCCCTCCTCTGTGCATGACCCAACCATCTGACCTTCTCTCCAAAACATCTAACATGTGCTGTTCCTCTGATGGACTCATTCCTGATCCTATCCGTCCTGGTTACTCCCAAAGAGAACCTCAACATCTTCATCTCTGCAACCTCCAGCTCTGCCTGCTGTCTTTTGGTCATCGTTGCTGTTTGTAGATCATCTCACCACCGTCTCCTCCACCTTTCCTTTCATTCTGGCTGATGTTCTATCTCTTCGTACCCCTGACACTTTTCTCCACCCATTCCAACCTGCTTGGACCCGTCTCTTCACCTCTTCTCCGCACTCTCCGTTGCTCTGGACTGTTGAACCTAAAGTACCTGAAATCCTCCAGCTTCTTGATCTCCACTCCCTGTAGCCTCACCGTTCCACCCGAGTTCCTCTCATTCACACACATATTCTCTGTCTTGCTGCAACTAACCTTCAATTCTTTCCTTTCCAGAGCATACCTCCACCTCTCTAGATGTTCCTCAACCTGCTCCTTTGCTCTGCAGATCACAATGTCATCTGCAAACATCACGGTCCATGGACACTCCTGTCTCACCTCATCTGTCAGCCTGTCCATCACCACTGCGAACAAGAAGGGGCTCAGAGCTGATCTCTGATGGAGTCCCACCTCCACCTTGAACTTCTCTGTTACCCCCAGAGCACACCTCACCACTGTCTCACAGCGAGCATACATGTCCTGCACCCATCTAATATGCTTCTCTGCCAACCACACTTCCTCATGAAGTCAGAAACAGAAAAGTTTGAAAGTGCAATTTCCCTGAAATTTAAAAAAAAAAATCCTTATTATAACGGTACATTTTTTTTGCCCGATTGAACCATTTCATTCTGAAAAATAAAATTAAATAAAAATGAATGATAATCATAAATTCAAATTGACCAGCAACATTAACTCAGAAACACAATATGGAAAACATTTTAACCTACCAAACAAAAATGAAGAATTTGAGATGATTTTTTTTTTCTTTTTCTTTTTTTTTCTAAATCAATATGAAGAAGTCAGGATTAATGATTAAGTGTTCAAAGTATGATTCTGCAACTCTGCAAAGCCAAGCGCTACAAACACTTCCTCATATTTCCCCATCTTGTGAGTTAATACTCACTATGACAATGAGGGCGCCACTGCAAGACAAGCTTAAAAATACACGTAAAAAATAAATACAATCAATAAAACTCTGTAAGTGTCAAAGAAAAAGTAATCTAAATAATAAAACATGAATAACAAAAATAAAAAAATAAAAAAATAAAAATAAATAAAATAAAATAAAAATAAATATATATATGAATAAATAAAAATAAAAATAAATAAAATAAAAAATAAAAAACAAATAAAACACCCAGAATAGTAGTTCTGACCTGCACATTTTACGGCCACTTCCAGCTCTTTAAGATAAGATAACCCTTTATTGATCCCAAAAGGGAAATTCTTTTGTCACACCGGCGAAACAGTTAAAGTATCAATAAATATGGATCTAAATATAAATAGAGACAATTAGAAGATAGCAAAACACGTCCACATATAAATGGACAGCAAAGAGAACAACAACAACAACAAGGAGGATAAGAATAGACAACCAAATGGAAAGATAAAAAACAGCAAGGGTGAAAATAAACAGCTAAAACAATAAAACAAAAATAAACAAGAATAAGCAGGATGCGAATGTGCCGAGACCAACAAGGATAGAAATTGCGAGGTCAAGCAGAAGGTCAACGAAAACAACATTTATTCCGTTAATGTTTTACGAGTGTGTTGATTAAATTTAGGAAATAATGACATTTTTTGTTGTTTTTTTTTTTTTTTTTAACCTCCAAATGTCAGCTCACGTCCCCCCAAAAAAAAGAAACGGCTTCAACAAAACACAGACCGCTAAATATTAATTTAGATAAGGAAAAGGATCACAGTTTGAATCGTCACAACGTCACCAAATGAAGGAAGTCAGATGTTTTGCGAGTAAAACCACAAACAAGGGTATTTTTATAAAGCTTTGCACAGCAAGAAATGCAGCTTTTAAGGCAACTTACGCCGTTTCCCACAAAATTAAAAAAAAAAAAAAAGGGTTTTCAGACGGACAGTTTACTCAGGAGTGTGTGTTGAAAGTGGCATATAACACTAATAAAAGGCATTTTTTTGGCATCAAAATGATCAATTTCGTATCTTTAGCAAACTGCTAAACACCTTTTTAATGTTTGTGAGGAAAACAACATAACAATGAGAACCCAAACAAGTTTTCCTTACAAACTGAAGATGGAACAAGCGAAGCAAAATACTTCACAAAATATGACTTAATATTTCACACATGCAAATTCAAAGAAAAAAAAAAAAATCAATGACCTTCATTTCCAAAATAAAATTAAATAGAAAAAAATGCCTCTTTTCATTTGCAGCCGTCCGAATTAAATAAACTATAACCTTTTTGCACGGGCTAATAATAAATGTAAAAATAAACTAATTAACAAATAATTCTATCTTTCAAAGAGCGCAAAACGATTCTCTTGGAGTAGCTAGAAAATATGCATTAAGAAAAATGAAAAAATAAAATAAAAACATTATAAAATTCTTTACATTTATATTATATTTATATTATATTTATATAATATTATTATAAAAAAATAAAAACATATATGTATATATATATGTTTTTATTTTTATTTTACATTTATTATATATATATATATATAAAATATATAAATATATATAATATAAAATATGTATACAATATATATATTATATATATAATATATATTTATATATAATATAATATATATATTATATAATATATATATATATATGTACATGGATGAGTGTAGATATATATAAGTGTGTATGTATGAAAATACAAATATACATACATACATATATATGTATATATACATATATATGTATACAGATTTTTTTTAAAATATATTTCTATTTATTTTGTATAAAAAAAATGTTCTATTTATTTTACAAACACATAAATATATATACATTTTTTTTTTATAAAGATACATAGATGGTAGTTTTAGATATATATCTATATAGAGATAAATAAATTACTGTACAGAAATGTGCAAATTGTAAGTCAGCTTGCTCCGCATACATAATTTAAATTACATCATATATAAATATATCATGAGCAGCACTGCCCTCGGCGGGGCTCGTAAGGCGACGAGGGGTTGGAAGACGTTCAAAGATAAACTGATTTTTAAGGCCCACTTTGAACAAGGGGGGCCGTCAAATCCGGCACCACCTCGGAAAAACAAATACCGACAGGTCAACAGATGAAGTTACCGTCGCGCCGAACCGGAACGGCATCGTGGGAAAGCGACGATACTCGTAAAGCCAGACGTAACACGACCTCACGAGTTGAAATGATGCGTCGTAAAAAAAGCAAGAAACCGCGAAGCCTTGCGTTCGGACGGGCCGAATTTCACAGAAGGTGAACCCTGAGGCCGGGACGCCTCTGCAGAGATACCAGATGTCAGGAGTGGCAGGGATGTGATTCCTCCTGACAAACCAGGAGGCTCCTGTTGACACCTGACAGTCTGAGAGTTGGATTTCTTTTTTTTTTTTGGGGGGGGGGGGGGGGGGAGTTGTTTTTAAATCTCTCCGGAAATCTCCGGTTTCTTTTTTTGCCAAAAGAGTACCCGGAGTTGTCGAGGTCGTGCCCTCAGAGGAAGGCGGACACGAGTATCAGGAGGTTTCAAGCCTACGTGGACGTCACATCGGTACATCCAAGACACGTCTGCAGATTCGTCGGCGACTCCCGTCTTTTTCAGACGCCGACCAACCATCCCGTCAACCGATCCCACCTGACATCTCCGACACCTGGATGAACTTCATCTCCGGGAGCGAAAGGAAACGGCGAAGCAAAGGTGCAAACAGAAGCGAAGCAGAAGCCGAAAGGACCGAAACTCGCGTAGACAACGTAATTAGTATTCTCCACTTACCGTGGAAACCGCCTGGTCTTCTTCTGCGGCCACGGAGCTGGAGCACCTCCTTGAAGGTGGCTGCCCTCTTCTGAAACCTCTGAAGATGCAGAAGCTACCGACCGTCCACAGTCCGTTATCCTCCCGAAGTTCATCGGCCGGGCTCCTCTTCTGGGGGTCCTCTTTATCTCCACATGGACCTCTTGATCTGGGATGCAGTTGTCTTTCTGCAGAGTCAGGAGCCTCTGAAGACACAGAAGCTACCGACCGTCCACAGTCCGTTATCCTTCCGAAGTTCATCGGCCGGGCTCCTCTTCTCGGGGTCTTCTTCATCTCCACATGGACCTCTTGATCTGGGACGCAGTTGTCTTTCTGCAGAGTCGGGAGCTTCCATCTGGAAACTCTCAGTTTTCTTGTTGGACACTTTTCCCAGAAAGCATACATGTTTGAGCCGCCCTGCTCTTGTTGGGCATTCATGCCTTCATTTTCAGGCTACTTTACTTCCCTTGCGTCCCTTCTTGGATCACTACCTTCTGCAGTAGGTCCTCACCTGTCTTCAATCAACCTCCTCAGCACTTCCTGGTTCACACGTGTCCCGTCCAATCAGCTCCCGACTCCGCCCACTTCCTGATACCTGTGGAGTGTAGTCCAATCACGTCACGTCCTGCCCCTTCCTTGTGTTGCTCAGACACATATCACTTCCTGTGTCTACTTTAACGTTCATAATGTTTAACAGAAAACTTATTCCCTGGACGTCAAAACAAAAATAGTATTTTAAATAAATTTGATAAGGAATAAATTGCCAGCTGCAAACTATGTATCTGACTCTATCTAAACCCCCCAAGGCAAAAAAGACCCACTTCAAAATGATGAATGACATCTACCCGTCTATGCAATGTATGCAATGCACCTTGCAATGTACATGATAAAAAAAATAAAAATTAAAAAAAAAAAAAAAAATGGCTGCCGTTTTAATATCTTTTTTATTTTAATTTTTCTCCGAGAACTAAAAAAAAAAAAAAAATTGCCGCCGTTTTTATTTCTTTTTTTATTTTTATTTTTCTCCGAGAACTAAAACAAACAACGGCTGCCGTTTTGATTTCTTTTTTATTTTAAATTTTTCTCCGAGAACTAAAAAAAAAAAAAAAAAATTGCTGCCGTTTTTTATTTCTTTTTTTTGTTTTAATTTTTCTCCGAGAACTAAAAAAAAAAAAAAAAAAGAAAACTTTGACGTTCACGCACAACATTGAAACCACTGACCATCTATTTTTCTCATGCGAAAAAGTTCAGGGCTTCTGGGCTAAAACTCAAAAATGGGTTAAAGATAATTTTCCATCGTCGTAGATGATATAACATTTGGTTTACTTTTAAGCAACACAAGAGATGAACTCTGTGTCAATGTTATTTTAGGCCTGGACAAGTTCTTCATTCACAAAAACAGAATGCAAAAATGTTCCCCAAATTTGACGTTCTTTATAAACGATTTTGAATGATATAAAAAATCCTTAAAACTTATGGAAAAATACAAAAACCAAAAACTGTACAGTTTGATGTCTGAGATTCCTTGTGAACCACCAAGTTTAATACATGTTAGATTCCACTGGCAGGTTTTTTTTTTTTTCCCCTTGCTTTTTAATTTTATTTGTCTATCTATTCATTTAATTATTTCCTTTTATTTTCTTTTTCGTCTAGGATTATAAATTTCTCACAAACCGTTAACACTATTAACTTCTGATTACATACAGAACGAATGTCCTTTGCTTCCTCATCCCTGGTTGTTTGATTGACATTCAGTTCTACCTTGCAGTGTTTATTTGTACATAATAAAAAAATAAAAATAAAAAAGCGGCAGATTTAAAAAAAAAAAAAAATGGCTGCCGTTTTCATTTCTTTTTTTTTTTAATTTAAATTTTTCTCCGAGAACTAAAAAAAAAAAAATTGCTGCTGTTTTTATTTCTTTTTTTTTTTTTAATTTAAATTTTTCTCAGGGAACTAAAAAAAAAAAAAAAAAAAAAAAAAACTTTGACGTTCACGTTCATCCGACCCGTTTTTCTTTACGTTTTGCGGGTAAAATTTCATTTTCCCGTCATTTTGTCGTCATCCTGCCTGCCGAAGGAGCTTAAAAAGCATTAGAAGAATAATAAAGCACAAGAACCACCAAAGGGAAATACACTGCTTAAAAAAAATAAAGGGAACACAAACAATCACACTTGTGTGAAATCAAAGTGTCCACGGATTCATCTCGACTTGTTTTAAGGACGTTTCATCAACGTCGGTTCGGCCTCTGGTGTGTTTTTCCACTTGAATTTGAAGTGTGACACCAAATCCAGACCTCCGTGGGTCCAAAAATTAATTTCCATTGATCATTTTGGTGTGATTTTGTTGTCAGCACATTCAACCACGTAAAGTACGAAGTATTTCATAAGAATATTTCATTCATTCGCATCTAGGATGGGTTATTTTAATGTTCCCTTTATCTTCTTGAGCAGTTTTTTACAACCAACTTTTTGGTCGATCTAGGATACGGTAGCTTGCTAGTTGCTAGGCGGAAGGGGGTTGTTATGCTAACGGGAGTGTCGTTCTTTGGAACAAAAGACCAACTTCTTGGGATTATGAAGGAGTGAAACCTCTTGGACTGAAGTTCTGGAGGTGGATCCTTCCTGGTTGTTCCGGGGGTGCAGAAGATCCTGGTCCAAGTGCGCAAATCCCTCTCGATCCAAGTTCGGCGTTATACGTCGCTAAAAGCTAGTCCGAAATTAGGGTACATCTGGGAACCATTTAAAGTGAAGAAGCCTCTGCAAGTTCAGTTGCCACCAAAACAAGATTTTGACGCTAAATCCCGAACGTACGGTTGCAGCTACTTCCTTTTTTGCTCTTCTCGGCACGTGGCTGCAACCATGTGAGCTTCCCCGTGAAGGTTTGACTCGCGGTTGACTCCCGCACTCCGTTCAAGATGTTCCCGTAATTGGCACTTGTTTCGGCGAAGGCGGCGTCGCGCAATCAAAAGATTTGTCGGTGTTTACGTACTTGTTGTGTTTCGTGCTTGATGTGAGGACTCATTAGCGGCGGGCGACACAAAGAAGCGGGAACAGAAGAAGCCGGATGGCGATGGGCACGTGTGAACCAACACCTCCAAACATGGTTTATCAAAGAGAAAGGGAGGCGGCGTTCAGCGGCGAGGCCACGACCTTTGACCTTTTTTTTTCTTCTCCATGGATTCCATCCTGGTGGAGAACTCTTAAATATTTACACAACAAGCCTGTTGAGCCTCAATTACTTTATGGATGTGTACAAATTGTTGGATCTTGTCCGATTCTACCTGGACACCATGTATGAGCGGGTCCTGAAGGTTCGTTGGAGAAGCAATAGATGATATTTAGGCTTCAATCAGGATTTTATTCGAAACATACAGAGATCTAAGTTTGATCTTCTATCTTCTGACAGAGTTTTTAGACTACAAAGAATGAAATGTGCAGTAGTCGGTGTCTTCTTCTTCTCATTGGTTGTTGACAGTTGATGCAGATGTAGCCTATGCTAATTGGCCCGTCGTTATCTGACGCCTCACGTCTTTTGGGTCCCTTACGTTCGTTACCTTCACGGCACTCAACCCCTCCACCTGAAGAAGTACCGACTTATTTTGTTCGTCATCGACTGAATTATTATCCAATCATGCTCCTTTACCCTCTATTTGCAGTCGAGTATGGCGGCTTCTGACGTTCAATGCACGCTTTTTACATTACATTTACATTACATTGGAGTCATTTGGCAGACGCTTTTATCCAAAGCGACTTACAAAAATTGCAATTCAATAACCAAAGATCCAAAGTACCGGTAGTCGGAAGTGAGAAGTGACCACTCAACCAAACAGCCATCTCAGAACCATATACATACATACATTTCTTTGTTTTTTTTGGGGGGCAGAAGGTTGGGTGCTAAGTGGTATTAGTAGGGTAGTGCTTAGTGAAGAGGTATCTTTTCAGCTCATGGCGGAAGATGGGCAGCGACCTGCTGTTCCGACCTTCGTTCCACCATCGAGGAGCCGAGACCGGTTGGATCGGCGGCCGGGGGCCCTGAGTGATGGGGTGGATGGTCGCCAAGAGGTGGCAGATCGGAAGGGACAGGTAAGGACAGGTGGCTTGAGCATACCCTGGAGATAAGAAGTCCCATTCACCGCCCGCTAGGCGACCACCAGGGTCTTGAACTTGATGCAGGAACTACCAGGAGCCGGTGAAGGGACGGAAGAAGGGGAGTCGTGTGGGAGAATTTGGGACGGTTGAACACCAGGCCGGCTGCTGCTTTCTGAAGAAGCTCCAGAGGCCTGATGGTCACCACTTGGGCACCAGCAAGAAGGGAGTTGCGGTAGCGCCAAACGAGAGGTGACTAGAGCCTGGGTGAGTATCTGCACCGTATCCTGCTGATGTTGTGAAGGAGGAACCTGCAGGAACGTGCGACTGCTGCGACATTAGCTGAGAACTACAGTTGGTTGCTTTCTAATCTGGACCTCTCCATCCTCAGCTGCCCCTGCACATGATGTTGTTTGGGACACATTGTTCTGCTGATGCACTCCTGCTCTTCATGACACTTAATAAGGCTTTTGTGATTTCACTTAATGAATATTATTGTACACATTTGTGAATAACGAATAGCGTGTTGATAACAATTGAGCATGAATGTATATTAAACAATTTCTTTTTAAAATAAAGTACATTTTTGTCTGCCGTCAGTTTCTGAAGTCCATTTGTTTGCTGTTTTGATACGTTTCCTGTAGAAAGACAGTGAAGTTTGATTTGCTTTTGGTCCATTTTCAAACAAACAATTTGAACTTTTGGTGAAAACTATCGTCAATTCTAGACAATTGAGCTGCACCTGAATATAATAAAGATAACAAAATAAATGTAGGTGTACATCTATAGACCGCAGGTGCCCAGACTGTGTCCAGAGAAGATTTATGGATGTAGTGAGAGAGGATATGAAGTTAGTGGGTGTGAGAGAGGAGGATCCAGAGAATAGGGTTAGATGGAGAAGCTAGAGTCACTGAAGGGAAAAGCCCAAAGGGAAAAAAGGATTTGTCACAGGGGAGCAGGACATGTACGACTGAGACAGTATGACTGGTGAAGATCTGGGTAGAAGGTTGCTGAAGGTGGAGCTGCCAAGCAGGGGGGTCTAGGGGAAGGCCACAGAGAAAAACTATGGACGTTGTGAGAGAGGAGAGGAATGTAGTTGGTCTGGGAGAGGAGGATCCAGAGAATAGAGTTAGATGGAGAAGTTGGATTTGCTGAAGAGAACAGCCCAAAGGGAAAGAAGAATTTGTCACAGGGGAGCAGGACATGTATGACTGAGACAGTCATGGTTTGGACATGTCCAAACCATGGTGAAGATCTGGTTAGAAGGTTGCTGACGGTGGAGCTGCCAGGCGGGAGGTCTGGAGGAAGACCTGGAGAAAATGTATGGACGTCGTGAGAGAGGAGATGAAGGTAGTTGGTCTGGGAGAGGAGGATCCAGAGAATAGAGTTAGATGGAGAAGTTGGATTCGCTGAAGGTAAAAGCCCAAAGGGAAAGAAGAATTTGTCACAGGGGAGCAGGACATGTATGACTGAGACAGTCATGGTTTGTACATGTCCAAGAGAGGAGGATCCAGAGAATAGAGTGAGATGGAGACGGTAGATCCGCTGTGGCGACCCCCTGAAGGGAACCCCTGAAAGAAGAAGAAGAAGCAGATCATTGAGTGAACCCTTCGGGAGCTTCCACCTCCATGTTGTCCTTCTCCTCTTTGTTTTTCAGCGTGGAGCTGAAGGTCACAGCAGGCCCTTGCGTGATCCCTCAACGCCTGTGGGAACCCAAAACTAAAAGGTTCCCCGGCAAGAGGAGGAGGAGGAGGAGGAGGCTACTTCCTGGAACGAAATTTGAGCTGGACAGAACTTTTCTGTCCGACAGCGACTATAAAAGGGGCCTCTTGATGGAAACACATGGTTTTTAGAATATCTACCATATATATATATATAAATATAAAAGTATTTTATTCTCGCCCCTGTTTTATACACTCCTCGCCGCTGCCAACACCGCAGAAACCTTTTTTTTTTTTTTCCTTTCATTTACATTCCTGAGGTTGAGGCAGAGCGAAAGAAGCCGCCGCAGGAAACCGTCAAAACATCAGGCTGGCGTCGGACGGCGTGATGAATTTCTTTTCTACGACGGGGAGGCGGGAGCCGGGATTTTTACACCGTCGTCGTCGTCGGAGGCCGTCGATCGAGCGGAGATGACGTTTTTTTTTTTTTTTTCTATCCGATACCGAAGCGATCCATCGCAACCCTCGGCGGCGGCGATAAATGCGAAAACGATTCCGCCGAGCGCTGCGTTTTCATTCGAATCAATACGGGAAGCGAAGGAACAGACGGAAATGGCGCCCGTCTGTCCGACCTTTGACCCCTCCTCGCATATTTTAGCAGCTATAAAATATATACGGATAGACGGATTAGATTTCAATCACGTTATCGCTGCTGCTTGATTGGCTGTGTCCTGGAGGGGGCGGAGCCAATCCCTGCTGACGCAAGGTGAGAGGCGGGGTTTAACCCGGGCGGGTCGCCTGTCAATCATGTACCGTTCACACAAGGACCTCTGGACCTTCTGGCTGCTTTTTGGATGGAGAGACTTTGGAGAACCCAGGCAGGAGAACATGAAGAACATCCATGCAGGAGAACATAGAGAGAAACCATATAGGAGGACATGGAGAACCTCAAAGCATGAGAACCTCAAAGAAACCTAAGCAGGAGAACATGAAGAGCATCCATGCAGGAGAACATCAATGGATCCCAGGCAGGAGAACATAGAGAGAACACATAGAGAACCCAGGTGGGAGAACATGGAGAGAACACATTGAATGAACCCTGGCAGAACCTCAAGGGAACCACTGAAGGAGAACATGGAGATCACCCAAGCATGAGAACATCAGGGGAACCCAGGCAGGAGAACATGAGGAGCATCCATGCAGGAGAACATCTATGGATCCCAGGCAGGAGAACATAGAAAGAACCCAAGCAGGAACTGGAAGAGAAACCAGGATGGAGAAACTCAAGGCAACCCGGGCAGGAGAACATGAGGAGCATCCAGGCAGGAGAACATCAGGGGAAACCAGGCAGGAGAACATAAGGAGCATTCATGCAGGAGAACATCAACGGATCCAAGGTAGGAGAACATAGAGAGAACCCAGGCAGGAACCGGAAGAGAACCCAGGCAGGAGAACACGAAGAGCATCCATGCAGGAGAAGATAAATGGATCCCAGGCAAGAGAACATAGAGAACCCAAGTGGAAGAACATGGAGAGAACACATAGAAGGAATCCAGGCTGGAGAACATGGAGAACCCAGATAGGAGGACATGCAGAGAAAACAGATGGGACGTGGAGAGAAGCCGGGTTGGAGAACATGAAGAGCATCCATGCAGGAGAACATGGAGAACCCAAGCGTGAGAACCTCAAAGGAACCCGGGCAGGAGAACATAGCGAGAACCTTGGTAGGAGAAAACAGGAAGGCGTGTTAGAACATGAGAACCCTACATGGAGAACACTAAAAGCCACGTTGACGTCGCTTACGTTTCTTCAGCAAACATGGATTCAAGAGCGTAGAAGGTGGAACCCCCAGGAGAACCCGTGCGGCTTCCAACCTGCGTTCCACCTCCAGAACTTCGATGATGTCATCGCAAAACCAGAGAAATGACACCATGGAGGTCTGGCTGGAACCCCAGGACCTTCTCCAGGCCACATGTGGAACTTGTTTACGCTGCGTTTCCTCCTTCAGAAGATGATGGAACGCTTTCATTCATGGAACACAAGAAGTTTAAAAAATTAAATCTGTTTTATTTTTATGAGTCGTCCGGGTTTTTTTTTGTTTTTTTTTTATTATTTTGAAAATAATTTAAAAATTAAATTAAATTAAATTGCTTTTCATTAGTGCCCAAGTTTTTTTTTAATTTTTTTATTTTGAAAATAATTTCAGAATTAAATTAAATTAAATTGATTTTCATTAGTGCCTAAGTTTTTTTTTTTATTTTTATTTTGAAAATAAGTCAAGAATTAAATCAAATTAGATTGATTTTCATTAGTGCCCAAGTTTTTTTTATTTTTATTTTGAAAATAATTTCAGAATTAAATTAAATTAAATTGATTTTCATTAGTGCCCAAGTTTTTTTTTTTATTTTGAAAATAATTAATGAATTAAATTAAATTAAATTGATTTTCATTAGTGCCTAAGTTTTTTTTTTTTTTTTATTTTGAAAATAATTAAAGAATTAAATTAAATTAAATTGATTTTCATTAGTGCCCAGGTTTGTTTTGTTTTTTTTTTTTTATTTCAAAAAAATAATTTAAGAATTAAATTAAATTACATTGATTTTCATTAGTGCCCAAGTTTGTTTTTTTTTTATTTTGAAAATAATTTATGAATTAAATTAAATTAAATTGATTTTCATTAGTGCCCAGGTTTTTTTTTTGTTTTTTTTTATTTCGAAAATAATCTTAAAAAGGAATTTAAATTTAATTTCAAAATCTAAATAATTATTAATTTGGATTTTTGGAAAGTTTAGCGAGCTAGCCCACGCTAAAATGGCAAACTGACATCCAAGAGTGGCAGCAAAAAGAAAATTGAAAAATCTCGCTTGAACGTGTGACTCCCCACGCTAGGCTAGCTATCGAAGCTAACTTTGTCACATAGTAGGAAAGCCCTTGGAAATAAAATAGAAAATTTAAAAAGACGAAAAAGGACCAAGGCAATTATTTAGGTCTGAAACAGGATCATGGACGTGAGGAACATCCCTGGAACATCTACCATCACCCACTGATGGGACTGTCCATTAGCTGGGAAACAAGCTAAGGGCTCCAAACGATTCTGCTTCTGCGCGATGGTGACTAGATGTTGGTGTGATAATCATATTTCTTTATTCATATTAATGTGTGATGGTTCAATTAACATCATTTTTTCCAGGCTAGATGACGTGGCTGGGTTTTAGTTGAGATTTTAGGAAGTAAACCAAGTCCAAATTTGGTGATGGTCTACTTCTGGCCTGACAACTTCTGGATTAGCTTGGTCCAGACTGGTCCCTCCTTCCTGGTTCTCTTTTCCCCCCGTGGTTAAGCCCCGCCCACCAACCCATGTGACCACTGTGATTGGCCAGAATGAATGGATGGACGTCTGTGATGGACGTCTTCTCCAAGTTGAACCCCGGCCGCTCGTGCTCTAGGAATGAATGAATTTGATTGGGCAGGAGGACACTGCAGTTACTCACCATGGAGATTAGCAGGTTCTCACAGGTTCTCCTTCAGTTGTGGACCCGGTTCTTTCCCTTCTTGTTCTCTCCATGTTCTCCTGCCTGGGTTCTCTCCAGGTTCTCCGTCAATCAGATGACTCTGAATTGTCCTCACCCAGTGTCGGCTGGCATTGGCTTGGCCCCCAACCTTGTATGTCTTAGATAACTCATCCATCTTGGGGTTTTGCGGTAACACCAAAAACATACCGTTGTCATCGCCACCCTTTTCTGTTCACCCTGCATGTGTGTGTCGCCACGGAAACGCAATGACGTTTTGTTTCATTTCAGCCGCCACCTTGGGCCAGGAGAGGTTCTTTCCTAACTTCCAGGGTCAGCGGTGAGGTCTACGGTCCAAGCCTTTTCTCAAAGTTTCAAAGCACCGATTGCGCTAGAGCTACCTTGCAAGGGTGCGCCACCCCCAGACGCTGTCTAACATCTGGGGAAAATGGTTTCCTCAGGTGATCTGCTGTGAGAGCAGGTGGAGGAACATCTAGCAAGGTCGAGGTAAGCGGTATGCCCTAGAGAGGAGAAGAATGAAGGCCGGCTGCAACGGGATAGAGGATACATGTGGGTGACCCGAGTGGAAGGGTGGGGTTACAGGGAGTGGAGATGAAGAAGGTGGAGGTACAGAGGGTCAGCAGTCCAGAGCAAAGGGGAGTGTGGAGAAGAGGTGGAGGAGCAAGAGTCTGGTTTGGAGGGACATCAAGGTGAGGAGGTTCCTCTATAGGGCTGGGGAGGATGGAGAAGGTTAGGATGTGGCCCAAAGAGGGACAGCTCATGTTATGGAGACAAAGTCAGATGGTTTGGACATGGACAGAGGAGGGATGGTGAAGATCTTGTTGGAAGGAGGCCTCCAGGAAGACCAGAGGGGTCAAAGTAAGGGTAGAAGCCTACAGAAGAAGCAGAAGAAAAGGTCTTCAGAAGTGTTCCTTTCAAGACTTTCCGCAAGGAGAGTCAGGTATTTCCATTCTAGACTTTCTGTATGAGCAAAAAGTGGGCGGAGCTTAGAAGAACAGAAGCTCACGAGCAGCAGTGATCTCAGGGAGCTCCATGTTCAACGGAAACACATTCATTTCACCAAAATCTCCGTCCCTAGAGCACCACAGCTTCACCCCCCTCCGGGGCAAGGGGGGTTCAAAATGCTAATTATTCATGCATCTCCTCGAGAGCACACACACACACACACACACACACATACACACACACACACACACACATCTCAATAACGTCGGGGGTATTTAACGGGAGCGCATCTCCTTCGAGGGAAGGGTTGCCACGCGAGGGCTGGATGTCAGCCTCCCGTAGCTTTGCCCTACATTTGTAAGGAAAACAAACATTTACTTCTGGGAGTGTGTGTGTGTGTGTGTGTGTGTGTGTGTGGAGGTGGGTAAAGGAGAATGATGAGTTCATCGGCACCTAGCGGGTTCTTGCCGCGAGGGCTTTGGATGAATAATCGCTCCAAATAAGAGCAGCGAAAGGGGGAATATCTTCATTCGGAAGAGCTAGCATTTGTTTGGGTCGTCGGTCGTCATGGCGACGATCACCAAACGCGGCGGCGGGAAGGGGAACACGGAGGCAAACCGGCAAAACAGCTGTCAGATATCAGATTTCGACGGCGGCGCCAAGATTCTCGCTAACGGAATCGGACCGTTTGGATCATCTTGCTTTTCTTTTTAATCAAACCAGCATCGCTATCGGCTAAAATGAACGGATGAAGAAATAAATAACGTTTCGACCGATGAATTGGTTTCGGTTTCGATCAGCTTCACATCTGCCTCGAAATTTCCTGTCTTTTATTTTTTAAATTCTGCTTAACTGACCCGATTGCTAAAGCGAATTAACCGCTAACAATTGCTCCTGCACGTGTGTTAGCGGCTCGAGGCTAACAGGAGGCTAACTGGGCGTCCGCACAAGAATAAGCCATTTACCGACGACCTCTTGAGTTTCCGAGCTTTTTCCGAGTTTTCCCGCCCGCTTCAAGCCGCCATCTTGGCCGATTCCCGGCAAATCCCGCCCCCCGACGCCTCGCTCCGGCTCCAGTTATTCACCGAAACGTCCCAACACTGCATGAAAAAGTCTTTTGTTCAATCGAATGGCTCAAAATAACTGGTCACACTGTCTTTTCTCAGGAACCGCCAGCGGGTGAAATTCATCCGCAGGAATATTTTGAGCATTTAAGTGTTTATTTTTTTCCATGAAGTATTAGACCCCGCCCTCGACTCTGCAGAAGCCAGGAGGCCGAGTACAGGAGCGTGGTGGACTTAGCAACCTGCAACTTAGCGTAACAAAGACAAAGGAGTTGGTGGTGGAGATTCGTCCTGCAGATTCCTCCTTCACAACATCAAGAAGATTCCCAGATTCCTCACGGAGGATACGGCGCAGATACTCATCCAGGCTCTAGTCATCTCTTGTTTGGCACTACTGCAACTCCCTCCTTGCTGGTGCCCCAGCAGTGACCATCAGGCCTCTGGAGCTTCTTCAGAAAGCCCGCCTGGTGTTCAACCGTCCCAAATTCTCCCACACAACTCCCCATCTTATGTCCCTTAACCGGCCGATCCAGTTGAAGACCCTGGTGCTCGCCTAGCGGGCGGTGAATGGGACTTCTTATCTCCAGGGTATGCTCAAGCTACATGTCCCTACCCGTCCCCTCCGATCTGCCGCCTCCAGGCGACCGTCCACCCCGTCACTCCGAGCCGCCGGCCACCGATCCAACCGGTCTCGGCCCTTCGATGGTGGAACCAACTCCCGGAAAAGGTCGGAACAGCGGAGTCGCTGCCCATCTTCCGCCGTGAGCTGTAAACATACCTCTTCACCAAGCACTACCCTGCTAATCACACTTAGCACCCAACCTTCCCCGGTTCTAAGATGGCTATTTGGTTGAGTGGTCACTTCTGACTTCCGACTGCTGGTACTTCGGATCTTCGGGGACTGAATTGCACTTTTTGTAAGTCACTTTGTTATAAAAGCGTCTTTCAAATGACTGGAATGTCATGTGATGGAATGAGCTGTTCAAACCAAATCTCCATCGATTGGACAGACGTGGACAAGTTATCGGCGTCCATATGGACCACATGGGTCAAATAGTGCCGGTTTTTCAATGTGGCCCCTGAGAACGTCTTAAAATGTTCGATTGTCTTACAATAAACAAGTCAAAGTGAATCCACATCAATGCCATTTCCAACAAGTGACACTGAGAAATAAAAATTATCCCTAAATGTCCAGGAGGAGAGAAGTTTCTGCAGATGGAAGGCCGTTTCAAGAAAGATACATGTTTGCTTCAAGGAGAAAAAGCCGTTTGTGTTTTGTGTTATGAGGGCAGCGTCGGTTGTCAAAGTGTACAAACACGAAGCTAAGTATGCTAATGCTAGCCTTCCAGAAAAACAACAAAGTGTCCAAGAATTAAAAGCAAAACTACGACGGCGGCAGAACGTGTTCAGGAAAACTGCATCCAAAAACACTGCAGCAGTGAAATCTCACTTTGGACCAGAGAAACCATTAAACATATTGTTTTTTACATCCATGCAAATGCATATATAATATTTTAGTCATAAATTCAGAGTTATTTAACACTTAGGAGTCGTTACATTCATTTTACAATACATTTGGTTATATTTATACTGTTATGGTTCCATGTGGCCCTTCGAGGGCAACCATTGCGCTCAAGTGGCCCTCGGTGAAAATGAGTTTGACACCCCTGATACAGACCATAAACTGGACTGGACTAAAAACACAGATGCCGTTTACAAGAAAGGTCAGAAATTCTCAGGAGACTCGTCTCTTTCAGCGTCCGCAGAGCCGAGCTGCAGATGTTTGATCACTCTTGTCATCTTCCACACCAACTCTTTTTCACTGAGGGCCACCTCAGCATCATGGCTGCCCTCGAAGGGCCACATGGAACAAGGACAGTATAAATGTAACAAAATGTAAAGTAAATTAAATGGAACGACTACTATATCTCTGAATTTATTACTTATTGAAATCCACGTCACATTTTGGATTTGCGTGTTTACTAGCTGGTCTGTTCCGAAGCTCGCTTTTTCCGGAAGGCTAACATTAGCATACTTAGCTCTGTGTTTGGTGTCGAAATGCCGACGTAGATTTGATATTTTTTAACAATCGGACTTTTTAGGATGTTTCGGCGACACATAAAATGATGTGTCGGGCCTTGAGTTTGTAGCGTGCTGGAGCGCTAGGTTGATGGTAGCCGATGCTAACGGACTCAGTAAGCTCGCCGGGAAGGCCGGCTCCATCCTGGGAGTCGGTGGAGGTCTTTGCTGGAGATGCTGCTGCTCCTCTTGCAAGCCAGACTGAAGTTCCTACCAGAGGCCACTGATGAGCACCACAGAAGAACCTTCTTACTTGTGGCCATCCAACTATAGAACTCCTCCCCTTTTAGCAAGAAGCAAACCAGGCTTTCTATTCCGTCAATTTTTGACTTTTCCCAAAGCGCGTCGGTTAGCTGTTAGCTGTTCATGTGATCATGCTAAGGTTGTCGGGTGATCTCGTCGTCTGAGTTGTTCGAAATTTAAGCTCGAAGCCAGATTTTAAGTACAGTGATCCCTCGCTATAACGCGGTTTACCTTTCACGGTTTCACTACTTCCTGGATTTGCATCGTGCATCGTGTTCTGCATTCTGATTGGCTAAAAAGTCTCTCCGCTTCTTCTCTACCTGTGCGTCAATAACGTTACAGTTTAATATGTACACGTACGTAAAACAGCTTGACAGATTTACATGACGTACGTGCAAATTCTCTTGCGAGTTTCTCTAAAACCCATAATGTTGACAAAACGCTCTGGAGCGACAAAAGGGCCCAAAAGGCAGCGGAAGATGCTATCTATGGCAGATAAAGTTAAACTTCTGGACATGCTAAGGGAAGCTAAAAGCTATGCGGCTGTAGGTCGGCCTGACGGAATGAATGAATCTTCCATTCCTTCCATAAAGAAGGAAGAAAAAAACATAAGGACGACAGCAGCGATAAGTTTTAATAAGGATGCAAAAAGGGTTGCAACTGTTTTTTCATAATCATTTTTAATTTTCTCCCGTTTAATCCAATTCCTCGGGTCGCGGTGGGCGGAGCTAATCTCTGCAATCTGAAGCCTTCTGTTCACATCGATGATTAAAATTAATGTTTAACAGTTCAGTATAGAAGTTGTTTGCTGAAAAAAACGTTTCTAAAGTCCAGTACTTTTATTTGTGAAACAAATGATTGAGCCTGTAAAATGGTTTGTTCTTTCTTTTCAATGTATAATAGAGTATATAATTGTATAATAATTGTAAAAAAAAAAAAATAAAGGTTTGTACTTCAGGGATTTTGCCTATCATGGGTTCTTTTTGGAACGTAACCCCGGGAAAAACAAGGGTTTACCGTATAAACTAAAAGCACCGGCGAGTAAAATGTTCCTGTTCGGAGAAAACAATCATTTTCGCTGGATTATTTTCCTCAAAACGTTATGTTGCTATGACAACACATTTATTTAGTTTTTCTAACCGCTATTTGTGAAAGAGCTCCTGGGGAAATTAGAAAGCTCCTAAAGCCACGACGGACGTTGCGTCAATCGTTGCGTTTGACGATTTCCATGGATGAATGAAGCGGAGTGTGACGGCGCGAGTCATTAGCCTTCATCGGCGTTGTGTCTGAGTGAGCGTTCGTCCAATCAGCTCCCCCCGCCTGCTCACACGGCGCTTAATCACATGAATTAGCATGTTTTTTATCCTCCCCGCGCCTCAGCCTTCCCTGGATGTTCCTTGTTTGTTCCGTTGCCGGCGTGAGTTCGGCGGGTTCACCGGCTTTGTCGTCTGAACGCTAGCCCGTTAGCGCCCAGTTAGCTAGCAGGACGGCGGCGCAGGACGCCGAGAGTGACCTGTAAAGAAGCAGGAGAATATTTCCAAAGCAACCCCCCCTCTTCAGATGTCGCGCATGTCGTCACGTGGATTGCAGTCGGTGTTTTACATGCCGGGCACGTCGGTCACTTTGCTAATGAAAGCGCGGCCGCGTGCAACATATGCAAAAAAGGTAACTGCTGGGAGGAAAAGGGGAGCGATTCCGCGAACCTTATTAAAGTCAAATATAACTCCAAGAGAGCCGCGGAGGAGTGCATTATACTTGACAACGTTAGCGATGCATTAATAACCCGCTCCGCACGGCAGGAATAATCTCGGAGGGGTCGGAGGGGTCACCCTGCAACAGCCTCTCGGTGGGTCCACGCATGCTAGCCGCTGCTAGGCTAACAGCCAGGCGATGCACAGCTGTTGGGTACTTCCCTGAGCTTGATGGAGGACGAGGTTATAAAGGAGCTCTCTGGATTATCATTCATTCATTCATTCATTCATTCATTCATTATCTATAACGCATATGGCTGGAGTCCATCCCAGCTGTCATTGGTCCAGAGGTGGATTCACCCTCGGCCAGTCAAAATACAAGACATACAACTTTTGACCCTGTAAATTCACGTAATTTTGAAGCATCCAACCTTTGACCTTCTTATTCATGTAATTTTGAGGCATACAACTGTTGACCCTCTTATTCACATCATAGAGTCGTACAACTTTTGACCCTGTTATTCACGGAATTTTGGCATCCAACTATTGACCCTCTAATTCATATCATATAGAGACATATAACTTTTGACCCTGTAAATTCACGAAATTTTGGCATACAACTTCTGACCCTCTTGTTCACATCATATAGAAACATACAACTTTTGACCTGGTAATTCATGTCATTTTGAGGCATACAACTTCTGAACCTCTTATTCACATCATATAGAGACATACAACTTTTGACCCTGTTACTCACGTAATTTTGGCATACAACTTCTGACCCTCTTGTTCATATCATATAGAGACATACAACTTTGACCCGGTAATTCATGTCATTTTGAGGCATACAACTATTAATCCTCTTATTCACATCATATAGAGACATATAACTATTGACCCTGTAATTCATGTCATTTTGAAGCATACAACTTCTGACCCTGTTGTTCACATCATATAGAGACATACAACTTTTGACCCTGTTACACACATAATTTTGGCATACAACTTCTGACCCTCTAATTCACATCATAGAGTCATACAACTTTTGACCCTGTAAATTCACAAAATTTTGGCATACAACTTCTGACCCTCTTGTTCACATCATATAGAGACATACAACTTTTGACCCGGTAATTCATGTCATTTTGAGGCATACAACTTCTGACCCTCTTATTCATATCATATAGAGACATACAACCATTCACCCTTTCATTCCCAAGTCTGGACACGAGGAGAAAACGCTGTCGGGAATCTATTTGTTCACCTCCCACCTGACCGTTTACATCTGTGATCGGGCCAATCGTGCACCAAGGCTTCTCCTGGAAACTCCAACCTCCCACGACAGCTTGACGGGCCCTGAGCCCCTTGCAGAAAGAGGCCCATTTCGGCCACTCCTGGGAGGAAAAGGCAGGCAGGGAGGGATATAGCGCAAGTGTAAGTTAGCCCTTTATTCACACTCTCGCCCCTCTTCCAGCCCCATTCTGTAATGTATTTTTTCAATAACTCCCGGGCACTTAGTCTGTCACAGCAACAGCTTGATAGGAATGAGGTTTTCTTGGCAGCCGTTCCACTGCGCCCTCCCTCCTGTACCGCACTGTTCTCACCTCGCCGTCACCTGCTGCAGCTTGTTGGACCTCTTTTATTCGCGTTTGAACGTCTGGGGAACGTCCCGATGATTTTAAACGCGAGCTCCGTTGGAAACCAGAGCCAATCACAGATGGCGTTGGAGTGGAAGGCGGGGCTTCAGCGAGACCAGAGACCTGTCAATCAAGGGGTCACGTTCAGGGACGATCAACACCGAGGGACAATTTAAGATAAGATAAGATAAGATAAGAACAGCTTTATTTATCCCGAAGGAAATTGTTGTGCCAGAGTTTCAAGCAAAACATAACAATAATAGATAATAGTAGGAAGGAGGGAGAATAAGAAATACAATAAAATATAAAGTGTCAAAGTTAAGGCTATCAAGTGTTTTAAGGTCTTAAAAAGTACAAAGATTTGAAGATTCCCTTCGGCTGAAGGAAGAGGAATTAAAAAGTCTGATAGCCTCAGGTAGGAAGGACTTTTAGGGTCTTTCATGAACTGACTGGCTGTTTTTGGACTGCAGGAGGACAACCAAGAATCGGGAACCTTCTTGCCTCGAGGCTACAGACCAGAAGACCGAGGTGGGCTTTATTTCAAATCGTCCGGCTGTCGATCGCAAACAAAACCGACCAATGGACCTTTCATTCACACCATCAGTGGACCTTGACTCCCCAGCGAGGAGGAGAAAGGAAAGACGTATCCCATCCCGGTTCCCTTTTTCCGTCCTCCAGGACGTATGATCCACCTTCACACTTGTCGTGGTCCTCAACCGCTTGACGAATGCAAAAAGCTCGGACGTCTCTGCGCTATTTTGGTAGCTCCTTCCTCTGCACCACTGAGCTCCCGCCCCGAGTCTCGCCTTCCTGCGAGGAAGGGAAGATGCTTGGATTTCAGAAGATCTAGATCAGGGGTGTCAAACTCATTTCTCATGGCGGCCACATTCGGCCCAGGTAGATGTCTAGCGGGCCGGACCATTAAAATAATAGCATACTCAACAATAAATAACCAAAATATCATGTCTTTCCTCTGTTTTGGTGTAAAGAAGTACAAGGACATTAGAAAATCTTGGAATTTAATGAACAATCCCTTTACAAAACATTTCATAAAACACCTCATATTTCTTTCGACAAAAGTGTAATTTACTTTTATCATTCACATGTTTGCATTGCAATCATGTGATCATGTGATCATGTGATCATGTGATCATGTGATCATGTGATCCCACTGATCGTACAAAGGCACAAAACTTTAACAAGTCATTGGTATTGAAAAATATAGTGATGCACTTTAAGATCAAATGAGACTTATAAAGAAAGGGATTTTTAAACCATTTCCACATGTGCATATAAAATCTAAATTGCCTACATCTTACAAACTAAAAAGAGTGCTATTAAATATGTAAGGAAGAAAGTATTCACCTGTAAATGTGTAAACTTCATACATGAAACATGCAAACACATGCAACACACACTGAAAACGCATGGAGTTGCATGAACAGTAGAATTCCAACATACTAGTTTGTAGTGAAGCTGGTGACTTAACTTTAAATTGCACAAATTCGCTAGCAATTAGCTAGCTGGCTTTTACCGCTGCGTCACTGATTTCTCAGCTCTGGGTGAAAGTGGACGCTGTTTCCTCAGATCCGCCTGTGATTGGTCGATCTTATCTCTTCTCAGTTTCTTTACAAGCTGTCATATTTTTCGCTCTGATGGGTCTCGTCGTGGCGCCGAATATTATATTCCTAAAATACCGAAACTTGTTGCAAACACGCTAAGCACAAAGGTTGACGTAGTCAATTTTTCTTTGAAAATTCTACACTTTTTAACTACTTTTCTCTGTTTTGATTACGACATTTTGGCTAATGAGGGCGTAGCGGGGAGGCGGAGAACAGGGTAGAAACAACGTCATAACAAGCAACAGGCGGCGCATTGATACCGTCTGCTGATTGGTGCGTCTCAGTGACGCGGATTGTCGTCTACTCTGACCAAAATAATGCGCCTCCTAGTGGAAAATTCTCGAATTGCACTTAATAAAAATAAATAAATCCTTGTCTTTCATGCATTTTTTCACTTTCAAGTTATGATGCGGGTCTGGTCGAACCCCTTGCGGGGCCGTATGTTTGACACCCCTGATCTAGATCGAGTCCGGAAGAACGCGGTTCCCCCTTTCCGCATTTTAGCAACGTTTTAGCTTCTGCTTCCGCTAGCATCGCAAGCGGAGCAACATCTGCCGACCCCCGTCCAGCTCCTTCCGTCCAACCGGAGAAACGGTTCACAAGTGTCGCAACCTTCTGGAGCTTCTTGGTTTCCTCTCCGGGCACTTAGACGGGAACTCCTTCAGATTCCACATCGCCCTCCGCTCGTGTCGCAACCCCCGACAATGGCGTTCCTCAAAAAAATCCAGAAAAGGTGAGCCGATGCTCCTTAAAAAAAAAAAAAAAAAAAAAAAAAGCAGTCGCTTTTTCCGATCGCAGGGAATTTTGTGCCGTGATTCGCAGACGACGCGCCGATTAACACCGGACTCGACGTTATCCATCATTTCTGGATAAAATAAACATTTCCATAGTGGGAAAATCGCTCTTAAATTTACCGTTTTGAAAACAAGGGGAAAGAAAAACGCCGCGTCTTTGATTTGATTCAATAAATAAATGAAACCGCGAGGTTATTTTTTTTTTTTTATCGCGGCCCGGTCGGCGTCTCGGGGAAACACAAACGCCGCTTTCACGACATAATGTTTTCTTCCACCTGCAAAAACCAACCCAGGAGGCCGGAGGGGGTTCGTCAGCGGAAAGCAATCAGCTCGCCATTTCCTCAAACGGCGGCGGCGGCGACCCAGATTTTGCACCTGCGCTTTCAAACGGCTAATTACCGTGATTGCGATTACTGACTTTTAGTCAAAATGAAAACGTCCGACCGGAGGAAGAAGTCATGTGATCGACGATGTTGGGGTTAAGCTTGCGTTTTAATTTTGTTTACGCTCGATTGTTTTCTGTTTTACATTCATTCGATTTCCACTCCGCATGCCGATCTTTCATCTTTAAATACATTTTAAATATTTAATTAAAGTGTATTTCATTTGTGTTAATCCCTTTTTTTTTTACTTTTAGTTCTAAGTTGGAAAATTATTGTGATCTTGAAATATTGAATAAAATTATATTTATTATTTTTCGCCGCTCAAAATAAGCTGGTATACCCGGAAAGTCAGCAGAAGTCCCATAAACCAGGTAAATTAAATATTTATGAAGATATTTTGCAAATATTTATTTTTTATTGTTTACTGACAATGTTTTTTCCCGATTTATTTTTAAAATTCAGGTCAAGGCTCCGCTCCGCGCTCTGAAAGCCCAAAATGAGTTCATTACATCAATAAAATGTAATTTTCTCCATAATGCTTTGTGAATTTCAGAGGTAACAACCTACACTCTTGTTTATATAAAGTGTAAAGGTAATAAAGAGCAATATATACAGCGGTACCTTTATTTTAGACGTCAAAAAGTAATTGCGGCTCCCGATGTTTTCTTTTCCGAGGAAACCGGGTCCAAATGGCTCTTTGGGTGTTAAGGGTTGCCGACCAATGGACTAGAAACAGTGACCAAAAGACAGGAAGAAGAACTGGAGGTTGCAAAGATCAAGATGTTGAGGTTCTCTTGGGGAGCGACCAGGATGGATAGGATCAGGAACGAGTCCATCAGAGGGATGTTAGGTGTTTTGGAGAGAAGGTCAGAGAAGCCAGACTGAGATGGTTGGGTCATGGACAGAGGAAGGAGAGGGAATATATTGGTAGACGGATGCTGGAATTGGAGGTCTTGAGGAAAACCAAAGAGAAGATTTATGGACATCATGAGAGAGGATATGAAGGTAGTTGGTGTAAGAGAGGAGGATATGGAGAAGGTGGATTCGCTGAAGGGAAAAGCCCAAAGGGAAAGAAGAATTTGTCACAGGGGTGCAGGACATGTATGACAGAGACAGAGAGATGACTGAGAGAGGATATGAAGGTAGTTGGTGTGGTGACCCCTGAAGGTCAAAGCCAAAAGGACAAGAAGAAAGGAGGCTGGAGCCTCTCCCGGTTGTTACTGGGTGAGAGGCGGGGCCAACGGTGGACCGCTTGCAAATCGATTGGGTCTCCAAAAAAAGCCTCCTGTTGTTTTTGGATGGTGGGAAGAACCTGGAGAACCTGAAGAAAACCCAAGAAGGCACGGAGGAGAACATGGAGGCTCCCTCTGTACCAGGACCTTCTTGCTGGCATGCAGAAGTACGAACGCCGTGCTAGCTTAACGCCCTTCTTCTACTTTCTCTATTACCAAGACTCCTATCCAGAGTCGTGCATGAGGAGACCGCGAGTCCCAGGTGGAAAGTTTCCCCTGGTGGTCAAAGTGTGGAATTGCAGGTGCAGGACATATTTGAAGGCCTAGGAAAGCTACTTGTACAGCGCACTTTCAAAGGGCTAAATAGCATAGCATAGCATAGCACTGGCTAGCATTCATCCATGCATGCATGGCAATGGTAGCAGAGGCTAACTTGCCCATCAGGAGGGACATACCTGTCTTGCCAAAGGATATTTTGGCATGCGGACTGGAGGAGTCAGGAATCAAACCGGCAAACTTTAGAATCGAAGGAAATCCTCTCGACCACCTGGCTAATGCTAGCTTTATGCTAAGAAATCAAGCCCGAAATGCGCAGCTACCCATGAATCTATACCTTGTGGACCTCTAAGAGGTATCGGACGCTCGTTCTTGCATTCATTCAGAACCATCGCCGCCTCTTTGAATCGCATTATTCAAGCAAGCTAAAGCTAATCCAGATGCTAACGCCGGGCGTCTAGGGGCGTTATTGTTCTAGACAGCTACAGCGCGTCAGTGCCTCATGCAAATCGGCGTCCAGATTCTGTTACTCATGGAAAATACAAGCTCTCCTTGCACGACAACACGAAACAAATCCCCCTCGAAATCACCTCGAGGCCGCGATGAAGGACACCATGTCTCACCCAAAAGAAGAAGAAGAAGAAGAAGAAGAAGAAGAAGAAGGTGCGGACGGATGTGGAAACCGCCGCTCGCCCCATGAATAGACAAAGACTCTCCAGAGGGGTGATGGAGTGAATCATTGCCTCTTTTTCCTCCTGCGCTACATTGGGAGTTTTGTCATCCGTCTGTCTTTGTCCCACCGCCGGGAGCTGGAGGGCGTCCAGCCCCCCCCAAAACCTCCTCGCCGCCGTTTGGAAAACAGCTAACTGGTGACGGATTAAGAGATTTCGAAAGTAATCTCCGGCAGAGGAAGAGCCCCCGGTCATGGATACGCTTTCATCGCTGTTATTAATAAAGACAGTCGAGGCTCAATCACCGAAGAGTTCGGCGATGACAAAGCGGGCGGTTGTTCGGGACGTATCCTCCCATCTTCCCCTTCGCCACCCCTGAAAAAAACAGTGCGTCATTGTGCGAATGCAAGGGGGGGGGGGGAGTCCACGCCTACGTTGCCTCTTGGTGTTGAGCATACAAGTCATTTTTTTGGGGGGGGGCGATTTATTAACACGCACAAAAAAGTCTGGGAGCATGTAAGCTAATAAAGCTACGCCGCTTTGATGTTGTGGGTTTATTTTTTTCGTTTTTTTTTTTTTCCTCAGCGAGATGAATCTAAGGACACAGGAAGCGGCACAAGAACCAGACCTATTTGTAGCTCATTACATGTTCATTAGTGCTCACTAGACTCAACATGGCGCGCCCCAGAGGAAAATGAAAGATTCACAGAACTTTGGCAGATGTTAAGTTTTAATCAGACAGGGAGGGGAAGGGGGGGTCTAGACTTGCACCTTGCAACAGCGCCCGGGCCCAGGGGAGCGTCGGCACGGCAACGGCAGACATTTTTTCTTTTTGGGTTGCGACGCACCCCAGAATCTGCACCGCAAGTGTCCTCTGGCCTGAAAGAGCTCGGCGGGATTTGTGTTTTGGTACCAGGGGATCGGAACAAGGCAGCGGTAGGTAGCCTATGGCTCTTCCGGTGACGGCGTATGGCTCCCAGACGATTTTGTATCGATAAAGTAAAAATCGGTTTGTAACCGATTTAAAAATATTTGTTATGTTTCTTCGTAATACTGTGTCATTTTAAAGTAAACAGAAATTAGTTTTGAAGATAAATTTCACAAGTCACCCGTCGGTTTGGTCGGGAACCATTAGCTTCCGAGCACGTCCGGGTCATTGTAAAGGTGAATAAATTAATTTTATCCGCGTAAACCCTCGTAACGGAAAAGATGGCGTGAAGAAAAAAAGATGATGATTACCGTGCGTTCCAGGCTACGTGGACAGAGAAATTAGCATTTTGATCTGCGGTATGTCTAAAATGCTCTAATAAAAAAATGAACAAATCCATGCAGTACCAGAGGTCGCATTAAAAGTAAGACATATCTAATTCATTGGATGTTAAAAATACTATATGGCTCTCAAAGAAATATATTTAGATATATTTGGCTTTTATGGCTCTCCAAGTCAAAAAGGTTCCCGACCCCTGCTTTAAGGCAACACCAGGGGGCGGCACAGTTTTAGAGCTTCTTCGCAACAAGAAGGTCCCTGGTTTAATTCCGGCAGGAGGCCTTTCTGAGGGGAGTCTCCATGTTCTTCATGTGGCTGCTGGAGTTCCTAAGGCCAAAGACACGTAGGAGACCCTACATTTTTGGGTCTCCAATGAACATACATACATCGCTGTATGTTTCTATGACCTACCAAAGAGAGGGTGAATACTTGTATGCCTCTATGTTTGGCTCTGGGACGGACTGGTGACCGATCCAAGGCTCACCCCGCCTTGGCCAATGAATGGATGAGTGAATGAAAACCAAGATCACGCTTTGGGGCTGAAGATCGTTTTGTTTTCCAGAAGGGTCTTAGTTGACTTACAAATAAACACTGTTCCTCGAAGTCCTCGTCTCATGTTACGGACTGGATGATGGCGGCGGAGGAATCTGGAGGCTGTTAAAGAAATATTTCCACCCCGATTCTGCGTAGCAGATAGAGCTTTGGGTGTTTACCACAAATCATTGGTACAGAAAAGACACCTTTTAGCATCGCTACGCTACACAACAAGTGCTTCTTCAAGGGACGCTTTACAACGACAGATGAAATGTATTGCACTCTTGTTATTGGACTCGTAGCCTGTGCACTTGGTGGGTTCTTCATACTTTCCCCCCCGCCGCCCGCCCAACTTCCCCTTTTGTCTTTGCGCCACGAACAGCCTGAGGGATGGCAGGCGATGGCGCCCCTGTTGGGACAGGGGCCATTACCCCTCCGTCCTTGGACGGCAGGCATCCGTCTCCTGCGAGGGAGGGAGGGAGGCGCGACATGGCCAAGTGAAGGTGATGACGTTATGGATGAGGCAGGCCGGCGACGCAAGGTGAGGCCGGCCACTCCGTCACTCGGGGGCGAGCGTTGTCAGGGTTTACGCGCCGACGAGGAGGCAGGCCTTGGCGGAACGCAGGCGAGGTCCTTGGAAGTAAAGGCAAGGTTGGTCTGAGTAATCGCCCGATCTGACGGGAAAGCGGTCACAACAAGAAACCGCAAAGTACAACTTGGGGCGTGGAGGTACGTCTGATATGCGCACGGTATGCTTCGGATCTTTGCGCCGGTTCGCCCGCGCAGGTCTCCACTTGTTTGGCACTTCATCTGTAGTATCAGAGAGAAAGAATCCCGTTCCGATTGGACGCTTGAGAAGATTGAAAGATCTCGGTGACGGCGTTTGATCCGCCGCTCCGCCTGCCACGGGAGCTAAGATGAGCAAAACTGGTGTTTAAGGCACAGCAGGGAGGGGGAGTTAGCTCGAACCGCTACGTCCCATCTGGACCAGAACGGGGTCAACCGCCTCGGTCGCCGGCGCAAAAAAAAACTCTAATCGGGTCAAAAGGCAGGAAGCGGAAATATGTCAAGAGTCTCAACATTTTTTTTTTTTTTCCTACTTTCTTTCCCTTTTCGTTTTTTGCACCCGATGTCCGGCGCTCGGGTCACGTGAGGTCGAGTTGCAACAGCTGAGTAGCTGTTGCACGGCGAGGGATGGCGGACGGCCAGCCTGTCTGAGACGGCGGTGGCGGCGGCGGATGCTTCTCTTAGCGTAGAAACGCTAGCTGATGTAATTGAAGCGGGCAGAGTGAGGACGGGATGACACTCCCACCCCTGAGCAGAGTCATACCCGCCCCTGCTGCTCCCCTACCGAACGGGAACTGTCGGGTTCTGGGTTCCCTAATGGAGCAGGCGGCTGCCGGGAGACTCCATCACCGCTGCGGTGAATTATTCAGCTTCCAGAAGGGCTCTCCCGAAATTATTTAAAGGCGAAGTCGGCAAGCGGCTCGACTCAAACGCGTTTTTTTTTTTTTTTTTTTTGTGAAACTGAAAGGAAGGGCAAAGGGGGTCGTTGGGTGTCGGACCAAAGTCCAAAGGCGCAAAAACGGAAAGTTCACTGTGGTGAAAAAGTCGATTGGAACGCCGGCGACTCATTTTCAATATTCAAACATGATCCAAATGTCACAACGCAACGGCAACCGACGCATCGAGTCCACGAGTCCGGGATTTAATTTGCGACGACGCGACAAAACCCTGTGAACTTTTGAGCCAACAGGACGACAGGCCGCCGTTTCCAGATAACGAAGCACTGACAAACTGGACTTTAATAGCATTAATTCGCACATGTCATGTCCTATTTTTTGTTTCATCCTTGTTGTCGCTCCATTCTCACCCTGCTTATCCAATTTTCCCTTTTGTTTCATTCTGCGGTTTATTTCTTATCCTTGCTGTCACTTTTTTGTCTCTTCATTTTTCTATTTATATCCATATTATTGATATTGTTATTATTGCGCTGCTGTGACAACGAATTTCCCCCTTCGGGATCAATAAAGTACTATCTTATCATTTTCTCAACCGTTAGCTAAGACAACCCTGAGACGTTACATCGATTCCGAGAGATCTTTTTTCAGAAGCTTAAAATGGAAAACTGATCCATGGTTGCTCAGAAGAGGGAGTGCTTGTTGTTCCCGTGTATCAACGTCCAACCGGAGCGCCGTCGAAACGGTACGCCGTCACTCGCTGTTCCCTGAACTCCGTTAGCTAAAATTTATAAAAACGTCTTAGAATCTCTGAGTCACCTTCGAGGACGCAAAACGGGAGATACAGTTTGAGTTCCGGAGCGGCGGCGCAGAAAAATAGCAAAGAATCGCGGCGGTGGAAGAACCTCATTGGACGGGGAGGTGGACAAACTGTCAATCGAGTCGGGACTCGCTTGCCGAAGTGTCCTTACGCAAGACACTGAACTCTCCAGTTGCTCCCGATGGCCTGGTGCAAGAGTCAAGCTCTATTGTCCCTGTCCAGAGTTAGTTAGTTAGTTAGTCCTCTTGCACAACGGGATGCGTAGAGCCAACCTTGGCTACCAGGTTTCTCCATCTGGGCCTATCGTTGGCATGTTGTTGTGCCGGTGCCGGGCTCACATTGCAGGCCTTGAGGTCCTGGGCTACAACATGAGCACCTCTGGGTCTTCTCCATCCGGCTAGCTGGGGATTGAAGGCCAAGATGGAGCTTCTGGGATGTTCGGCGGGCAAGCGGATGATGTGGCCATACCATCGAACTCGCCGCGTTGCTGCGAGGCGAGATGCCGGGGGCTGCTGGGTTCGATCTCTTAGGGTCTTGTTGGTGACATGCTGGGTCCAGCTGATGCCTCCTGGAGTCAAATCCATCAAGCCTGGCTCTGTAGGACAGAGATGACTGAGGCATTGTAGATGCCAGATTTCACAGCTTGGAAAGTAAATCAAACATGGCGGGCGGGAGGACGCTGGCGCGTTTGGCTGCCGCTTCCCGCTCTCCAACCAATCAACCAAACCAAAGACAAATCGCTCTAGAGCTACAGTTCTCCAACCAACTAACCAAAGCCTGATTGCTTTTTAGCTATCGTTACTGTTTTCGGTTTCTCCACCAATCTGCCTGGATCTCACAACCACGACATCTCCCCGGGACTGTATGTGTGCTGCTGCTGGACTTACCACCTGTCGGACGCTGGACCGGCTGAAGGTTGCAACCATCGTGAGTAACCACCACTGCCGCCTGGGTACGGCTCACCTGGACAATCCCCTGCAAGCTACAAAACTGCCAGGGGAAGCTAGCCGGGGACCTGAGCAGGCTGGCTGGCCGACTAGCCGGCTAGCCTTTTGAAACTCCGGATCCTGACGGTGAACTGAGCAGGTTCGCTGGCTAGCTAGCTTGGCTAGCTAGCTAGCTAGCCGGCGACCTGAGCCGGCTGGCTGGCTAGCTAGCTGGCCTCTCGAAACTCCGGATCCCGACGGCGACCTGAGCAGGCCGGCTAGCTGGCTAGCTAGCCGGCCAGCCTCTTGAAACTCCGGATCCCGACGACGCCTAGCAAGACGGCATTTCCATCGGCCGAAATCTTCTTGCTCCTCCTGCTCCACCATCTCCCCCTCCACCAAAAATCCATCTCCGACATCCAGCTCCAGCACTTGCCTCCTCACAGCAGCGCGACACTCAGCTGCACACCGGCGAAGCTCCTCCAGCTCGTCCCTGGACTGGCGCTCCTCGCCACACTCTGCAATCATGGACTTCTTCCCAATAACTCTGTGTATGTTTTGTTTCTTCTGTTTTTACTTTGTCAGCCGGGATCTGTGCCGGTGGCGCCACAATGGTCTCCACAGGGACTACATGACTGACGCCGCAAGGGCACGGCGCCGATCAATCTCAACTTTGAGGTCTCCACTGTCCAGAAGGCAATGAAATTGTGTATGAAGCAACAACACTTGGTCAGTGCCTTGACACCCAGCATCATTTAGGCACTTTTAAGCATTTGTCAGCAGTCCTGATCTTGAGTTAAGCAGTCTTATGGCCTGAGGTTACAAGCTGTGGGCGAGTCATATGGAACTGTACCTTCTACCTGAGGGTAGCAGGTGGAACAGGTGATGAGCTGGATGGTGGCGGTTATATGCATGGTGATACACTGGTCTGGACCATTCTCTTCAAGACACCCGGAAACGCAACGGTGCAAAACCTCGTACAGATCCCGGGGGAAGAAATGGAAAGCAATTTTGTGGTATGAGGGTTCTATTCCTGCTCATAGCAGTCATGCTAACAGTAATATGCTAATAGCTGACATGATACAATAATAATAATAATGGCCACCTGGCGGGACGACCGCAGGAGATCAAGCTAAGCCCGTGTGAAGACCTCCTCGGGTTAGCGCCCTGCATGGTGGCTCTGCACTATCCATGTTTCCAAGCGTGCAAGAAGTCCCGTTTGTCAAAAATCTAGCTTAATGTAGCCTAGCTTAATGTTGGAGTACTATGGTTTATAACGTGCTGAACGCGAGTTGTTTGTGCAGCCATTTTTATTCAGCAATGAAGAAAAAGGTCACGTGGGTCGACTTTACGACGGCTTGAGTTTCCGAATCCGCCTCGGACGCCTCTTCTGATGGACGGCGAGCTTGTGGCTCCAGGTCTTGTTCACCTCAGACTTCTGCTAGCGATCTATTTCCGTGACGGCGGACATCACGTCCCGTTTTTGAAGGCGCCACTTCTGCTCCAATCATCTCAACAATCCCCTTCCCTCGACGACGGCGCGTCACTGGAGTGCTAATTGCAGATAAATATTTATTACATACATGCAGAACGAGCTTCCTTACACAATTGCGCTGTTCTGCACAGTCATTTATAATAATTAGAATGTATAACCATAATAAATAATTGTATATAATTCTAATTAATATAATTATTTAATATTAATTAAATATAAATTGTATATATATATAAAATGTAAACACCTCTGCTCCAATCATCTCCAAAATAAATGCAGAGCTAGCTTACTTGCAATTTGCCAAATTCTTTATCAAATACGAATAAAATAAATATGTTTATTTATTATAAATAAATTAAATATAATTCATTAAATATACAATTAAGAAAATTACATATATTTATCAAAAAATTATTATGATTTATATTATGCATATTTTTTAATACTTTAATTTCTTTTTAATTTGATGTCCTACCCCCGCCGCTGCCTTCTGTAGCGCCACGTTTTAGCTCTTCTTGCTTCTTGCGAAGGCGGCGTCGCATCCGGCGATGACCAATCGGAATTCCTCGCCACCCTGGATCCCGGTCTCCTCGGCAGAAAGCGGATAAATCACCCGTCCGTCCCTCGGCCGGCCCCAGAAACCCTTTAATAACAAGCCCCGGCTGCCCGCGGTGCTGATCCCTGATTGTTTTGAGTGAAAACAGATGTTGCCGAACCCCCCGAGCCGCCTCTCTCACGAGGTTAGCGCTGCCGCGTCGTCTGCGCTAAAACATCCGGCCTCCGACGGCGACCGGTTCGGAGGTTTGGGGGGGGGGGGGGGGCACCCGAGTCCCCGTCTCCCCAAAAAATCAAACAAGGTGGAAACAGGCTTCCCTCGCCGCCCCTCGTAAACCCGATGGGTGCATTCGTGCCCCGAGGTCCCCAGATGGAATAAAACACCGGCGTCGTGGCCTTTATGCTAGCTAAACACGACGGGTATGTTTATTACAGCTGACCATCTGGGTTTTTACCAGGCCCGGGGTCGGAGGTGCCGCAGACCGCCGTTAGCTTATTAGCCGTCCTGTTTGAATTAAAAAAATCCTCCCGGGCTTTTGGTCAAAAGTGACAAAGCAGGTTCTCGGGGAAGGCGGGATCTCCCGCGGGGTTCCTCGGTGACTGATATTCCTGGCTGATTTGTTTAAACAGTCTCAAATGTCGCCCCGTCCAGGGCCGATCTCCTGTACCTCCACCTCCACCCAGTTCACACATGTGGTGTGTGTCATGCCAGAGCCCTGAGCGCTGGCGGCCAGGTTTTTTTTTTTTTTCTTAATTGAAACAGGATGGACCCATACCCCGACTCTTCCTTTTAAGATGATAGACATGTAGAGGCCTCCTCCCCCCCCCTCAAGCCCGACCTCCACCCACAGCCGCCCCTGCCCCCGCCGGCACCTATAAAACCCTGCATTCCCTCCCCCACCTTTAACTTTCCTGCTGCCTAATTTGTCGCTCACGCCGCGTCTTTTCATTCCGACTTCCGCTGGAATGCGCCCGTCGGCCCCCTGGCTGTTGACTAGGGGAGGAAATATTTACCCGCCGTCGGTGCCGAGGGGTTGTGACCGGCGGGTCATGGCGGGGGCGACGGCGTGGGAGGCTCGGGGCAGGAAATGGTGGAACCGCCAGACGGCATAGTGCTGATTCATTCATTCATTATCCATCCCGGCCGGCATTGGGCGAGAGGCGGGGTTCACCCTGGACCGGTCACCGGGCCACATATAGAGACATAGAGTCGTTCTTCATCATCTGCTTCATACATCCTCCATCATATAGGCATTCACCTCCTGCCTCTTCTTGATACATCATATAGGCATACAACTCCTGCCACTCATTCATACGACAAAGACATACAACTTCAGCCTCACATTCACATGTCATATAGGCATACAACTCCTGCCTCTCCTTGATACATCATATAGGCATACAACTCCTGCTTCTCATTCACATGTCATGTAGGCATACAACTCCTGCTTCTCATTCACATGTCATATAGGCATACAACTCCTGCTTCTCATTCACATGCCATATAGGCATACAACTCCTGCCTCTCCTTGATACATCATATAGGCATATAACTTCAGCCTCACATTCACATGTCATATAGGCATACAACTCCTGCCTCTCCTTGATACATCATATAGGCATACAACTCCTGCTTCTCATTCACATGTCATGTAGGCATACAACTCCTGCTTCTCATTCACATGTCATATAGGCATACAACTCCTGCTTCTCATTCACATGCCATATAGGCATACAACTCCTGCCTCTCATTCACACGTCAACGACATAAAACCTCAGCCTCTCAATCACGTCATATAGGCATACAACTCCTGCCTCTCCTTCATACATCATAAAGACATGCAACCTCTGCCTCTACTTCATACGTCATAAGGACATACAACTTCAGCCCCTCATTCACATGACAATTAACATCAAGGGTGTTTGGCAGCAGAGATTCTTCCAGAAGCTAGCCAAATGGACACAACCCTTAGAATAGAGTCTGATCTGGATCAGAAATAAGAACCCCTGAGAGTTCGGGGTACATGTGAGGCTTTGAGCGTCATCAGGTCGACCTCTTCTCAAAGGCCAAAGGTGCGTGAACAGTCCGCTGCCCACGTTCAGACTCCTGCGTTCTATTCAAGCTCGTTCCGGAGGGCAGTTTTAGCAGCAAAGGGGAAGCTCAGCTCTTCAAATTGTACCAGTAATTGCGGCGAGCCGGTCGTCCGGCTGTGCTCCATGGCAACTGAGTGCAAGTTCCCTTTAGTGCAGCAGGCAATTTGCAATTCCATGCCGTGACAATACCGCGAGTGCAATATGAGGATAATTGGTTTGGGGGGGTGGGAGGGGACAGCCATGACCAGAAGGTCGGTTTGTCCGAACTAAGTTGTTCCTTTTTTAATTCAAATGATTTACGGAAACTAACTAACCGCCCAAATGGAGTATGGCAGTGGACAATGTGAACTCCAAAAAAGACATAATGGAGCGAGCAGACTGGCTGCTCACGGTTCAGGGACCGGTGACCCTTCACGCGAGTCCATGGCCATCCCATGGGAAGGGACGGCGTCTTGCCGCCATCGCCCTGGAAACCCATCAAGAGGTGCAAACCAACACTCGCGAGAGTGCCAATTTCTTCTGGTTCCATGTGGTCACTGGTGAGGACGCTCGGCTAACTGAGAGTGGCAGAAGCACAGCGTTAGCCAAGAGGTATCCTAACAACTTTCGGTATGCCTGCCACATCCACCCTTCTGTAAATTCGCGTTAACTCTCATTTTGGTTTGGTTTCTAAAAGCTGGAGGAACACGGATATTAAGTGCAACCCCTCCCGGACATCGCAAACCCCAAGCACTACTTTTCTGGCCCATCGAAGGAGTTGACGGAAGTCCCGCCGGTTTCAGACCCGGCGAGAATTCAATCTTCTCACACAGGAAAGAAAACTCACCGAATAACTTCGGGATTAGCTTATGCTATTGTAGCGCGGCACAGAATAAAGCTGTCAGCAATTCCACACTTGATTTATTAAACGGTCTCGGCCGTACCTGCATGTGTGTGTCAGTGTGTGTGAAAGTCTGATAGTATTCATGCGAAATCCTGGCACGCTAAAAAAAACAAAGCAGCGCTGAAAACAAGTTAGCTCGCTGTCCCGGAAGACGCAAGAGAAAAGCATGAGAAAGTCCGGTTTTGGAGTTGAACAACCCCCTCTCGCTCTCTCATTCCTTCGCTCCCTCTTTCTTTTCGTTCGCGATCGCCTGAAAGCTAAAGAAAGCCAGGATTTCCTAATGGTCCGAAAGGAGAGCTCTCAACAGATTGATCTGCGCCAGGGGACCGTCGATTCTTTTTCAAAAAGAGCTTTCGCAGGAGAACCCTTGGCCGGAAAGACCTCATCTGTTCTCCCAACCGGCGAGGTTACGATCGATAAGGGACGGCGTAAAGCTGTCAGCGACTACGTCGGCCGGGAAGTTGGCGGTTCAATTCCCGGCTCCTCCTGTCTGCATGGCTAACGTTCCTCGGGTGCGATTAGCGCTCCAAAAAGTGTAGCGCGTTTGTTGTGAACAGCTGCGCTGGGGTGTTTCTTTGTCTTGTTTGTTTCTTCCACGGCGTCCGCAAGAATCGGCCCGGAGCCAAAGCCTCGCGCAGCCCTTTAATTAGGACGGTTCATCTTACGTAACCAATGAGGTGAATAAAGGTGCGCGGCTTATTTTTGGATTGCACTGAAGGAGTACGTGGTCTCCGCTGATAGCTTTCAAAGCTAATGACATTAGATGGAATTCATCCATTCACACGCGACGGAGCTGCGAGGTTAGCTAACCAGGCTATCGGGAGCAACCTCAGGTGTTGCGCCTCGCCCGAGCATGCGTACCCAACCCTCCAAGTCGAGGTATGCCTCGTTCAGACAACTTCGCCAAAGCCGCCCCCACATGACTGGGATGGTATCTCCCATTCTGCTTTCATTCCTTTTGCTTCCAGATGTAGCCGGTCATTTTAGCATGTAACTGTTCACACTACTGTCCAAAACACGGAGACTCTATGTTGTCCAGAGTTGTGGATGGTTGTAGGTCTTCTGTGACACGTGAATGAGAGGGTGAACGCTTGGGGATGTGGCCCAGTGACTCCACCGGAGTGCTGGATAAGCGGTATGGTTACTGAGTGAATGGCTGACTCTGATCTTTGCTCTTTAACATTCATTCGTTCATTCAGGTTTAGTTTCTGACCCAAACATACTTCAACCCTCAAATCGAAGGTGCGCCTTGTTCCACCATCTGAGCCACTGCCCCCCCTGAGGGACTGGGATGGTATCTCCCATTCTCCTTTCGGCCGTACTACTTTTGCTTTCGGGCACAGTTCTATCACCATTGTAGCCTATCAGTTTAGCTATTAGCATGTAACTGTTAGCGCTACTGATGTGGTCATCAATGCCCTGTCTCTATCTGGCTCTCTCTATTTCCACCCTGACCGGTTGAGGCAGGAGGCCCCGGCATTGAGCCCAAATGTATCTGGCGATCGGACGCCATATAAATTACATCTGACTGCAGTTGTCGGCTTATAAGTCCAGTTCAAGATCGCCCGACATTTGTACGATATGCTAAAAACAAACATGTTGAAATGGAGATTGAAGGACGATCCCAAGGCGGGTGTGTAAACGAGCATACAAGTCACGTACACGGTGATAGCAAGTACAACCGAGCGAGCTCAAATCCTTGCCCGCTGTTTCCTTGTGACTGTCCGGATATCTAAAGGAAGGGTTAAAAATTTCCAAAAAACGCTTGTACACGAGTTGCACGCAGGGACTTGGCAGGGCGGAAAGCCCTCGAACCGCAGAGGCGCTCTGGCATGTTCGTCAAGCGCGACCGGGGATTATTGATTCCGCGAGCGCGGCCATACGCTTGTGTGTCGGCAGGCGAGTTTGCCCGTGGACGCGCTTACGCTGGGACGGCGTCGAGGAGGGGGGGTTGCTGGCGCGCGTTCGGCATCGGCCGTTGCAACAGCTTCGGCAATTAAGAAGGCCGGGCCGGGATAAACCCCGACAAGTCTTGCGGTTTTCGATTGCTTCATGCGGTCCGAGTTCCCCTCGGGGGCGTTTCTGGACGACGGATCATTTCGTTTCTTTTCATTTTCTGGCTATAAAAACACTTCCTGCGCTTCATACCACGGACTTTATGGTCTGTTCACCTGGATGTACTTGATTTACGTAGCATTAGCCGCACAAACGAGACTAGTTATGCTAATCGGTTTATCACATGGCTCCGGTAGCGAGCCCGGCCACTTCCGAGAAGGAGCGTTATTATTCTTTTATAGCGAATCACGAGTCACCCGCGGCCCGACGCTCGTTTTCCTGCCAGGTGTGCAGAAAGGTGGTCATTCAGAAGGTACACGATGAGAGACGATTTAAATAAAAACAGGGACGCGGGCGCGGAAACAAGCCGGCGGCGCCGCGCCAGCGCATCTCCTGATAATCTTATTCCGAAACTATTTGGAAAGCCTGGAGCACTCCGGTTCCAAGGTATGAATAAAGGACTGTGCAAGAGTCGCTGCAAGAATTGGTAAGGTTTGCAAAATATCCAGGCGCGATGACAGAAAATAAGCCCTTCGATCGGCGCGGCGTCACGGTCAGCTAAAGTCAGCTAAAAAAAATCAAGCTAACGTCGTGGCGTACGAGTCAACAACAAACGTGTCGACGAAAGACGAGCGTCTTCTTTGGTAAAATAATACACCCCTTTTTTTTTCTTTGCTGCTGCATCGCCCCCCCCTCCTCGGCACCTCCTAAAGACGGACGGAAAGGAGTGAGTTGCACTAACACACTCTGTCAGGAGGATGCAAGGTATCGATCGTCCGAGTGTGTGACGATGATGGGCTTTGACAGCCCGCTGCATAAAGGGGGCCGGCTCGCGAGGGCCGCGGGTCACGCCGGCTAGCGAGCGCATAGCCTCCGTTCACATCGATGCCATCGGACGAGAGGCTGCAAGAAGACGAGAGGTCATACCGCTCCGGCCGAGACCTCGGCGATCTCCGCTGCTGTGCGGTCGAGGAAAAAGGCTTGCCAGAGACAAGTTGTTTGTGAGCGTTTATAACGTATTCATCTGCCAGGAATTAGCTTGCATCAGAAGAAATAGCCACAGGCAGGCGGGGAACAGAGGCGATGGCCAATCGGGGAGGAGATGGAGGTTTAGCTCACACCGCGTTGTGCCGGTTAGTGCTTTCGGAGCAAGGAGGTCATGTCAGGAGGGCCTTTCAGTGTGGAGTCTACATGTTTTGCCCATGTCTGTGCGGAGTTCCTTCAAGCTATTGACATTTGATGGCATTCACCCATTCATACACAACACAGCTGCAAGGCTAGCTAGCCAAGCTATCAGGAGCAACCTGGGGCTCGGAGCCTTGCCCGAGCATACTTGGGCTACCAAGCATACTAAGCATACCCCCGAACTAGAGGTATGCCTCACTCCAACAACTGTGCCAAAGTGACCCCCAAGTAACTGGAATGGTATCTCCCATTTTGCTTTCGCTACTTCTGCTCCCGGACGCGGTTCTATCTCCATTGTTGCTAGTCATTTTAGCAATTGGCATGCAACTGTTCAAAAACATGGAGACTCAACATTTTCCAGAGTTATGAATGTATGTGACAACAGAACAAGAGGGTACCCCAACCGGAGTGCTGGTTGAGCGGTATGGTTGCCCTTTTGCACTTTGACATTCTCCATTCATTCACCTTCACGATGTTTACCTGGGTGTCTTCTTCTTCTTCTTCTTTTTTCAGCTTTTCCCTTCAGGTGTCGCCACAGCAAGGCAACCTTCTCCATCTAACCCTATTCTCTGGATCCTCCTCTCTCACACCAACTACCTTCATATCTTCTCTCACTACGTCCATAAATCTTCTTTTTGGTCTTCCTCTAGACTTCTTGCCTGGCAGCTTCACCTTCGGTAACCTTCTACCCAGATCTTCACCATGGTTTGGACATGAACACTCCTTTGTTCATGTCCAAAACATCTCAATCATCACTTTGCTCGGTCATACATGTCCTGTCCTGTGACAGATTCTTCTTCTTCTTTCGGCTTTTCCCTTCAGGTGTCGCCACAGCGAGTCAACTTTCTCCATCTAACCCTATTCTCTGGATCCTCCTCTCTCACACCACCTTCATATCTTCTCTTGCTACGTCCATAAATCTTCTCTTTGGTCTTCCTCCAGACCTCTTGCCTGGCAGCTCCAATTCCAGCATCCGTCTACCAATATATTCACTATCCCTCCTCTGTCCATGACCCAACCATCTCAGTCTGGCTTCTCTGACCTTCTCTCCAAAACATCTAACATGTGCTGTTCCTCTGATGGACTCATTCCTGATCCTCTCCATCCTGGTCACTCCCAAAGAGAACCTCAACATCTTCATCTCTGCAACCTCTAGTTCTGCCTGCTGTCTTTTGGTCATTGGAACAGTTTCTAGTCCAAACATCATCGCTGGTCTCACCACTGTCTTGTACACCTTTCCTTTTATTCTGGCTGATGCTCTTCTATCTCTTGGTACCCCTGACACTTTTCTCCACCCATTCCAACCTGCTTGGACCATCTCTTCACCTCTTTTCCACACTCTCCTACGCTCTGGACTGCACCGTGGAACAAAATGTGCTCAGATTCGTCGCCGCCGAAAAAATTCACCTCCTTCGACGCCTTTAAACACGCCGTCTTCAGCCGCCCCGCTCGGCCCAAACGTCAAACATTCTCCATTAACTGTGTTATTATGCTATAAAAACCGGGAAAGTCCACTAGCGAACGGAGAAAGACGTCCTGTGTTTGGTGAAAGCGTTGCCGTCGGAGGGCCGTATCTCCCCGCGATGATGTCATGTGGTCTTTGCCGCTGATTAATGGGAACGGGGGGAACAAACGCCGCAAAATAACCTCCTCTACCCAGAAAATACCACTATAAACAGTCCTGATGGATTTACTGAAATATCGAGAGGCTTCTGGATTTCTGGGAAATTAAGGCAAACCTGCAGCCGCGCCGCGGCCGGCGCTAATTGCTTCTGACTCTTTTAAATGCTTTTGGTTTTGGGCTTCTTTGCCGCCATTTACCGTGACGGCGAGCGGAAAAAAAAAAAAAAAAAAAAAAGAACAGCACCGACGCCGTTTGAATCAGATGTCGCGCAGCTAGCGCTGATTGTAAATACATGGTTTAAAATAATCTGCGATGAGCAAACAGTTCTAACAGCAGGATCTTTTCTTTCTTTTGTTATTCCTTTTCGCTCGCGCTGTTTTTCGGCGACGGAGAAGGATAATCGCAGATGTCGTTAAAGTCGGAGACTTGAGGGATTACGGAGAATTAATTGACATCTGGAATGAGCTCCGTTCATTCATTCATTCATTATCAACGACGCTAATCCTGCGCTAAGAGTCGAGGAGGAGGCCGATCCCGGCTGCCATTGGGCGAGAGGTGAATCCTCCAGCCAATCACAAGCAACTTATAAAGACATCCAACCAATCACTCTTTCATTCTCACTTGGTCAGAACATTTGGGCTCCACACTGGAACTTCTCCTCGCCATCTTAAACGTTAACTTTCGTCTTTAGCTGTGATTTTAAAGTACAGTGATCCCTCGCTATAACGCGGTTTACTTTTCACGGTTTCGCTACTTCCTGGATTCGCATGGTGCATCGTGTTCTGCATTCTGATTGGCTAAAAAGTCACCCCGCTTCTTCTCTACCTGTGCGTCAATAACGTTACAGTTTAATATGTACACGTACGTAAAACAGCTTGACGAATTTACATGACGTACGTGCAAATTCTCTTGCGATTTCAAGTTTCTCTAAAACCCATAATGTTGACAAAACGCTCTGGAGCGACAAAAGGCAGCGGAAGATGCTATCTATGGCAGATAAAGTTAAACTTCTGGACATGCTAAGGGAAGCTAAAAGCTATGCGGCTGTAGGTCGGCATTACGGAATGAATGAATCTTCCGTTCGTTCCATAAAGAAGGAAGAAAAAAACATAAGGACGACAGCAGCGATAAGTTTTAATAAGGATGCAAAAAGGGTTGCAACTGTTTTTTCATAATCATTTTTAATTTTCTCCCGTTTAATCCAATGACTCTGGTCGCGGTGGGCGGAGCTAATCTCCGCAATCTGAAGCCTTCTGTTCACATTGATGATTAAAATTATTATTTGACAGTACAGAAGTTATTTTGTTGAAAAAAACTTTTCTAAAGTCCAGTACTTTTATTTGTGAAACAAATGATTGAGCCTGAAAAATGGTTTGTTCTTTCTTTTCAATGTATAGTAGAGTATTTAATTGTATAATAATTGTAAAAAAAAAAAAAATAAAGGTTTCTACTTCAGGGATTTTGCCTATCATGGGTTCTTTTTGGAACGAAATCCCTGCCAAAAACAAGGGTTTACTGTATCTTCAAATTTGGGAGTTTGTCTGTGAGATCATAGTTTCTTGAAGATCTCTTTGGAAGAGTCCATTCTCCTTCACGGAAGGGATTCGGCGACACGTGTTTTTGTTTTATGATCCTGTTTTTTTTTTTTTTTTGCTGTTTTAAATTCACGTGAGATATGAATGAAAAAAAAAAAAAAGTCCGTAGCCTCCGGCGCTGGCAACCCACGGCGCGTAGCATGCAATGCTCCCGTGCTAACGAGCTGGACCCGATGAGAGCTTTCATCGGATCTGCTGGCGAGCGGAGTGGAGACGATCACGTCCGAGGGAAGAAAATTCCCCGGAGAGGTCGGGTTGATGCCCGAAAACACAGAACAAGAACTGGAACAACAACGAAAAAGATAGCGACCGGGAAGATCCTGAATTCAGCTATGTATCTTAGCCCTTTTCTGCGTTACAGCTTTAGCTTGAAACGGCTCTTTTAGGTTGTGTCGTAATGCTAATTTCCTGAGCGTGAGCGATAAGAGTGGGCATACAGTACAAGTGGGTGGAGCTTCCATAGCAACCATCGCTAAATGTAGCTAATACTGGGTTCTAAATTACCGGTCACTCTTCAATTGCATCGTAGTTCGAGATCAACACCAACAGAGGGCGATCTATTTGCGTGAAATGCTAACTTCCGAAGCTATAAGAGCAGCCAAGTAGTACAATATGAATCCTGGATCGAGGGGGCCTCCATAGTGACCATGAAGCTAAATGTAGCTAACACTGGGTTCTAACTCATGGTTGCTAAATTTGGTTGCGTCATAGTTAAGATTGCGGTGAAATGCTAATTTCTGAAGCGCTAACTACAGGAGTGGACATGCAGTACAATATGGATGCTGGATCAAGGAGGCGGGGCCTCCATAGCAACCATGAAGCTAAATGTAGCTAACACTAGGTTCTAGCTCATGGTTGCGTCATAGTTTGCGATCCGAACCAATGGGGGGGAAGCGCTAATTTCCTGAGCGTGAGCTAAAAGAGCGAACTTCCAGTACATATGGAGGGTGGATCAAGGGGGCGGGGCTTCCTTAGCAACCATGAAGCTAAATGTAGCTAACTGGGCTCTAGCTCATGGTTACAGATGGACAAAGTCCTTCAGATGACAGCAAGAAGAAAATCCAAATAAATAAAATGAGACAAAGCTCTCTCGGCAGATAACCGTCATAGACGAGATGATTTCATTCAGCCACAGCGAAGCATGCGGGAATCCGTCACGCCTGGCGGGGCGTTAACCGTGGACGCTTCTTGATAAGAACATGATGGATTGTGTTTTTCGTGAGCAGAGGAACGACAAGAAGAGCCGCTGCCATGAGACGCGAGGCCGTTATCGAGAGAAAAAAAAAAAAAAAAGCTTTTTTTTTCTCTTGATAACGGCCTAGCGTTAGCGTTAGCCTAAGCTTTTTTTTTTTTTTTTTTTTTTTTTTTAGTATATTTCAGGTACAGGAACCAAAAAACACGAAAACACAGCAGAGTCGGGCGCCGTTAGCTTAAATGACATATTTCTAAACTCAGATGCGAAAACAAATCTGATACCCGCATTTATTCATTTATTGATCGCCTGCATTTTGGTGTCCGCCGTTCACCTTCTCACTCACAAATAAAATAAAATGAAAATAAATAAATGCATAAAAAAAATGTAAAAAATCAGAAAAAAATGAAAAATTGAAAACAATAAAATAAAAAAAAATTAAAATCTGAGGGTATAAAAATGTAAAGAGAATTATTAAAAAGTTTCTGTAACCATTGAGCACATATAGAGTAAGAAATAGAATAAATGTGTAAAGTGGGAATGTAAAAAGAATGTATGTTTTAATTTAACGTGTTGATGAGTTGACGAGATGAACTTCAATAAACCCAGAATTGGGAAATTTTTGGCAGCAGCAGCAGAACAACATACTAAGAACAGACAATGACACACTAAAATAAAAAGTAAAAAAACAAATAATAAGGAAAATAAGAAAATCAGAAAAATAGAATAAAAAAAAAAAAAGAATTAAAACCTGAGGGTATAAAAAAGTCTAAATGTGTCTATAACTATTTACCTCATAAAGTGCAGGAATTAAATGTAAAAATATTGTGTTAATTTAAAGCGTGGATGAGAAGGTGAATGAGATGGGTTTTATTGATCCCAGGATCGGGAAATTATTTGGCAAAATAACATACTAAAAAACAGTCAATGTAACAATAAAATTACAAAAAAAAAAAAAAAAAAATTAAATCTATGTGTATAAAAAAAGCATAAAGTATTATCTACAAGCGTCTGTAACGATTTACCTCATTTACAGCAAGAAATAAAAGCAATGTGCAAAGCAGCAATGTAAAGTCACATATCTGGATGAATTTGGGTTTCTAATGAACGTCCTGTTTGTTTTGGACTGTCAGAGGAACCCTGAGGAACCCTGAGGAACCCCGAGGAACCCCGAGGAACCCCGAGGAACCCCGAGGAACCCGACCTTCTCGCGCCCTCCGATACTCCCACCGAGAAATTCCATTCGCCGTCGGATTTCTGTTCGTCTTTATCCGATTGATCCGCGAGAAGCGGCGCCAACACCTCCGGCGTCTCCGACCCGAGCGGCGGCCCCGCGGACGCTACCACCTCCGGGCGGGAGGTAATTACAGGCGGCCGAAGGGGGAAGCGGAGCGGAACAGAAAAATAGCGCCAAACGCCAATCAATAGCAATAATAGATGAGCGGAGCGGCGAAGGACGGGTAATGAATCCTGTCATCCGGGCTTATTAGCCGGACTCCTGTTTTGTTTGTGTTTTTACCATCGGGGGGGAAAATATAAACGACGCGGTCGCTATATTCGGCGCCAAAGTTCGGCGAGATCATTACGCCGGTCGCTTCCTCCCCGCGCTTGATTTATCGCGAATCAAAACTGAATTTTAATCAGCGCGCTGAAACGTCACGGCGTGCGAGCGGCGGAAGAAAAATCTCGTTTTTCCCGAAAAAGGAAATTATCGAGCGAGTCCGACGGCGACTGAGAAGCGCCGTCGCTAATGACGACCGTCCCACGCCGCCGCCCCGAAACCTTTTTTCACTTTAACTCCTGACTTCTTCCCGAAATTGGTGCGTAAACATGCCTGCTAACAGGCGGCTAACCGTTAGCGGGGAAACGTCAGAGACGCCAAGTGAACATTTAAATTCTGCGACATGATTACATGTAATCATATACATGTACTTGTAAATACACAAATATTTTTAAACACCCTATATTTTTATTTATTTCTTTTGCTTTTTACTGTTCCATTTATTTTATTTTTATTGTTAGCTATTTTATTCTTTATTTTTAAATGGAGTTGTATTTTGATTCTTCCACACTCTGTCGCACATGGTTGGAAACATCATTTTTGTTTTATTTGCACCTCCATATTTTTTTTTACTGATGAACTTTATTATATTTGTAATCATTTTCTTTTTTTAATTTATTGACTGCAATATTAATTTACTCTACTGTTTTCTTTCTTCTTCGGCTAGAATATGGCTATTACATGACCAAAAAAAAGTTCAAATACTGCAAAAAACACAATAGAAAGTTAAAATTGGGAGAACCGAATTAAAAAAAAAAAAATAACGGCAAACTAGCGAGGGAGCGAAAACCAAACTGTGAACTTTGAAAATTCTGCTGCGTTTTATAATATTTATAACATTTTATAACATAATTTCTTTTTTATTTGCACCTTCATATCTTTTTTTTTATTGGTAAATTTTATTATTTTTCTATTTATTTATCTTTTTTTTTCACTCCAATATTCATTTATTCTACTGCATTATTTCTTCTTAAGCTAGAAAATGGCTTTTTCATCCCAACAAAAAATTAAATACTGCAAAAAAAAAAATGGAAAGAACGATAAATTGCTTGGAACCGAATTTTAAAAAATAAATTACCTAAAAAAAATCTGTGACGTAGCGAAGGCGCGAAACCCGAACCACGAAGTAGCAATGGTCCACCGTGTGTGTGTGAGTGTGTGTGTGTATATATACATATATATATTTCTACTTGGACATAAAAACCTCAATTTCCACAGGGTCGGACTTGTATGACAGAAAAAAATAAATCAATGAAATGAAAAATAAATCTTCCGAACGCGACCGCTGATGGCTGCCTTCCATCAGTTTGTTGTTTTCCAGTGACCTTGGAGATCCCTTTCAACGTGAGCACAAGGTCGCGCGGCTAAAGGTGTGGGGAATTGCATCCTTGGGTCTTTATATTTGGACACACACACACACACACACACACACACACAGCAGTCCATGACAGATTTCTATCAACAATAAACATGAGCGCAAAACCTGTGGTTGTAAATGTTTCTTTTGTTATTTCTTTTTTGGATTCATAATCTTGTTTAAACACATTTATTTCCCCAATTCGGTCCCCAAAAAATTGCTGAATGTCCAAATGGCGGCCCGGGAGGAGGATCTGTAAAGTTACATTTAGCGACAAGTTGTAATATTAAATGTGTAAACAGGAAGTAAAGTAAATAAAAAATTCCCCAAAGCTCCTTTTCCACCGCCGCCGCCGCCTTCAAGGTAAATCCACTCAAAAAAAACCTTTATTTCTTTACATTCTCTTTTATTCCGTTGTATATTTTAGACAACTTATTTGTTAAATATTTTCTATTCATTTTTATTTTATTAAGTCAAATTTTTTAACCCATTATTTGTTGTTTATTTGTTAGTTTTTATTCATTTATCACATTTTTTTTACATATAAAGTACATTTTTCTCATTTATTATTATTATTTTATTTATTCTTCATTTATTTTATCTATTTATTATTTTACTTGGATTTTTAGCTCTTTTGTCCTTGTATGTTTCGCCGCTAAATAATTTCCCCTAAAACAGGATCACTAAAGTTCATCTTAAAAAGGCGAGTGTTGGACGTTCGGATCCCAAATCGTCGGTGAGAAAATGCAAAATGACATTTCACATGTCAGTCCCGCCCCGCGCTGGGAGAAGTGGTTTTTCCCGCCGGCGGCGGCGGCGTTACCGCGGTGATGTCACCCTCCCGGCCCCCGCCTTGGACTCGACCCTAATGAAAATGCGTCCGCCGCCTCTTTTTTTGTCCACGTCAGCGGGAACGGACGCGGCGGGCGCCAGATGGCGGCGCGGAAACGGCGGACGTTTCGGGCCGAGCGGCGGACGAAAGGGGCCAAACAAAAATGTCAGATGTCGCGCAGCTGCTGATTTATAAGCGTGGGTTAGAAGTTTCAGAGCCAGCCGACACATGAGCGGCCCGGCGGAGATCCACCGGCGCTCTCAGGTGATCCGGCCCCCATCCTGGATCCGTCCAATCGGTTTTCCGCCAAAAAAACGCCATTTTCAGCTCATTTCTACGAACCCCCCCCCCCAAACCGGGAGCGTCATGGTACGTTCCAAGGACGCGGCCCGTCGGATTCACGCGGGGTTTGCTTTTTAAAATGAAATGAAAGAAACGAATTCCTCATCCGAGAGCGACCGCGCGACGACCGTCGCTCGTCCAGACGGATAAACTGGATGCAAAAAAAAAAAAAAAAAAAGGGGTTTGGCGTCCGACGCAGACGGAGGATTATTTCCCCCGCCGAGTTTGGATCGGGCGAAAAACGATATCCTAGCGGCGTCGCTCTCCGATCCGTCTGGTCGATGACGTCGGCGTTTCCCGTTCGCCGTTTTGGCGCGAGACAAAGACGGGAGATGTTTGTCGGCAGAAGCGCTCGGGCGACGATCCTCCGCTGGCGGCTCGGCTTGTTTTCCCCGCCGCCGACTGGATTTCGCTCTCCGTTTTACTACGGTGTTTTTTTTTTTTTTGTTGTTTCTTTGTTTTGTTTTTTTCCGCTGGACCGCCGACAAACGGCGCTGCCAGCAGATGTAACAAAGAGAGGCTTAAAGCCTGGAGGAAGAGGAGGGACGGGGGTGAAGAGAAATACTTTCTGACTCCGGCGGCAGGACCGTGTTTGCAGGACAAGTTTGTTGGAGATGGAAAAACCGTCACCCTTTCGGAGCCGACACGCGTTTGGCTTCGGGCGATTCAAACATTACACAACGTGCAAGCATTCACCCTCTCATTCACACATCATGCAGTGACATGCAAGCATTCACCCTCCCACCCTTTCCATGCTACGAGTAGCTTTAGCAGCCGGAGGCTACGTGTCTGAACCCGTTGCTAGATACCTCATTCATTCATTCATTCATTCATTCATATAAAACAACCATTCATTTGCTCATTGACATGATAGAAAGATGCAACCATTCATCCTTTCATTTGCAATGCAAGCATTCACACTCTCACTCTTTCCATGCTACGAGTAGCGTTAGCAGCCAGATGCTACGTGTCTGAACCTGGTGCAAGATACTGCATTCATTCATTCATCCGTTCATATAAATAAACAACCATTCATTTGCTCATTGACACAGGATAGAAACATGCAACCATTCACCCTCTCACCCTTTCCATGCTACGAGTAGCTTTAGCAGAGCTCACGTGTCTGAACCCGTTGCGAGATACCTCATTCATTCGTTCATATAAATATACAAACATTCACTCGTTCATTCCCACATCGTAGACATGCAACCATTCACCCTTTCATTTGCAATGCAAACATTCACCCTCTCATCCTTTCTGTCAGGCAAAGAGGTCACATGTTTAGCTCTGGACGCGTGGCTAGTGACCTCATTCATTCATATAACTTACATAAATATAACAACATTCATTTGCTCATTCACACATCTCAAGACACATGCAAACATTCACCCTCTCACTCTTTCCATGCTACGTGTAGCGTTAGCAGCCAGAGGCTACGTGTCTGAAGCCGTTGCTAGATACCTCATTCATTCATTCATTCATTCATTCATAATAATAAACAACCATTTATTTGCTCATTGACACGTTAGAAACATGCAAGCATTTATCTTTTCATTTGCAATGTAAACATTCGCCCTCTGTCACCTCAGCAGGCAAAGAGGTCACATGTTTAGCTCTGGACGCGTGGCTAGTGAACTCATTCATTCATTCATTCATATAACTTACGTAAATATACCAACATTCATTTGCTCATTCACACATCTTAAGAGACATGTAAACTTTCACCCTCTCACTCTGTCCATGCTACGAGTAGCTTTAGCAGCCAGAGGCTACATGTCTGAACCCGGTGCAAGATACCTCATTCATTCATTCATTCATTCATTCATTCACATAAACAACCATTCATTTGCTCATTGACACATGATAGAAACATGCAACCATTCATCCTTTCATTTGCAATGCAAGCATTCACCCTCTCACTCTTTTAATGCTACGAGCTTTAGCAGCCAGATGCTACGTGTCTGAAGCCGTTACTAGATACCTCATTCATTCATTCGTTCATATAAATAAACAACCATTCATTTGCTCATTGACACACGATAGAAACATGCAACCATTCATCCTTTCATTTGCAATGCAAGCATTCACCTTCTCATCCTTTCCATGCTAAGAGTAGCTTTAGCAGCCAGATGCTACGTGTCTGAAGCCGTTGCTAGATACCTCATTCATTCATTCGTTCATATAAATAAACAACCATTCATTTGCTCATTGACACATGTTGGAAACATGCAACCATTCATCCTTTCATTTCCGACGCAAACATTCACCCTCTCATCCTTTCTGTCACCTTAGCAAGCAGAGAGGTCACATGTTTAGCTCTGGATTCGTTCATATAACTTATATATACACAAATATTAATTTGCTCATTCACACATCTTAAGACACATGCAAACATTCACCCTGTCACCTTTCCGAGCCGTGTGTTGCCACGGCAGCCGACGAGGTCCCTCATGTGGTCGTACCTCAAACCGAAGCTCCTCCTGAAAAGCGGAGAAGGTGCAAAGCGAAGGTCTGGTCTGGATGTCCCGTGGCGGTGAGATCTTCTTCCACCCTGGAGGACACGCCTGACGCTGGCATGGGAATTCAGCCTCCATGAAGAGAAGGATAGAAACAGCGGTGGGAATTAGAGCCGACATCCGCCATCAGGAGAACCTTCAAGAACGTTCCCCGAGCTGAGAGACATGCTTGGTCCATCTTAAGGGGGAACCATCATGGTCACGCCTACTTGCTCTTCATTTCCCGGGTTCTCTCCAGGTTCATGATGGAGGGATGAATGACTCTGTGTGGGACATCCAGAGGTCTATCCATCCATTCATTCTTCTGTCCATCCATCTATTAATCTGTCCATTCATCCATCCATTCTGTCCATGTGCCAGTCAAGATGATCCTCTGCTGGCACAGTGTTATGCTTCCTCCTCACAGCCAGAAGGTCCCCGTTTGGATTCTCACAGGAGGTCTTTCCGTGCGGAGCCTCCAAGGTCTCTGAGTGTCTTCATGGTCTCAAAGTGTCTCCAAGTGTCTCCATGGTCTCCAAGTGTCTCCATGTGTCTCCATGGTCTCCGAGTGTCTCCATGTGTCTCCAAGTGACTCCATGTGTCTCCATGTGTCTCCAAGTTTCTCCATGTGTCTCCAAGTGTCTCCAAGTGTCTCCAAGTGTCTCCATGTGTCTCCAAGTGTCTCCATGGTCTCCAAATGTCTCCAAGTGTCTCCATGTGTCTCCAAGTGTCTCCAAGTGTCTCCAAGTGTCTCCAAGTGTCTCCAAGTGTCTCCATGGTCTCCAAGTGTCTTCATGGTCTCCAAGTGTCTCCAAGTGTCTCCAAGTGTCTCCATGGTCTCCGAGTGTCTCCATGGTCTCAAAGTGTCTCCATGGCCTCCAAGTGTCTCCAAGTGTCTCCATGGTCTCTGAGTGTCTCCAAGTGTCTCCAGGTGTCTCCAAGAGTCTCCGAGTGTCTCCATAGTCTCCATGGTCCAAAAGCAGCAGGAGGTTCGGTGGAGACCCTAAATAGTTCAGAGGTGTGAATGAGAGGCTGAATGGATGTAAGTTAAGAGGTATAAAGACTGAATCAAGGCTCTGAACTGGACCGCCATGAACTAAAGCAACAAAAGGAGGTCACAGGAAGTCCCTTAAACGTCCTGACAAGTTTTGAACTTATGATAAAATTCAAAATGCGACGTTAACATATCAAAATGCTGTAAAACCAACTTTTTAAAGTCATTTGCGTTTTTTTGAACCGACTAATCTACGGTCCAGGTCGGTCCTCGTCCATCGTCGTACCGCCGGCGTCGCGTTTAGACTTCGCCGCGACCTTCAGGTGACCTGCAGCCGGGGAGCGACACAAAACCAGAAAGACAGCGAGGCGGGAAGGAATCGGCGAATTAGTGCTAATCAACATTGATTTTCAGCGGATCGAAACGAAAACCCAAAGCCAAGCGCAAGCGCGATTGGACGATTTTATCTTTTTTTTTTGCAAAAAAAAAAAAAAAAAACACAATATTGACATACGAAGCGCCAATTTTTTTTTTTTTTTTTTTTTTTTTCCCACGTATCTCAACGTGTTTTCAGTCATTAAAACCAAAAAAAGACCGTTCCTCCTCCTCCTCCTCCTGGTAATATTCAAACCTAAATAAATCTTGGGCGTACAACCTTCCCCCTCCCCCTCTTTTCCACCTTCGCCCTTTTCATTATGGCATTTCCTGAGCTTTGATCGCGCGACGAGCCGACGGCAGATCCCGGGATAGCGTAGAAATGTACTACATGTGTATCTGCCTCTCCGATCGCCCGGCCTATTCTTGTCTCCGCCGGTTAGAATGTTCCAGTAACGCGATACTGTATAAATATTTGTCCGACATCACTGCAGGCCCATTCAGCTGATCCCGCGGCTTCGGCTCCGGCACAATGGCCCCTTATCCCGACCCGGGTAACTCGACACCCCTCCGCCCCGACCCCCACTACCCTTCCCTGGTCATTATTAATGGCCTGGTAAGTGTTACAGTTAGAAACCAATTACTCCGCCATTAATGTTAGATGGGATGCTCGGCTCCTTCCCCCCCCCCTTCTTTCATCTCCCGGCTTTTATTCACTTTCACCTCTCTAATAAGCGGGAGGTGAGAATGACAGCTGGCAGTCTCGGCCCTACGAGAGACCCGGGGAGGTGAGCATACCGCGGTTCAAGAGGTAAAGAAGTCAAGAGGTGAACGCCGTGTCCCCGTGGTGACTCTGGGAAATCTGGTGACCCGGTAAAGTGATATCGCACCGCTGAAGAAGAAGAAGAAGAAGAAGAGGAGGAGGAGGAGGCGTAAGAGGTATAAGGGATCGAATGATTTGCGCCGCCGACTCCACATGTGGTTCCACCGCCGCGCATTAGCGGTGTATTTCTAGGTCAATGAAAGGTGGGATGACGCCGTTTCAATCACGCACACACACACATGCAGTTTAACGCCAGATGTGTGTTTGAGATGTGCCAGACAGGTGGCTTGTTTGCCAAGGAGGAGGAAGAGGAGGAGGAGGTTCGCAGATCAGGTCAACACCTTTCACATCTCCGTCAGCGACGTCTGCCGAGAGACGTCTATTCACACCCGGCGCTCGCACTTAAGCCCTGATCGGAGGCGAGGGGGGGGGGGGGGGGGGGGGTTCGGGGCCGTGGACCGACCTGGAGATTTTCAAAATAGAGCAGAATATTCCTTCAATCGTCCCACGGTGGGGAGATTTCAGCGGGCGGCGCAAGAAAAGTGATCAAAAATAGGAAAACTATGAATAAACAATAAACAGTGTTAATATACACTCACCGGCCACTTTATTAGGTACACCATGCTAGTAACAGGTTGGACCCCCATTTGCCTTCAGAATTGCCTCAATTCTTGGTGGCATAGATTCAAGAAGGTGCTGGAAGCGTTCCTCAGAGAGTTTGGTCCATATCGACATGATGGCGTCACACGGTTGGCGCAGATTTGTCGGTTGCACATCCGTGATGCCAATCTCCCGTTCCACCACATCCCAAAGATGCTCTATTGGATTGAGATCTGGTGACTGCGGAGGCCATTCGAGTCCAGTGAACTCATTGTCATGTTCAACAAACCAGTCTGAGATGATTCCAGCTTTATGACACGGCGCATTATCCTGCTGAAAGTAGCCATCAGATGTTGGGTACATTGAGGTCATAAAGGGATGGACGTGGTCAGCAACAATACTCAGGTAGGCTGTGGAGTTGCAACGATGCTCAGTTGGTACCAAGAGGCCCAAAGAGTGCCAAGAAAATATTCCCGCACCGTTACACCTCCACCACCAGCCTGAACCGTTGATACAAGGCAGGACGGATCCATGCTTTCATGTCGTCGACGCCAAATTGTGACCCGACCGTCCGAATGTCGCAGCAGAAATCGAGACTCATCAGACCAGGCGACGTTTTTCCAAACCTCTATTGTCCAATTTCGATGAGCCTGTGCAAATTGTAGCCTCAGTTTCCTGTTCTTAGCTGAAAGGAGTGGCACTCGGCGTGGTCTTCTGCTGCTGTAGCCCATCTGCCTCAAAGTTGGACGTCCTGTGCGTTCAGAGATGCTCTTCTGCCTACCTTGGTTGGAACGGGTGGTTATTTGAGTCACTGTTGCCTTTCTATCAGCTGGAACCAGTCTGGCCATTCTCCTCTGACCTCTGGCATCAACAAGGCATTTCCGCCCACAGAACTGCCGCTCACTGGATATTTTTTCTTTTTTTCGGACCATTCTCTGTAAACCCTAGAGATGGTTGTGCGTGAAAATCCCAGTAGATCAGCAGTTTCTGGAATACTCAGACCAGCCCTTCTGGCACCAACAACCATGCCACGTTCAAAGTCACTCCAATCACCTTTCTTCCCCAGACTGATGCTCGGTTTGAACTGCAGGAGATTGTCTTGACCACGTCTACATGCCTAAATGCACTGAGTTGCCGCCATGTGATTGGCTGATTAGAAATTAAGTGTTAACCAGCAGTTGGACAGGTGTACCTAATAAAGTGGCCGGTGAGTGTATAGAGACAACTTGGACTGTCTATGAACAAGTGGCCCTAAACCCATGGGTGCACACACTTTTTGGCTTACGAGCTTAACACATATACGTAACATATTTTCACGACTATAAGGCGCATATACAAGTATTAGATTTTCTTCAAAACGTGCAGCATGCCCTACAGTGCAGTGCACCTTATAGTGCAGTGCGCCTTATAGTGCAGTGCGCCTTATAGTGCAGTGCGCCTTATAGTGCAGTGCGCCCTGTGTGTGTTGTTGTTGTAAGGTGAACGTAGTAAAGAACACCATGAAAACGTTAAAGGGGGTAGTGTGGGCGTTGGTTGTATATAAAAGAAGGGGTATGTGCGTTATGCAGAACATCGTCATTTTAACAACCCTTAAAACATCACCGACAAACACATACAGCCACATCGCTAACACGGACGAGGTGCCGCTCACTTTTCGGCATCCCCATGAGCTTGTTCGAGCTTTCGCAAAAGCCAGCAACATTTCCGAGGAAAGCGACTCTGACAGTGAAGAAAGTGAAGCTGGCATGTTGGATGGAGATTTAGCGCAGCTGTTCAAATCAGAAACAGTTGGATGAGGACTTCCTTGGGTTCGATTGATGACGATCACCGGTAAAAAAATGTGAATACCAAACTTAATTTTGCTCCCGCTCTATTTTTAAATTCGCAGACTTGTATGCTTGTGTGTGTTGTTGTTGTAAGGCGGACATAATAGAGGACACCATGAGAAGGTTAAAGGGGGAAGTGTGGGCGTGGATTGTATAGAAAACCCGCGGCTTATAATCAGGTGCGCCTTATGTGTGTGTTAAATACAATAATGGCACACATAACTGAGACTGCGCTTTCTAGTATGGTGCGCCTTATGGTCCTGAAAATACGGTACATTTTTTGTGACACACATTACTGTGGCCTTCTAGAAGGCCAACCAATCAAAATCTGATTGGTTGAAGCAATAGGTTTTTGCTTGAGCACCTGTGGAGCTGATTCTGCAGGCGTCTGGGCGGATCTCTTTGACTTTGACTCTACCTGGCAACACATTATAGCTGAAATGTGATTGGTTAAATGCTTTAATATGAATATACATACTTACAGTCTTCAATGAATCCAACCCAATGTTTTTGGACGCTAGGGGGAAGACGGACAACGTGGAGAGAACCCGGCGGACTGTGGCACCAGTTTTTCCCCTGCCAGCAATGCAGATAATTAGAAAGTCCTCATTCCTCACTCCATGCTATCCACCAAATGTACACTGGAGTCCCCACACTTCAGTAAATTAATGAATAAATAAATGAATACATAATTGAATAAATGAATAATTGAATACATGAACAAATTGATAAATAATTCAGTACAAAATGTAATTCCATTCTGTTAAATCACCAAAATTCACACATTCACGATACAGTTGATATCAATTACCTCAAGGCGTGCTTCTATTTTTCTTTGGTTCATTTGCTTGTTTATTATCATCTATCACCCCCCCTCGTAAGAGAAAGCCTCGAGAGGCCACGTGCCAGTCATTGTGTTCATAAAAACAAGGCACGTGGATGTTTGAGGTCAGGACAGAAAAGAAAAATAGCCTTCGTTTCAAATCCAAGAAAGACATACTGCAGATGTTAAAGTTTCTCTCTAAGTAAGCTTGGAGTTTGCGGAGTTAAAGGAATGGTCCAACCAGGAATAAGTATCCAGCCATGTCCAATCAGTGGACAGGTCATCAGATGGATCCTCAGATGCCGTGTTTCACCCGGCAGTGACATTTGCGGCAAAAATGCAACACTTGTATTCTGCAGTAAATTAGCAACAACGGGCAAAGCAAAGTACTCCAGAGTGCCAGTACTGTCAATACTCTGGAGTACCCGCAGAGTACTCCAGAATACTCCTGAGTACTGCAGGGTGCTCCCAGAGAGCTCCCAGAGGGCTGGGAGTCATGGTAGTACTTGTACCACAGACTTTTGCAATATGCTCCAGAATACTCCTGAGTACTGCAGGGTACTCCCAGAGAGCTCCCAGAGGGCTGGGAGTCATGGCAGTACATGTACCCCAGAGTGCTGCAGAGTGCTCCAGAATTCTCTTTAGTACTGCAGGGTACTCCCAGAGAGCTTCCAGAGGGCTAGGAGTCATGGTAGTACTTGCACCCCAGAGTAATGCGGAGTGCTCCAGAATACTCCTGAGTACTGCAGGGTACTACAAGAGCTCCAAGAGGGCTGGGAGTCATGGTAGTCCGAGTACTCCAGAGTACTCCGCAGTACCCCGGAGTACTGCAGAGTACTCCTGGAGTAGTACCCCGGAGTACTGCAGAGTACTCCTGGACTACCATGACTCCCAGGCCACATCCACTTGGAACTGCCCTGCCTTGTAATTCAGGGTCACCCTAAGCAACAACTCAACCTTATCGTGATTGCTCTCTTGCGTAGATGTTTACCGTAGTTCCGGCTGTTGCGATCACGCAGAGACAGGAAGTGTCTTCAACACAAAATCACAGCCCCGACCACGGCCCCCCCACCCCACGTATACTACGGGAGGACGTTTTTGAACGCGAAAGTTATTTGAAAACGGCAATGAATGTGGAGACTCCCCTCGGGCTCGGCGGGGGGATGGGTGTACCGTTCCTTTAAATATGCAGTTTCTATGCGTTAGGAACACGTCAGCACTTTTAGCGGTTTGCACTTCGGAAAGTGATTTCACCAGCACCTCCATAAGAGCGGAGCGCGGAACGAGGCCGGGGGAAGCTCGCGCTGCAGCTAACGGTTTCCGAGCAGGAGTTTTCCGGAAGGAGCCGCTGCCCCCTCCCAGGAGAGATCCTTTTAATAAAACAACCACTCCGCCATTTTTTTTGACCTTGAGACCTGCGTTATAGCTTAGCGACGGAGGAGGGCTCACACACCTTTTTGTTTTTCCACATGTGTGTGCGGAGTGTATCCTTAAGACTATGACAAAAAGGAAGCAGGCCTTTTCCTTTCTGCAGAGGGATGTTTTCCGTGGCACTTCCTGTCTGATTAGCGAGACCCCGGCGCCTCTTCCCGTGAACAACATCACCGCCGGGCCGTCCCGTTTGCAGAAGACGTGTTGAGCCGCATTTTGTAATAAACGTCCAAAATGTAATAAACTTTTTTTCATTTCATTTTGTAATAAAGCCGCATTTTGTAATGAACTGCCCCGACGCATTTTGTAATAAATTTTGCCGCATTATGTAATAAGTCATTACATTTTGAGAAGATTATTTCAAAATGCACTTGCAACTTTTTTATTCTCTATGAAATGTAATAACATGGAATTTATAGAATATTCTCTGTTAATGCAACCTTTGAATAGTGTACTGATAGTAATTGCTAAGTACTGCTGCTAGGCTAATACAGTGATGCTAATAATAGGCCTAGCTTTTACAAATACTTACAAACAAATAAACTATGCTTTAGAATTGTTATTTCATAATGCACCATGTTATTACATTTCCTAGAGAATAAAAAAAGTTGCAAGTGCATTTTGTAATAATCTTTTGTAATAATCTTATCAAAATGCGTTTGGGCAGTTTATAACAAAATCCGGCTCGATTACAAAATGAAATGAAAAAGCGGTTACATTTTGGGCGTTTATTAAAAAATGCACTGTTTTTAACAAAATGCGACTCAACAAGAAGCGTTTTTTTTTTTTTTTGTTTTGTTTTTTTTCCAACTCTCTTCTCAAGCAACAACAACAACAACAATTGGAGAATCAAGTCAAACGTTTGTGTTGCCGTGGGAAACCAAGACAGGGGCAGGGGGGTAGTCTGGTATTCTCAAACGGCAGATTTAAAAGAAGTTGTTAACGTAGCGGAAAATCAAGAGATCCTTTCTTTTTTTTTTTCGGAGTGTGTCCGAGTGCCGAGGGAGGAGATGCATTATCTGAGTGGCCAGCGAAAGTAAAGGAGGGGTGGAGGGTGAATGGCGGGCTGGCTGAAGTTTATGGAGATTTATGGCTCCTTGAGGTCCTTAATTGCCTCCTCCTCTGTGGGTAGTCCTAGGAGGCCCACGGCGAGCAGTAACCAGCACCAGGGCTCCTGCAGGTGGGCTTGACAAACAAAAAAAAAAAGAGAAAAAAAAATAAAAAACCCTGCGCACTCTGGGCTTGTCACAGAGACAAATGGACCGTCGGGAAACCAGACGACAAACACAAAAAGAGACTAGGAAGACACCGGCGGAGGGGCGGACAGCTGGTGGATGGAGGGACTTCAACTTGGCCTTCAAAGGCCCCCCCCCCAAAAAAAAAACAACCTTCTTAAGAGGGCTATTACCAGTCCCAGGTTATAAATCTATCGTTAAGATAAAGTAGCGGGAGAAAGAGCCATTTGAACTCCCATCTCGGGACATTAATTTGGAGTCGCATTTACGGGGTGAATTTACACGCCAATCACGGCCCGGAGCAGTTTTACGGCACCATCTCATTCGCCTGTCCTGACCCGGACCCGTCCGCCGGCGGTACGGGCAGAAGACATGAAGCTAACGCCACAGGAAACAGGTGGACCCGAAGTTTGACGACGAGCTTTACGTCCTGTTGCTCTGGAAAGGTGAACGCGAGAAGTTCCCTTCACAGCGCGTGAAACTACAGTTCTTCAAATGGGACACAACAGGAGGCGTTAGCATTGGTCAGGACATGTTGTCGGAGCTAGCTTAGAAGGAGTTGCCGGGGTAGACCCCACTTGAGATGGACATACGCATGGGTAGACTAAAACAGCTCTAGATATACATTCCAGAGGACTTGTACTGCCATGACTCACAGCCTTCATTGTCCTGGAAGTCACCCTCCTTGTAGTTCAGGGTCACGCGAAGTGACAGGAAGTGCCTCCGTGTACATCCAAAAAATCAGCGCCGACTTCTGGCCCGGCATGTGTACTACCGCCTCTCTGTTGTCCCCTGTGGTCTAGCGTCCATCAGGATGTGCACTTTCTGCACAAGGAAACTATTTGAAAACAAAACATACCCTCGAGTCGGCTTGTCGAGCCGTCCACTAACGGCACAGTAATCGAGAGTATCGGATACGTACAGGAGAGCGTTCCTTTCAGACCCAGTATGGTCAAGGGAAGGGAGAGCATGTGAGGGGAGTGGCGAGGCTAACGTTCCCTGCTTGTTACGTTGCAAAACTCGGCTTCCTGCACTTTTGTTGACTCTTCATATCATCATTTCACCTTTGGATTCGGAACTGCTTTTGCAAAAGGGAGACGTACTTCTGTGAGGACAATGGGTTTATGTGACGGTAATTGACTGCTGCACGGCAACTGCATACAAGTTTTGCACCCACCGGTGTCCTTTGTATCTAGCCACCACAAGCTGTCGCAAAAAACGATTTAGCCACAACAAGTAAATAAACAATGGGGTGTTGAGTAGCTGACATCCAAAATCCTCACATTAGGACAAATGGTAAGAAAAAAAAGCAAAAAAAGAAGAAGCGGAGTTTGAAGACGCGGGCATCGCTAAGCTGCAAGTGAATTTAATACAGCACTGAGAGAAGACGCCGACATTAAATTTCATCCCGGCATCAACGGCAGCCTGTTTTTTGGACCATCACGATAATTACCATGACGACATCGGCCAATTGGTTTCCGCCGTCCACCTGCCCATCCAGGACCGAGCCACCGCGGGGGAACAAGTTGTTTGCAAAATTCAGCAGAGTGGTCATTAGAAGATTACCCTCCGCCGCTCCGCCGTTGTTGTGCTGAATGCGAGGATCATGCCAGGCAACAGGCCACAATAAATAAATGAAATAGGTTTTGTGAGCCATCTGGATGCATTTTCCGAGCGCTCTGATCCGGAGTGGGATGGCTGGACTGCCGGCTATCTTAGGTCATCATCTCAGGCCCACTTTGGAAATTACTCACCGGCCACAAGAACATACTGACCATTTGAGAAGACAAAAAAAAAAAAAAAAACGGAGATGAGAAAATGCATTTTGTCAGGTTATTTTGAGGGAGGCGGGCAAAAATAAATACATCGTTATTGTGTTTTGGTTTTTTTTTTAGTCCTCCACATCTGCTCGCTTCGTTCGCGTCCAATGGTTGGGATCTATTAAGCCAAAATGTTAGCGCCGGGACCAAACCTGGCGCGTTTTCCCCGGGTGTGTAATTACACCGGAGTTGAACAAACACATGTAATTAAACTAATGTGCTTTCGCGATAAGCCTGGCGCTACAAGAACACTCGCGTATTCGGGACTCGGCAGGGGACTTCATCCGAGAGGCGAGCGCTAACCGATCTTGCTGAATGCTAATATCCCTTTGCTAATTTCGTCTCGGCAGGAACAAACCGACGACGGGCACCGTCACTTTGGATGCGATTTAGCGTTAGCATTCCCACAAGCCACCTCTTTTCTTGTGATTATACTCATTATCGTTGCGCTTTATTGGCTTTTTTGACGAGCGACGGCGCTAGCCATCGTCTAGGCTATCGAAAAGCGCCGCGATCAGAAGCGGCGACCTCGAAAATGATACGGATCGGACGCCGGTCGGACGTTTTTCCACTCGCCACTTCCAGTGTGTTGCACCGCGTCAAGACCCCCGACCCGACGACCCCCTCCCAGCCCCGGCCCCTCAAGAGCCGCCGGCTCCCTTTTTCATTGGCTAAATGCTATCTGGATCCCCGGGACAAATTGCGGATCTCAAGTGAACGCAGATGTTCGAGGAGGGGGTTCCACTTTAGCGCTCGCCGTTGATGGTATCTGCTGGGTTTTCATCCGCGAGAGGGTTTGATCACTGAGCCCTTGAGGCGAGGAAGGGGACGGGGGGGGGCTTCAAAGCTAAAGAAGCTACTGCCTAGCTTTTAGCAAGGGTTCATTTCTGATCATGTTACATAACTAGCATGATGGTTTATCTTCCTTCGAAGGGAAGCCACGCTGTTGGTTTGAGATTCAAAAGGGACGTCCGAACGACGCCTTTATCGGAAAAGAAAACGACCGAGAAGATGCGCCTTAGCGCTAACTCCGCTAGCTCGTGAACTTCCTTCCCACGTCGCGGCTATTTGACTCCCCAACTCCCCAAAAATTTCGTACCGCCACGTGTAACTCCGAGGACGTTCCTCTGGGATAAACAAACGCACGGGCTGCGTACAACGGACGCCGGTTGCCAGGTTTTGATGAATAAGCTGCCTGACCCAGATGCCGGGAAGTGAGCGCTGCTAGCGCCGCAACTCCCGCGGCGAGGGGAGCCCCCCTGCCTTCCCCCCATTCCTCCAGCTAATGAAGACCAGAACGGAGGATATCGGGGCTCTCAATCAGCCGCGAGTCCGGCTCACATGTGTTTTGACGAACCCCCCCTCTTTCTTCGCTCAAAAAAAAAAAAGAAAACCCCGCGAGAGCGAAGGGAATTCTACCGCCGAGCCTTTATCGGCATTCCTGGGAGGACGCAGTCAACAAAACCACATGGCGCTCTCGCTGACGGGAGCGACGCCTCGCCGCCGGGTCACGTGACGCGGCGGGAGTCGGGACGCGGATCACATGGAGGGATTCGTCATGCGGCGCGAAAACCCCGTGTTGTTGCGCCTTCCTTCATGCTTAACGTGTTTGTAAATAAAACATATGGAAAAGAGGAGTCGTGTTCACGCACGGGCTCGTACACGATACCGACGGCTGGGAAACGTTCGGTTCGTGGAAACGCTTTCAGTGACGTTCTACATGCATGAGGACGTTCGGTTTCTGTTTTGACCGAATTAAATGCAATTTTTTTTTTATTAAAAATTAATTTAATGATCTAAGGGAGAAGGTGAGATCAGTATCTCCACCAACACCTTCTCTTTTGACTTATTTACAGTTATTAACTGTAATAGACAGGACTTGAGGTGTATCTTTAGCCTCATTAAGTAATTTAATTAAATCAAATAAATACAGCTAAATAGTTAAGTAAAATAATTTTTTTTATTTACTCCTCTTATTTCTTTTTTCTTTCTTTTTTTATTTGTTTTATTTTACGTACAGTACACTAAACACTTTTGGATAATTGTAACGTACAATAAACATTGAAATACAAAATGTATAGGAAATGAGTAAATTAAAAATCTGATTAAAAGTAAATATAAATTATTTATGGAAAGAAATCAGGTTTTATATTTTTAATAGATCATTTTATAGGGTACACACCATTAAAAATACTTGAATGATGATGAATTTAGTGATTAGAATTTATTTTTTTTGTTTGTTTATTCCTGCAATCGGCGATCCACACGGCCAAAGCATTTTACATTTTTACAATTTCATTATTTTGTCTCGTTTTCAGCCGTTTTGCTGTTTTACTGAAGCTTAAAAAAAAGGTCCCTGTTTTCCCAGCGTTAGTTTTGTGCAAAAAAACGAAAGCTACTTTCACAAACTAAATAACAAATAATTTTAGTCTAATTTTACTACATATTTCAAATTTTTTTCTTGTTAAGCTAGAATATGGCTATTTCACCACGAAAAAATGTACAAATAGTGCAAAAAAACACAAAAAAACAATAAATCAAACCAAGGAAAATTACAAAAAAACACAATCTGCGAAGTAGCAAAGACGGCGGCAACCTTTAACGCTCGACCCACACAACCCATTTAAAATTTAAAATGAATTAACACGGTATATAATATTTTGTTTTGTTTTTTTTTTAATCAATGAATAACTGCGGAGAAAATGAAATGACATTTCTGAACGCAACAAATATTTTGAATTCAGAAAAAAAAAAGGTTGAAGGTTATCCTTCTTGTATAAATGAAAATTAAAAAATTAAATTAAATGATCTACTGTTAGCAAACCATGCCGTCCTCTCTCTGTGCAGTCGCTTAGGAAGAGACACAAAAATATCTGAAAACATTTTATTTGCATTTACATGTTTTTCTTATTTGTAAAATATTTTTTCAAAAGAATTTTTTTAAAGAATTTTAAAAATGAAAAAAAATAAAATAAAATAAAATAAATTCTAATTAAATAAAATTAAAAATGTTAATTAATTAAAATGTAATTAATGTTAATTAATTAAATTAAATTAATTCAATATGAATTAATTTTAATTATTTTAATTAATTATTAATTAAATACTTATTCACCCTGGTTCAACACCAAAAAAGACGCCTTTTAAATAAAATACTATTTATTAATGTCTATTTGAGTCCCTCTTGTATCGAGGGTGCAAAAGCCGAACCGCAAAGTTTAAGAGGGTCCGTCCAATACAGAAACAAACACACACACCAATACACACACACCAAAATAAGTGTGTGCAGGTGGCTCGGGTCCTACAGAACCAGAGCAGGACCCGGACAAGAACATGGTCTTCAGGAGAAAATGTGTGTGTTCTCCGACCAGGTTCTGCGTCTCCACTCCCGAAAAAGCAGATAATGGAGTTCGTAAGCGGCCCTTTGATTGACAGCTGCCAGGTTAAGCCCCGCCTCTTCCTTCTACTCACGATTACAAAAAAAAGAGGAGATGGAGATCTTCATCGTGGGGGCGGATCGGAAGCTTTTAGGCCTCGAAATTAATCGTCGGCGAACGTTTCGTCTTTCCCGTCGGGAAAATACGTCGGGAAAATAAACAGGATTATGATTTGCGGTGTGTTGAATCGTACGAGCGGCGCTTTGAAAGCAGTTGGAAAAACTGAAGTAACACAGGGCTGTCAAAAGGTTTTAGTCCGTGTATATGTGTGTGTGTGTGTGTGTGTGTGTGTGTGTGTGTGTGTGTGTGTATTCAACGCACTTTCAATTTCAACCCTGGAAAATATCACCGGCCACAAACATACATTACGTTACTTTTCTTTCCGCGACTTGGCGCTAGCATGTTCAAACGGCGGCAGATAAATAAAATAAAATTAATTGTTTCCGAACGTTTAATTTTAACCTTTCGGGAAGCGCGCGCCATGTAATCTGCGCGTGCTTATTAAAAAAAAAAAAAGAAAAAACTTAATGGAATGACATTCAAACTTAATGTCGAGCGCAAGCGGCGTCTTTGTGGCGGCGCAATTATTGCAAAGGAAAAAAAAAATTAAGAGTCATAATTATTGAGTTCGCGGGTTAAATCCCACGTGCGCGGCCTCTTGCTATCAGCACGCTGAGTGTAAGCGCGAGTATCACACACACACACACACACACACACACACACACACACACACACACACATACATACATACATACAAGCGTGCGCGCTCACACACACGGGCTCATGAAACATTGCTTGTCAGAAGTGGAGGATTCTGTGTTGTGAGGTCATCTTGCACACAAAGTACAGGTGTGTGTGTGTGTGTGTGTGTGTGTGTGTGTGTGTGTGTGTGTGTGTGTGTGTGTGTGTGTGTGTGTGTGAACCCACACCAGGAATCTTCTTGCTTCAGACCACTGAACCACCATCATGCTAATCATTACTATTCTTGTTGTTGTATGTAATAATAATAATAAAAATAATAATAATTATAATAATAATAATCTATCTTTTAATTGTCTTCTAATTGTCTCTCTATTTATATTTTTATTCATATTTATTGATACTATAACTGTTACACTGCTGTGACAAAGGAATTTCCCCTTTAAGGATCAATAAAGTTCATCTTATAGTAATGCAATAATAATAATCACATAATGTTATTGTTTTTATTTTATTATTATTGTTCTATATGTAGTTTTTATATATATTATTATATCTATTATAATTTAATCTTCATCTATAATTTAATCTTCCAGTTGTTCGTTAATACGTCGCAATGAATTCACAGTAACAGAGTTCCAGAGTTAAAATTAATTGAAAAACACGCCGAAAAATTGCGTATAAAATAAGAGAAAAAGAAAATTAAATAAAATAATCCAGACATTATCTTTAAATCAGCAGAGAAATTATTTAATATAAGCAATTATGTTTTCTCAAAATATTAGATACCAAAAATGACGAAGAGAACAGACAAGTATTTCACATTTTAAAAAAAAAAAAAAAAATTATGTTGACGAAGAGAATTATTATTTTTTTCCCAGACTGGGAAAAAAGAAAAAAAATTCCCGAGTGTGTACTTTTTTTTCTTTTTCATAATTCCCCCCCCGTGCACGCTATACCGCCCCTCCCGCACCGTCCGGCGGGTGAGAAAACAGGAAGTTTGCCCGACGAGTGGTTTCTTTCTTTTGTCTGCATTGCACTTTAACCCTGCAGACGAAAATAGCGCTTCGGAAAAAGAAAAAAAAAAAACAGAAACGCGGCTCCCGTCCGGCAGAAACATCGCAGGTCGGTAAAATTAGAAACGGCATCACCTTCGTGACCTTTGAACCCCTTTTAAAATAATCAGCATTTCAGGATTCACCTCCGATGCCCTTGAAAAAGCGTCGTGACGCCCCGCTGTTGTGCAACGGTGGAACTGTTTGCCAGCGTTTCCGCCGCCGCCCGCTTTGTTTCGCACGTTCAGCATCGCAAACGCCGCTGTTTGAAACCCAAGCGCTCCAGATGCAGGCGGGAGGAAGTAAAACCAGCCTCGAAATGTTTTTTTTTTTCCCCCGAACACGACGCGCCCCGGCGCTCCCGTGGGAAAAGGAGGGTAAACCGAGAGGATGCGCGGTTGATTTTTTTAAGCCGTGAACTGAAGACGGAGCGGCTGACGGATGTTTCGACCAATCACATTCATGAATGAACGAATGAATGAATGCTACGTCTCATACGACGTGAAGATGATGCGAAAAAAAAAAGAACAAAACGAAAAATAATGTAAAAAAAAAACGTGATTAAGGGTCATTTCCGGGAATTACAACCCGCTGCTTTTTCCATTTGCTTTGAACACAGCAGCTTAAAGAACAGCGCGGCTAATTTATGGATTTTTTTAGGCTAACGAGCTTCACGCCGCCATAAAATGTAGCCTGTCAAATCCGATTGATAATAATATATGATAATAATAAACAATAGGCATCACGATAACGTATAAAATGTATAAAAAGTATAAAAGTACAATATGTATAAATATACGTCATTTGAATGTAGAGAGCAGCAGCAGAGGTTTGTGTACAGTTGCAGAGAATAGCAGCATGATGCTAACAGGAGGAAAAATGAAGTGGATTCAAAGGCACGGGGGGAAATAATGAATTTATGAATGTTTATAAATAAGTACCGTCATTTCCGGACCACAAGCCGCTACTTTTTTCACACGCTTCGAGCACGGCGGCTTAAACAACGGCGGATAATTCATGGATTTTTTGGGGGCTAACGAGCTTCACGATGCTAAAACATTTAGCCTCATCACATCAGACCTTTCATTAACAGTTTAAAGAAAATGTTACCGCACAAATATGTCATGTTGTGGCTTATAGACGAGTGTCGCCTGTATATGTACGCACAGATTTATTCCGTTATTTTTAGCCGGTGCGGCTCCTATCCAAGTCATCGTAATGATTTTGAGGTCATTTCATTGCTGATGAAATGTGTCTCAATGACAGGAAACCCTTTTCAAAAAGAAGTGTGTTTCCTGCTGGTCAGGAGGCACCTCGCCGCCGCCGCCGGCGTGCAATATCATTCTGGTAAAAGTAGGTAAAAGTAGAAGCTGATAGGCGGAGCTGCAGGGTTGCATCTTGTTCTGCAGAGGGCGGATCAATAAATGTGTCTGCAAGTGTGTGTGTGTGTGTGTGTGTGTGTGTGTTTTGCTTTGAATGGAGCAGTGAAAGGTTGTCACTCCGCACTCTGCGGTCACATGATAAGATCGCTGTTTATTTGGGGTCAAGAGGTCAAACAGGAAATGCGGCCCGGCTTCCTCGCTACGAAAGCGCGTGGTGTCTGGTTGCTATGACGCTAAAAGTTGTGATTTTAAGATTCTACCAGAGGATTAGCGTTCACACTGAGGAGCCGCCATGAAAAAGACGCGGGATCATGTAGAAGCTAGCATTCAGCCTGAACAACTGGATTACATGTGGCTAATTTGGTTAGCATACCTGGACGTGCGACAAAAAAAAAAGCAGCGGCGTCAAGTTGCAGCCCGGCCACTCCGTGACTGGAGGTTTCCTAGCTAAGAAACTGTGGGTGTCTGGTTGCTATGACGCCAAAAGTTGTGATTTTAAGACTCTACCAGAGGATTAGCGTACACGCTGGGATGTAATGTCGAGAGCTGAGGAGCCGATGTGTTGTTTTCAGAGATGGAAAAAAAAATCCTGTCAAAACTCGCATTCAGCCGGAACAACTGGATCGCGTGTGGCTAACTTGGTTAGCATACCTGAACACAAAAGCAATGGGATCAAGATGCAGCTCAGCTTCTCCGTGACTCTGGAGGTTTCCTAGCTAAGAAACCACATGGTGTCTGGTTACTATGACACCCAATGTTGTGATTTTAAGATCCTACCAGAGGGTTCGTGTACAGACTAAGGAGACATTTGTGTTTTTTCAGCGCTGGGGGAGGAAGAAGCGGGATCACATCGACACTAGCATATAGCCTGAAAGGCTAGATCGCGTGTGGCTAATTTGGTTAGCGTACGTGGACATCCCAAAGAAAAGCAACGACATAAAGGTGCAGCTCGGCCCTTCGGTAGCTAGAGGTTTCCTCAGCGAGTCAACTTTCTCCATCTAACCCTATTCTCTGGATCCTCCTCTCTCACACCAACTACCTTCATATCTTCTCTCACTACATCCATAAATCTTCTCTTTGGTCTTCCTCCAGACCTCCTGCCTGGCAGCTCCAAGTCCAGCATCTGTCTACCAATATATTCTCTATCCCTCCTCTGTCCATGACCCAACCATCTCAGTCTGGCTTCTCTGACCTTCTCTCCAAAACATCTAACATGTGCCGTCCCTCTGATAGACTCATTCCTGATCCTCTCCATCCTGGTCACTCCCAAAGAGAACCTCAACATCTCCATCTCTGCAACCTCTAGTTCTGCCTGCTGTCTTTTGGTCATTGGAACAGTTTCTAGTCCAAACATCATCTCTGGTCTCACCACTGTCTTGTACACCTTTCCTTTTATTCTGGCCGATAGTCTTCTATCCCTTCGTACCCCTGACACTTTTCTCCACCCATTCCAACCTGCTTGGACTGTCTCTTCACCTCTTTTCCGCACTCTCCGTTGCTCTGGACTGTTGACCCCAAGTACCTAAAATCCTCCAGCTTCTTGATCTCCACTCCCTGTAGCCTCACCGTTCCACCCGAGTTCCTCTCATTCACACACATATATTCTGTCTTGCTGCGACTTTCATTCCTCTCCTTTCCAGAGCATACCTCCACCTCTACCTGTTCCCTGCTCTCACTACAGATCACAATGTCATCTGCAAACATCATGGTCCATGGAGATTCCTGTCTAACCTCATCTGTCAGCCTGTCCATCACCATTGCGAACAAGAAGGGGCTCAGAGCTGATCCCTGATGGAGTCCCACCTCCACCTTGAACTTCTCTGTTACCCCTACAGCACACCGTACCAGTGTCTCACAGCTAGCATACATGTCCTGCACCAGTCTATCATACTTCTCTGCCACTCCAGACTTCCTCATACAATACCAGAGCTCCTCTCTTGGCACCCTGTCATATGCTTTTTCTAGGTCTACAAAAACGCCAACCAGCTCCCTCTGGCCTTCTCTGTACTTTTCTATTAGCATTCTCCAAGCACATACTGCATCTGTAGTACTCCTCTTAGGCATGAAGCCATACTGCTAGTTTCCACCACTCTTTCCCATAACTTCATTGTATGGCTCATCAACTGTATCCCTCTATAGTTGCCGCAATTCTGTACAACACTAGCTGTTGTTGTCCAATCATCTGGAAGCTCACCCTGACCACCCAGACCCTTTCTCAACTCCTCCCTGAAAACCATGCAACACTCCTCCCTTTTCAGCTTCCACCATTTTGTCCTCTGCTCTGCCTTTGTCCTCTTCATCTTCCTTGTCACCAGAGTCATCCTACAAACCACCATCCTATGCTGTCTGGCTACACTCTCACCTACAACTACTTTGCAGTCACTGATCTCTTTCAGGTTACCTCGTCTATACAAGATGTAGTCTACCTGCGTGCTCCTACCTCCGCTCTTATAAGTTACCCTATGTTCCTGTTTTTTCTGGAAAAAGGTGTTCACTACAGCCATTTCCATCCTTTTTGCAAAATCTACCACCATCTGTCCCTCGGCATTCTTATCCTGGATACCAAATCTGCCCATCACTTCTTCATCCCCTCTATTGCCTTCACCGACATGTCCATTGAAGTCTGCACCAATGACCACTCTCTCATTTCTGGGAATATTCTGCATCACTTCATCTAACTCATTCCAGAACTTCTCCTTCTCTTCAGATTCACATCCCACCTGCGGGTCATAGCCGCTAACAACATTGAGCATCACACCTTCGATTTCCAGTTTCAGACTCATAAGTCTATCTGACATTCTTTTCACCTCTAGGACGTTCCTAACAAACTCCTCCTTCAAGAGAACTCCTACTCCATTTCTCTTCTTGTCAGTACCATAATAGTACAACTTAAAGCTGCTCCTAAGCTTCTAGCCTTACTTCCTTTCCACCTGGTCTCCTGGACACACACCTTCTCCGCATCATGTCCACCAACTCTCTACCGTTTCCTGTCATAGTCCCAATATTCAAATCCCTACTCTCAGTCCCAGACTCTTGGCTTTCCTCTTCTGTCTCTGCTTCCTCCACTTCTTCTTTGACCTACAGTAGCCCAATTTCCCTGTAGGTCATCGGTACCAATGGCGGTCGTCGTTAACCTGGTCCTCGACTTACGATCTGGTTATTATGATCGATGTCATGTTTGGTTTTGGCAAAAGTTTTACGCCGGATGCCCTTCCTGAAGCCTCCCTCTGCATTTATCCGGGGTTTGGACCGACTCACCGGCCAGTGCCGCCCTGAGGTCGCATTGGAAGAAGTTTGAAAACAAAAACACACATATTAAAAAAAAAAAAAAAGCAACAACACGTGTGATATTTCTTTTAACTCTGCAGATAAACAAAAAACCCCTGTTGTCCTCCAGGGACAGCGCCGCCTCCCGCCCAGAAACCCCCGCTTTAATTTATGATGATCCCATAATATTTATCCTGGATGAACAAAAGGCAAAACAAATTGCGCCACGCCGCCCCCGGAGGTGTGGAATTATACGGCGAAATGAAAAAAAAAAAAAAAAAAATCCAGCTCTCCACTGCGGTTCTCAGCCATGTGACCGCCGGGTGGGTTTTTTTTTTATTTTTTTTATTTTATGTTTTAGGCCGGGCGGCAGGCGTCTAATGAAATTTGTGGCGAAGGGGAGCGGCGAAGTGTGAGGAGCGCGTGGGAGACGTGACGCGGTGGAACGGCGGTCCAAATATCTGCGAGGAGGGCGTTTGTCGACAAATAACCCTGAAATGTAAAAGTGTATTTGCATACATGAAAGACAACAGAGTACATTTGGAAAACAAGCACTTGGATGTAAGTAGCACTACAGCAAAGCTAATGCTAACACAAGGAGACATGCTATTTAACAATATTTTTTTATATACTGTATTTATTTACATGTTGTGGGCTGGAGGGACTTGTTTTGCTATTTTTTTTTTTTTTGCCGGCGTCAACTCCATATTCTGCATGCGGCTCAGGTTTTTGTGTTTTCCGAAACACTTGGCGATTATCTTTAAAAAGATATAGGGAAATAGGGATAATCAAGTCATACTAGAATTAATAATTAATCATTTGAATGATGATTTATCCCCTAGAAAATTAAACAAAAACAGAAAAAAATACAGAGGCCTAATTTGAACGTGATGCAACCTGACTATTTACGAAAATGCAGGTTTTCTTTATTTCATTTCAACTCGGCAACAATCGTCCACCCAAAATTTGAGAAATAAAATAGGATATATATATATTTAAGTTGAATAAGCACTCGAATTGAAAGTATCTCCAAAGGCTCCAAGTTATACTTGAATTAACAATTAATAATTTTAATGACAATTAAACCCCCCAAAAATTAATACAAATAAAAAAATAAGCAAAAAATTAAATAAAACACCAATTTGTATGTCCGAGTACGCAATTTTACACACAGGATCAGGAATTTTACGGAAACCGAATCTGAACGTGACGCAACCTGACTATTTACCAAAAATGCAAATTTTTTTTTTTGATTTTCTTTACTTCATTTCAATTCGGCAACAATCGTCCACCCAAAATTTAAAAATAAAAAAGGATATAAATATATAGTTAAGTTGATTAAGCACTCGAATTGAAAGTATCTCCAAAGGCTCCAAGTTATACTTGAATTAACAATTGATAATTTTAATGACAATTAAACCCCTTAAAAAAATTAATAAAATTAAAAAAAAAATAAATAAACAAAAAAATTAAATAACACACCAATTTGTATTACGGCGTAAATGATTTTACACACAGGATCAGGAATTTTTCGGAAATCGAATCTGAACGTGACATAACTTGACTATTTACGAAAATGCAGATTTTTTTTTTTTTAATGTCTTTATTTCTTTCAACTCGACAACAATTGTCCACCCAAAATTTGAAAAATAAAAATGTGTATATATATATATATATATATATATATATATATATATATATATGTATTCAAGTCGAATAAGCACTCGAATTGAAAGTATCTCCAAAGGCTCCAAGTTATACTTGAATTAACAATTAATGATTTTAGTGACTATTAAACCCCTAAAAAAATTAATAAAAATAAAAAAATAAACAAAAAATTAAACAATTTGTACGTCAGCGTAAACAATTTTACACACAGGATCAGGGATGTTATGGAAATGGAATCTGAACGTGACGTAACTTGACTATTTTCAAAAATGCTGATTATTTTTTCATCTTTTTCTTTTTTTTTTTATTTAAACTCTGCAACAATCTTATCAAAAAATGAAAATAAAAAAGGATTACATTCCAGTCGAATAAGCACTCGACTTGAAAGTATCTCCAAAGGCTTTCATTTCTCAGAAGACGCCACCCGAGGGTGTTTTGTTTCTGTATTTTGACACGATATTTACATGCAGAATCATATATTCCATAGGAATGCTTTTATCTTTTCATTCTATACCAATAATCCCCCTTTCATGCTCCCAACGACAGCGGGGTAATTAAAATAATCCTTTCAACGCGCCTCGATACGAGCGCCGGCCCTGCTGCGTCTGACAAATCCACCTCCTGACGTGTGTGTGTGTGTGTGTGTGTGTCTGTGTGTGTCTGTGTGTGTGTGTGTGTGTGTGTGTGTGTGTGTGGAGTTGGGGGGGGCAGTCATGGCGTCACACCGACACCTGAGACTCGTGCACTTCACTTCCACCGGTTATGATTCGAGAAAATCACGGAGGAACGCTAGCGAGGCTGTGGAGAAGATGTCGTCGGTGAGATACGAGAACATCGAGAACATCGTCTTCTAGAAGGTGGGAGAAGGTTACGGGGATTCTGAGGCGTCGGAAGAGTCGCTCGGAGCCGGTCGGAGGCGGTTTGACGGTTTTAAAAAGAGGAGCGGCTTCACTCCGTCCGTAAATGGAGTTTAGATGTAAAAAGTAGCGAAGCTACATTTAGCATAGCATTGTAGCATTCAGTGTTTAAATCAGGGATTGAGCACCGAATCCAAAACTTTTCATCATTTACGATACATAGAATACATTTTTCTAATTTAAAAACAAAACCGGGGGGCTGGAGCGGATTAATAATGTCTTGATTTACTTTAATTGAATTACCAGCAAACTAAGTTACGAACTCGGTCACAGAAACAGTTAATCTGGTCGGTCAAGGTAGGACTGGATTACTAGTCTGTAATCTGGCTGGGCTTTTGGGTCAGCGGTTCGCAAAGTAAATCTTTCTCGGTATAAATTATAGTTTTTTCATTATTACGAAACCTCAAAGTGTGGACATAATTACGCACTTTGTAAATAACTTGTCTATTTATTTTTATTTTCATAGAAAAACCTTTACATGCTCCATTGCAGAATGTCAGTGTGCCTGCAAAATGACAATTAAAAATCTCGATTCTTACACTTATTTTCATTGGATTTTCTGGATCTTATTTTGAAAAGTTACTGCCGCATTTAATATTATAATTGTCTAAAATAAGTTGTATTCACATGAAATAGTGTGAACTGGAAAAGTTTCTTTATTATTCAAACCAAGACTGCAGTAAAATTTTGCAATCAGAGCTTCTGGCTCGAGATAAAACAGGATAAAAATGTTAAAAATAAAAAAAAAGAAGAAAATAAATAAATACATTTTAAAAAACAATAAAAATTGCAGCACTAAGTGTGTAGCCTATCAGAAATATAGCAACAAAAGAAAAATTTCACTTTCATCCGATCGAAAAGATGAATCCACTTCATAAAACCAATAAACCCCTCACATTCTCTTTTATTACGTATTATTTCTCACATACTATTTATTACTTATAAAGCACATTTTTCTTATATTAAAAACAAAACCCGGGGGGCCCGAACGGATCGACCGCCTTTCGATTCATCTCAAATTCCATCTAAAAAATGAGCAAACGTACAGATTTCACATCCGAGAAAACGTCGCAATGCGTCCTTTTTTTTTTTTTTTTTTTAAAACCAAACTAAATCGGGGGACGTTTCCCGAGTCCCACCGTGGATGTTCTCCGTTTCACCCCGAACGCAGCGGACAGAGATCTTAACGCGAGGGGGTTGGGTGAGAACGTTACAGACGGCTAAATGTCAGATCCAACTCACCCTGACCTTTGCGTCGGCGCCCACGGCCTCTTCCTGACAACAACCTGGGAGGATTTCGGGGCGTTTTTTAAGCGGAGGGTGTCGACAGCCGACCGCCAGACAACTGTTAAAATCCTGGAAGACAAAACGAAGATCCTGGGATGAGAGGATTTTCACTTTTACGGTGTAATTTTTTTTTTTTTTTTTTGTGTACAACCTCCACCTCACACACACACACACACACGCATACGGGACTGACTCAGAAAATTAAAATAGTATGATAAATTAATAAATTAATAGATAAAATAAATAAATAATGATAAATTAATAATACAAATTAATAAATAAACAATACATTTCAAATAAATTAATAATTAATAAATTAAATAAATAGCGCAATTTTTTTTTTTTTTTAACTTTTTTTTACTTGAAACTCTGGCAAACAAGTTGTTCTCATCTCATCTAAAGTTGTTTATCTTCTGGAATGCAAATACAACAAACAATAATGTCATACATTCTGGATTCATTAGAAATCAACTGAAATATTGCAAGACTTTTATTATTTTAGTATTGCTGTTTATGGCTTACATCTTAAGAAAACTCAAAAATCCAATCTAAAAATATTAGAATATCATGGAAAAGTAATTTTTGTTTTTTAATTGCCTGACAGAAGATAGAGAACTTTAAGAATAAGAATAAGAACAACTTTATTTATCCCAAAGGAAATTGTTGTGCCAGAGTTTCAAGTAAAAAATAGCAACAATAAATAATAGTAGGAAATTGTATAAACAGTATAAAAAAGGGGGGAGAATAAGAAATACAAATAAAACTATAAAGTGTCAAAGTCACAAGTCAAGGCTATAAAGTGTCTTAAGGTCTTAAGAACAAAGATTTTAAGATTCCCTGCGGCAATCACAATAGACACATATATTCACAATATCACAATATTCTAATTTTCTGAGACAGTCCTGTATATATATATATATATATACATATTAGATAAGCCCACTGGATTAAAAGCAAACTACTTTCCCGCCAATGTCATTATTTTTGATTTCCATTTAAAATGCGCAGGAAAGCAATTTAACCATTTAAAAGTGATTTTCCCCCCTGACGGGTAATTGTTATTATTAAAACCTCACTTTCCAAAGAAATGTAAAAAAAAAAAAAAACGCGTGCGCTTCCTCTGTGGCGGCGCATCCAACGGCCGTGACCTTTGGTTGCCCGTGGACGCGGCGCTGATGTGATTGTTGGAGACGCTCCTTTCCACACGTGAGAAATTGTCAAAAATAGCAAAAAGAAGAAGAAGGAGAAGAAGAAAAGCAGGGTCGGACGAACAGGTCGCCGTCTCCTTCTCCCCGTGAATGTAAATCTTTCCAGGAAATGGAAAAAGCGGACAGGTTTTTCTCATTAAGTCTCGGCAGCAACAGGGATCTCAGGGCCAAAGAATATATATTTAACCCTTGTATTATGTTACCGTTTCATTACTTAATTACATTTGACAATTTACATTGCAGATTTAATAAGACGGAATATCGGCGTCAGAACGAAACGCCACGACAAATAAGAATCAGTGAGAAAAAAAAGATTGTAATGATAATAATAAAAAAAGGAAAAAAAGCCCAAAAAAGGGGCTAAAAATCAGCACAAAAACAATCCACACTCAGCAGTTCAGGTCCTGAATTAAACATTACGGTATTACATAAACATTTTTAGAACAAAGATTAAATTAAGCAAGAAAAGCATTTTAAAACAACGGGATTCAGCAAAATCTACATGTTTTAAACGCGGCGGCGAGGCCTGCTGAAGAGTTCTGGTCCTCATGTTCCTCATGTTCTCCATGATGTCTCTGCACGTGGCAGTGATTGACAGCTGACTCGTCAGTGTTAAACCCCGCCCCTTTCCTCAAAGTCCGCTGTGATTGGTTCCTACTCGGCGTGACCCGGTGAGCCGGACAATCGGCTGATAAATAAAGTGCCGACATTTCCGGACTATAAGACCAAGACACCATCAGCTGGAAGAGGACAAAGCACAGATAGGAAATTATTTTTCCTTGTGTTTATTTATGAAAAAAAGGATTTCCAGTATGTATTTGTAGATGTTATCGGTATTAAAATATTTCATACATATCTCATGATACAACGTGGACACCTGCGGCTTATAGACACTATATGTCCATATATATTTATTTAGTTATTTTTAACCGGTGCTGCTTATATTAAGGTGCCCTCAATAGCCCAGACATTACAGTTGTTATTATTAGCATGCTTGACATTATCATTGCTATTATCAACATCTCTGTAGCATAATTACCATTCATTTTTTTTCATATAACCTTTTTTTTTTTTAAACATTTAAACTCAAAGTCACTTTGAAAAACAATCACAGCAAAGCTGGAGCACTCAAGAGATCCTCATCAATGTACATATATTTATTTATTACTATTATTCATTACGATTCAATTAATTTAATTCTTTATTATTTCGTTATTTTTAGCCTGCGCGGCTTATATTCAGGTGCGCTCAATAGTCTGGAAATTACGGTAGTTTTATCAGCTGCCACACTCGGTTTTAGACATTAATTTCAGTCAAATTGTGAAAAACTGCATGAATCTCATCTGCAAATACAATGAAAAGACAGAATACTAACACGTTCAAAGAACATCAAGACACTCGCATGAAAACGTCCGGTTTTTCCACCCGGCAACTACTCAAATGTTAACTTTGACGGTAAGAACAAACAAACGTTAAAAAGATCGTCTCTGATAAGTAGATTCTTTTATCTGATCCGGGGATTTACACACCTGAAAACCTGGCGCGCACGCCGGGATAAGCCGTAAACGACCTAACCGGCGCCGGCTTCAGATGTGTTCAAATAACCCGGCGCATGAATGGCTGTTTTCAGAGAGGGGCTTTGAGGGAGGGGGCCGGGCGGCGGCGGCGGCGGCGAGCGCTTCACGTGACGGCAGTAATTGAGGTTTCCTTTTTGAAATCCACTCTGCGCCAACCTGAGTGGATGACAACCCCTGATAAGGTTAAACTAACACCAAGGCCGATCCGCTGCAAGCCACAGGGCGACCGAAGCCCACGTAGAGCAGAGTGTGTGTGTGTGTGTGTGTGTGTGTGTGTGTGTGTGTGTGCACGCAAACACACACTGCTCCAGTCTGCGCCAAGGTGCAAGATGTGCAGTCGTCTCTTCCGTGGTCGTAATGACGGTTCTGTCGCTTCCTGTCTCGTCCCTGAGGTGCTGATAGTCTGCACAGCTCGCTCTGGATCTGCACATACTTTAGCATTCTTTTAACATTAAAAAAAATAAAAAATTGCCAAAAAATAACCCAGATGTGGAAATCTCCGCGTTCAAACACTCGGCTCCAGCTCGATGTGTGTGAATTCATAGCATGGAATATATATATATATATATATATATATATATATATAATATTTGCATGATATTTTGCATGATATTTGCTTTCTGGTTTTTTTTTTTAACTCTTGAAATTTCTTGCATTTATTGTGAATTTAGAGAAACATTCCAGGTCAATGTGGCATTTAATTCAAAGTATTATGAAATCGCTTGATTTTTTTTTTTTTTTTTTCTTATCTTAAAGCCTGTTCATCCTGTTCCCTTAATCCATGCAGCAAATGTGAAGTTCACTCATTGATTATTGATCTGGAGGCGGAGCTTAACCCGGCCCGTCATCTGTCAATCAAAGGGCCACGTGCGGTATCAACACTCGTCCACGTCTGAATGATCCGACCGATCTTCTCACCGGACCTACGGACGGAACCGGATGGAGAACCTTCACAGACAGGGGTGAGAACACGAGGACTCCGTGGAGATGAGGAGCCTGAATCCTAATTATGTGGGTCAGCCAAAGTTCAATCGCGACTCCTGGGGGGAAAAAAAAAAGGGGAACGCGACATGAAGCCTCCGCCGGAGCTGTTGGAACCAAAATAGCCCTAGATGTTTCTTCTCATTTCAAATCCTTTCTGCCGTTTGACGAGCAGACGTCGAGATGCGGGCGTTATTTGCGGAGCCTGAATCGGATCTTGTGTGCGGATACGACGCGCCGCGGAGGCTAAAAACACCAGCTCGCTAGCCGAAGGTCTCCCTTACGCTGTTGTGCAACGAGGAGTTGAAGCCTTTTGTTTTCTCTGTGTTTAAGTCGTTAGCTTTTGATAAAGAGCATTTCTTTTTTCAAAGATAATAAGATTTTTTTTTTTTTTTTTTTCTTTTCAACATTTTTCACAAAAGAGAAAGTTTTCACATATTTAACTTGGCAAAATAATATTCCGGCGAGTTTTAAATCATAACAGGAAAAGAATCCGTCAGAGTCTGAGGCTGAAACAGCTCCATCGCAGATAATATATGCTCTATTATTTTGTCCCTGATGTTATCTTTATCCCGATTTTAGCAGGAAAACAATGTTAAGTAATCATATAATCTTGGTGAAAGGATCGGATTTTATCGGGAAGATGGTTCGCTGTTTTTCAAGATACCGAGTTGACTTGTGAAGCATTCCTCAAAGTTAAGGGAATTATTTTTGGATCAAAACAAAGCAGCCAGTTTTGTATTCTTTTAAAAACGATCCACCGTAAATAATCATTGTTCCGTCATTTCACGGCGACAGGAAGTCAAAATTGAAAAATCTGTTTATGAATCTGTCTTTATGATTCTAGGAGATTCTTCTTAGTCCACCGCTAGTCGAGCGAAAACACTTTGCAGAGATCATTTCAGCCGTGAAAACATCTTCCCCGTGAGGCGGGTGTGTGTCTCAGAGAATGACTGACCGGAGCTGTCCGAGGAGATGGTCTGCATCAGAAGGGCTCAAATTCTGTCGTTTTTTTTGTGATTTCACTCAAATGAGACAAACCAGAAATGCCAGCACGATAGACGCTTTCTAACAAGTGCTATTTTATAGACTTTAGACACTTTACAGAAAAGCACGAGGCATTCTATCCGTGCCTGCTCGATCGTTATCTGAACACCTAATGTGCGAAATTGTTTGTCCTAATGGGAAAAAACGTTCATTAAAACTAAGAAACTCGCATGCCTCGATAAAGAAGCGTGTAACCGCGCGTTTTGCTCCTTTTATATCGGTTAAAAGTTAAAAACGCTCGGTGTGAAAACAGCTTTTTAAAAAGAACAACATGTTTAGTCACTGGCCTCATTAAAAGTTAGTGAGGCAGTCACGATGGAGATTTATGTTTTTCTAAGAGAAGATGAACACAGAAAAGTATGTGAAGTGACGAGCGAAGCGGCAGGAATCCCTTTCATTCCCGGGTCGGTTCACCGCGATATGAAGTATCGACTGCTATAGAATGATTCCTCTATTTTATGTTCAAGGAGAAGAAAACACTGTTGACCTCTCACCATTTCCATCACCACAGAGTAGACCACCTTCTGCTTCTTCTATGAACAGTGAGTGAAGTGCACACCTGCGATGAAGATGCGTAGGTTTGTTTTGTTTTTCCAGTCCTTCACTGAGAAAGAAAATAAAACAAAACATAGACGTCACACTATAAACCTTCTCCGTCACATCTGACCTTGTGTATCCACTGAAGCGCAGCAATGCAGCTCCATGGGAAATACACAATGATATGTGATAAAATTGCAAATTGCGTTATTCACTTCAAATCAATGAAATAATACAGTAAATAATGATTGAGGGTACAAATATCCACCCTTGTTTAAACCGCACGGAAAGTTAGCAACAAGTTGACAGAGAAACCTGACAGGCTCAGGGGATTCCCTGTCAGCACCTCGACATCACTAAATGTAACTCGGCAGAAATATGACAAAATATTGCTTTATAAACAAATAGCAACGCTACAAATCAACCGGTGTGGACACATGGGATAGATATTCAGGAAACCTGCATACATATGCTCTGTTACGGACGTCAACACCGGAGCATGACGATTAGCCATAGCCAGGAGCATTAGCCATCGCCCGGAACTTTGGCCAGAGCGCCGTGGCGTTAGCGTTAGCGTTAGCATTAGCGTTACGTTAGCGTTAGCATTAGCATTAATAGTAGCAGAAGCAGCAGCAATAGCAGCAGCAATAGCAGTATCATTAGCAGTAGCAATAGCAGTAGCAATAGCAATAGCAGTAGCAGTAGCAGTAGCAATAGCATTGGCATTGGCATTGGCATTGGCATTGGCATTGGCATTAACGCCGGAGGATGAGCATTAGCATAAACGCTAAGGTATTAGCATACACTCCCATACACAAACGCTCATAACGCAAAGCTTAATATGAACCGAGGAAATAACAAAAGCTCAATAAACTATATCTTTAAGGTACTACCCTAAAATATAGACAGAGATAAAGTATCTGAAAAGCAAAAATATTCAACGGGAAGACGAAATAATTTAACAAAATGTCACTCACTGTCTCTGTCCACCGGAGGCTGTGGGTGTAGCAGTGAAATGGGTCCGAGTGGAAACGGGCAGGTCAGGCCAAAGAAATGCAGTGAAAATAAAATATTTGCTGATCGTGAAGTAAAACTTAAACTTGACATTTAAGTCAAGTTTAAATAAATACATGAAAATAATAGATGCAGTAATGGGGCTAATCCGTCACATATAGATCCATATGAACCCACTTCCTGTTTCTGAGACCGTGAGACTCCTGGATGACCTCTGACCCCGGCTCCTCAAATTGAAACTGGATAGAGACGGAGGAAAGGATTTTCAAGACTGTCCGACACAATAAAATCATCTTTTTTTTTTTTTTCTTTTTTTTTCAATCCACTTCCCTCCGACTGACTCTCGCGTACCGACGATGCGCTTTCAAGGAGACGGATCTGTGAGCTGTCAATCACACCTTGTCGAGATACAGCTCCGGGACGGTTGTTGGCGAGGAGAAGCGAAGGATGGGAGGGAAAAGAAATGGAGAAGGGGAGAGGCTGGGGAGTCCTTCTACCGCCTGGAGCCTTTGACTGTGAGAAGAAAAAGAAATTACAGTTACACTATCTTCACAGAAACCTCCCAGACCAAGGAGGGATTTTATCTCCTGGGACATAAGAAAGCAATAGAGGGTTATTTCCTGAGAAGTGAGGCAAAAGAAAGGAGAGACAAGTAGAGAAGAAGGAGGGGGGAAGGGGAGGATGCGGGGATGGAATATAATGAGAGAGGCATGGCGTGACTATAGAGATAATAAAAGAAAAAAGAAAAGGAAAAAAACACCCGAGCAACAACAAAAACACAAACACAACCCGGCCGCGCGGTCCCTCCACGCCAAACCCTTTCCCGTTTCCACAACAAAAACATCAGAAGCGCCGGCGGGTCGCGATCCCTGAAACAAATACGGTAAAAGAAAAAAAGAAAAACGCGAGACTTCGGCTTCACGCGACGCCTTTTACTGCAGTCAAAGCGACGCAGGAACAAACAGTTATCAAAAGGGGAAGCGGAGAACTTGCAAAGACGGAGGGGCGTTCAAAGACGCTCTGGAGATCCAGGTCGGACGAGAGCTCCACGATGCAAAGCGGGACGTTGTCGTACGTGGAAAATCATGGAAAAACACCAGCGAGGCCTTGGACTCGTCCGTGAAGAGATTTGAGGTTTAATGGTTTTAAAAAAAGGGGCGTCTTCATTCCGTCCGTAAATCTAGTTTAGACATAAATAAGATAAGATAAGATAAGATAAGATAAGATAAGATAAGATAAGATAAGATAAGATAAGATAAGATAAGATAAGATAAGATAAGAACAACTTTATTAATCTCAAAGGAAATTGTTGTGCCAGAGTTACGGAAAATAGAACAGTAATAAATAATAAAAAGAAAAAGGCAGAATTAGAAATAAGAATAAACTACAAACTATAAAGTGTCTCAGTGAAACTATAAAGTGTCTTAGTAAACAAGTGATAAAACTATAAGTGTCTTAGTAACAAGTGAGGAAAGGAGTGCACAATAGTATGATAAAAGGAAAAATTGTCGTGTACTGTTATGAAATGAAATATTGCACAGTTCTGAATATTGCACAGTGAAATGAAATATTGCACAGTTTTTGCTTTTTTTTTTAGGTTAAAGATAGGTTTTTATAGTTGCCGGCGGCAACAATAGTAGCAAAGTTACATTTAGCACAGCATTGTAGCATTCAGTGTGTAGCCGTTGAGTGAAAGAGCAACAAATGCATCACCAGCATCTTCATTTTCAAGTTAAATCCACTTTATAAAACCTAATTATTTCCTTATATTCTCTTTTAGCATGTTTGTTAAAATACCGTCAATTTGGGATTTTATACCGCTACTTTTTCCACACGCTTTGAACACGGTGGCTTATTCAACAATGCGGCTAATTTATGAATTTTTTGGGGTCTTATTGAGCCAAAACATTTAGCCAGGTCACATCGGACCGATGAAACGAGTGTTCGATTCCGACAGCGAAGAAGACGACTTTAACGGTTTTGTGCGCAGGAGGAAGACCGAGATAGCGATCAGCTGGAGGAGGGCAAAGCGAGGAGAGTTACAGGCCAGTTACAGGCACTGTTCGGAAAAAAGCATTGTTACCGGTATGTATTTAATTAAAAGTTAAATTAAATGTTTCTGTGTAAATATCTCATGTTACATCATGGACACCTGCAGCTTATAGACAAGTGTATTTACACATATATTTATTTAGTTATTTTCAGGTGCGAGTAATCGTCCAGAAATGACGGTACTAGTAAGAAAAATGTATTTGCAGGTATGAGAATGTGACCTTGTTTTATTTATCATTAATATCTGTCATCAGCTGTGTTACAAGAACTGTGACCGGTATGTATTTAATTTGTAGAAAAAAAAAATAATGTTACAGCATGTGTCCAATCGAAAAGTGCAGCCTGTATATTTATTTAGTTAATTTTAGCCAATCAATAGTCCAGAAATAACGGTAGTTTTTATAAACATTTTTTTCAGTATTATTGCTTTTATTAATATCTCTGTAACAAAATTAACACTCATATTTTATAACATTTTTTTTTTTTTTAACATTTAAACTCAGTGTCAATTTGAAATCACAGCAAAGCTGGAGAGCTTAGTGATCCTTTGGAGAACAAACAGATGACAGGAGACACGTTCTACTGATGCTCCATCGATATGTTTATTATTTATTATTTATTATTTATTATTTATTATTTATTATTTATTATTTATTATTTATTTATTTTATTTTTTTTTAGCTGGTGCGGCTTATAATCAGGTGTGCTCAACAAGCCAGAAATGACGGTAGCTATTATTCGCATTTTTATCATTCATATTTCTATTATTTACACCTCTGTCGCATAATTAGCATTTATTTTTTATAAAAAAAATACACATTTAAACTCAATGTCAATTTGAAAAATGATTACAGCAAAGTGGCAGCGCTCAGTGATCCTTTGGAGAACAAAAAGATGACAGGAGATGCATTATTCTGATGCCCCATTAATTTAATATATTTATTTAGTTTATTTGTTTGTTTTTGTTTTTTTTTGTTTTTTTTTTGTTATTTTTTTTATTTGCTATTATCTTTTTTTTATTTTTTTATTTTTTATTTTTTATTAACCGTTTCGGCTTATATTCAGGTGTGCTCAAAAGTCCAGAAATTATTGTAGTATTTTTTGATAAAGCACATATAACAAAACCAGGCGTGATTGGATAAATAGCATTTCAATTCATTTCAATGTAGGAAATGGAATTTAACTGAGTTAAGAACCAATTCAACTCCTAAGTGAAAGTATGTAGGTTTCACATTTGCAGCTTTTTTATCCCCCCGTGGCAAAACACCCCCTTTTTCCCAGAACGCCCCCCCCCGAATTCGGGATTTCCAGATCGGTCCTGGTGGCGATGCGGCAGATGACCGCCGCGGGAAGAGTAATGTTCGGACCAGCGGGGCGCCGACAGCACCGAGCCATCCATCTTCGCGGTGATTGTGCGCGGAGGGCAGGCGGAGGGCCTGGTTTTGGCGCTTCCCGCCGTGCGGAGACGATCCTCGACACGAAGCCTCGCGCTGAAAGGATCTCCACCGGCGCTAAAAACTCCCACGGCGGCATCAATCAAAACTTCGCCTCCTCGCCGCCGGAGAAAGATGATTTCCAGTGACGTGCGGTGAGTTTTTTGACCGGTGAGGCACCGACTTCATCACTGTTAGATTTACAAACAACCCCGCAGAGAAGCTTATTCACCATTTATCAACTTTCCGTACATTTAACTTTAAAAAAAAATGATCACGGTCTTATCTTTACTTATCATCTGTTGTCTTATATATGCTCTGTCTGATATATACTGTCTCAGAAAATCAGAATATTGTGATAAAGTTCTTTATCACTACACTAGACTACAATCTTTCCTTTTATCATACTATTGTGCACTCCTTACCTCACTTGTTACTAAGAAACTTATAGTTTTATCACTTGTTTACTAAGACACTTTATAGTTTGTAGTTTATTTCTATTTCTAATTCTGACTTTTTCTTTTTATCATTTATTACTGTTATATTTTCTGTAACTCTGGCACAACAATTTCCTTCGGGATTAATAAAGTTATTCTTATCTTATCTTATCTTATCTTATCTTATCTTATCTTATCTTATCTTATCTTATCTTATCTTATCTTATCTTATCTTATCTTATCCTCTGTAATGCAATTAAAAAAACAAAAAATACTTTTTCATGACATTCTTCTATTTTGAGATAGGAGATTTTGATTTTTCTTAAGATGATCAGCAATATTAAAATAATAAAAGGCTTGCAACATTTCAGTTGATTCGTAATGAATCCAGAATGTATGTTTTTTTTGTTTTTGTAATTGCATTACAGAAGATAAAGAACTTTATCGCTATATTTTGATTTTCCGAGATAGTCCTGTACGTCTGCTGTCTCTCTATTCATATTTATTTCACTTTTCTATTTTTGACCTTGTAAGTGCGACGCTGCTGTGACAAAGGAATTTTCCCCACGAGGATCAATAAAGTTGCGAGTCCAATGTAGAAAATTGTCGAAGTTTGGATACGAAATCCTCCATTTTGAAAGTGAAATAAATGAATGGCTGCTCTTGAATCACTAACTCTTGCTAACTCTAGAGAAGAATCCCAGGAATCGGTGAGGCAGGAGAACTGCGTGCCTCACTTAGTCGCTCTCGGCAGCTGTTTTCTGATCGTTCGGCGCAAGAAATTAGTACCAAACATACAGTTGTTGACAAATTGGAAATGGAAATCATCTAGCAAAAGTGTTTAAACGTTTTAAAAGTGACATACAAAGAGACGGCCAGCAGAGCTCGCCGGCAGTCGGCCATCATTGCACAGTCTACATCGAGGCTCGACGGTCGGCAGCCTCACCGCACGTCTCCGCTCTGTAAACAGTGAAAATCCAGCCATTTTAAATCAAAAACAATCCAGAACTGGTGAAGCTCAATGAAAATCACTGATAAATAAAACTGTTTCATTCTTCTTTTTTATTCATTTTCTTTCCAAGATTGGCAAGTGAGGCACGGCCTCTCCTGCCTCCCCTGCATGTGTCGGACTTCACTTGACAAGGTTGGGAAAATAACATCTGAAAGTCGAACGTGTGCGAAGACCTTTGTGGACCCAAGTGGGAACAAAAGATGGAGAACATGGAGAAAATACTTTGGGTTGAGCATCTGAAACCATCCCTGGCATGAGAGGCGGGGCTTAACCCACCTGTCAATCAAAGAGGCAACTAGCAAAAAAAAAAAAAAAAAAACATAGAACAAACATACGGAGGCACCGAATGGTCTCCTTGTTCGCCGCCATCCCTCGCTCCCTCTCTCCGACGCTGGAGATGAACTTTCCATGTGTCCCACTGTTTGTTTTTTTATGTTTTGGTTTGGCACGCCGAGAGTCCCGCAGCGACTGCGGCGGCGAACAATAAGCAGACGTGGCGGTGACGGACCCGAGCGGAGCTGCTCGGAGAAATCTTAGAGGGTCTGTTCTGGCCTGGTTCCCCCTCTTCTGCGGCACCGCCACCCTCCGACACGCTGTTGGAAATCCCGGAGAACAGGGGTTAGCGTTCCGCTCTCCATCCCAGCGCGGAAAACGTGATTAGTTTTTGTCTCCAAGCCGCGTTCCGTTCGATGCTATTGTTCCTCTGTATTACGGCTAAGCTCCCCCGCTCACTCCCTCCCTTCTCTTTTCTGAGATTTATTTATTTTCTTTAACACATATTTTATTTTTAACCTTTTATATTACCGGGGTGAGGACAACAAAAAAAAGAACTCTGTAGTCTCGGAGGGGTGGGTGGAGGTTTCGGCCAACGTGGGCGGCGATGCACTTTTACAAAAATGAGACATTTAAGACAAAAAAATAGGATTGAAAGCGTGTGAATGGTTGTGGCCCCTGAAGATACCATCCATCCATCCATCCATCTTCTCTGGTTTATCCAGGGTCAGGTGGCCCAGAGGCCCAGAACTACCTCTTCCCGGCCTTGTAGTCCAGCTCCTCTGGGTGGAGATGTAGTCTCTCCGGCAGGTCCTGGGTCTTCCCCGTGGTCTCCTCCCAGATGGACATACCTCCCTGTCCAACAGGTGTCCTGAGCAGATGCCTGAGCCTCCTCATCTGGCTCCACTCCGAGCTCCTCCCGGATGACCCAACTCCTCACCCTGTCTCTGAGGGGGAGGTTCCATGTTTCCAAACTCATTTTGGCCGCCGTCCTGTCCTTTGGGTTGCTACCCACAACTCGTGACCATAGGTGCAGGAACGTAGATCCACAGGTACATTGAGAGCTTGGCCTTCTGGCTCAGCTTCCTCTTCACCACGACAGACCGGTATGGAGTCTACACCGCCCGTCCATCTCCCGCTCCATCCTTCCCTCACTTGTGAACAAGACCCTGAAGTACTTGAACTCCTCTACTTGGGGCAGGACCTCTTCCCCGACCAGATCGGGCACTCCACTTGTTTCCACTTGAGCACCGTGGACTCGGACTTGAAGGTACCGATCCTCATCCCAGACATGAACCGCTCCAGTGAGAGCTGGAGATCAAGGCCCGATGATGCCAAGCAAACTCGACCAAACCGGATTCCCTGGACGCCCCTAGAAATTCTGTCCATAAAAGTGACAAACAGAACGGGTGACAAAGGGCAGCCCCGGCGGAGTCCAACTCTGACCGGAAACGGTACCGACTAACAACCGGCAATGCAGACAAAGCACCGACACCGGTCAAACACGGTACATCGGGGTTCGGTACCCCAAACTCCCCCAGGACACGGTCGAATGCCTTGTCCAGATCCACAAAGCACATGTAGACTAGTTGGGCAAAGTCCTGTTCCCCCTCGAGGACCCTGCCGAGGGGGAGCCGGTCCACTGTTCCACGACCAGGACGAAAACCTTAAGGTACCGATCGCTTTATACGTGATTTTTTTTTTAATATAAAAGTGCAATTCGAGCAAATTTTATCCTTGAAATAGGGAAAAAAAAATTCACGCTCCCAATACAAGAGTGAGAAAATCAAAATTTGCTCCAAGCGTCCCTCGTCCCTTTATATCTTTGTGCTTATTTTGTGTGTATTTTCATTTATAATCATCATGGGTCCTAAGAAAGCACTGAACCCACAAAGAAGATGCTTTATACGGGAATTAATCATGAAATAAAAGCGAATTACGAACGTGACGTACGTGTGAGCGATATCGCACGATACGTACCGTCCGAAAGCAAGATAGGGATTCATATAAAGTATAAATTTACAATAACCAGGTTTTTTATTTTTGCTGTCACTTGCATTATCAATATCCTTCTTTTTCAGGGTTTTTCTATCATTATTTTCTGAGTTTTGCGAGGCGGATTGGAATGAATTATTTTTTTTTTATTATTTTAAATGGGAAAAATTAATCGGAGATACGAAAAAATCTTCCTGATCCTCACCGTCCTCCATCTTTACCTCACCTTAGAAAAACACCATGGAATGGCGTTTCCTCGGTGAACTTTGAAAGAATAAAGAAATGATGGGGAGGATCTCGACACGTTCGTCGAATTGTTTTTCACGCAATCGAAATAAAAAGAAGACGAAGAAAGAATAGAAGAAGAAGAAGGTCGGCGAGGCCTCCGCGCATGCAGGCTCATCTCCGTGACGTTATTTATTTCTTTATTTTATTTTTTTTTTATTTTAATCTCTCCGAATTAAATATTCCCCTTCATCCTCGGCGTGGAGCTATAAGCGCTTCAGGTCGGAAGGGGGGAAGGGTGGGAACGAGAGAATAACCGCTTTTTTTTTTTTTTTTATTTACCCCTCCCCCCTTTCCTAGCCTCTCTAGGAAACCAGATATATTTAGAAATAGGCATTAAAGAATTAAAAAACATCGGGAGAGGCGTGAAGCGGAGAGGAGAAAGAAGCCGAAGAGCAAACTCCCGCCCCCCGATAAATCACATTAGGGTAAAAAAAAGAGGGGGGGAATCAGCGGGAGGGGAGGAAAAAAAGAGGGGTTAGCAGTCGTAGCGGTTAGCGGAGAGCTGCTGAAATATTTACGGCCGAGCAGACGGCTCACTCCCGACCCGTTCCTCCCCGAGACGGAGCGATCGGCGAGTTTTGTCGGACGCCGACGGAAAGCGAGGAACCCCGGAGGACGACGAGCCGCAAAGGGGGGGAAAAGCATCGCTGTGAGGAAGGGGGTTCCAGCTGAGGAGATAAGCGAGGCTTCGCTATCTGCAGAAAGGTGTCGTTGGGAAAATCTACCCTGGAGTAAACAAAAAAAAAAAAAAATTTAATTCTCAGCCAAAAATTTTCAAAATTCTTCCAGAAATTTTGAAGGAAATTGAACAAATTTTTTTTTTTTTTTTTTGCAGATAAGAAATTTAAAATCAAGAATTCCCCAAACGGCGTGGAAGAGCATGGGATGTGTTGCAGAACGAGCGCGAAGAGCCGAGTTCATTCATTCATTCATTCATTCATTCATTCATTCATTCCTTCATTCATTCATCGATTCATTGATCTATCCATCCATTCATCCATTCATTCCCTCAATCATCCATCCATCTATCCATAAATTCATTTCATCTATTTATCCATTCATTCATTCACTCATTCATCGATTCATTCATTCATTCATTCATTCATCCATCCATCCATCCATCCATCCATTCATTCATTCATTCATTCATTCATCCATCCATCCATTCATTCATTCATTCATTCATTCATTCATTCATTCATTCATTCATTCATCCATTCATTCATTCATTCATTCATTCAATCACACATTTATCCATTCGACCATTCATTCATTCATTCATTCATCCATTTATTCACTAATTTATCCATTCAACCATCCATTCACCCATCCATTCACCCATCCATTCACCCATTCAACTATTCATCCATTCATCCATTCAACCATTCATTCATTCATTCATTCATTCATTCACACATTTATCCATTCGACCATTCATTCATTCATTCAACCAGTCATTTATTCACTCATTCATCAATTCATTCATCCATCCATTCATCCATTCATCCATCCATCCATTCATTCATTCATGCTTTGGAGCCACAGGTTTGCTGTCATTGGGCGAAAGTTGGGGTTCTCCTCTGACCGCTCGGTCACATTTCACGTAGATACATCCAACCCTTCATCCTCTCGTGCAAAAAATTCATTCTCATTCTTACATCTGGACGTTCAGGTGGTCCTTGGATTGTTGAAGGAACGAGGTAGAACATGACGGGACCTCCTGCGGGAATCCAACCAGGGACCTTCTGGCTGGAATGCTAACCGCTACATTAAAAAAAAAAAACGGTCGTGGTGCGAAAACCCGTCCGCAGGCGGCTTCCCGGTTTCACTTTCTATTATCACCGGCGCCCCACATGTTCACCATGGCGTTACATAACCCGCACGTGGAGCTCCTGAATAATGAACGTTTCTGATGTGACGGCGGAGGAGGTGGAGAAGGAGGTGGAGCCAAACCACAGGTCGTCCTTTCGAGCGGGGAGAGCGTTTTATAGAAAAACAAATAACGAGGCATCGACCCGACGGCGCGCCGTTGCCGGTTAGCGTCTTCTCCGAGCTCCGGTTGCCGCTCGTCCTCCAAAAAACTGCGTTGATGTTTAATCAGGAGGTCGGAGGAGGGGGTTCGTTCGCCCCTCCCGGGAATTTCGGACTTTACTACGCTGTCAAATCCAACACGTCGATCTGGACGTGGAAAGCGAGTGGGACTCGGCGGGCAAACATGACCGGCGGGTCGTGTTTGCAGACGGCGGCCGGATTCTCCTCGTAGAAAGTACGAGGGGACCGAAAGGAACTTTGATCGCCTTGTCGTGATCCGAAAATTCATTCATTCATTCTGACCTCGGCTTTTCCGGATCGTTATCCAGACGTCATGTAAGGCATACAAGTCTGCACCCTCTCATCTGATGTCTTTTGGAGACACTATTCACCCTTTCATTCAAAGCTATGATAGAGAAAAACAACATTCACCCTCTCATTCAGAGATCATATTTATACATTTATGCTATTTCATTCAGATGTCTTTTCTTTCAGATACAACTGTTCATTCACACGTCTTCCAGAGACATGCAACTTTCACCCCTTCATTAAAACATGTGGGGATGCAATATTCACCCTTTCATTCAAATGTCATATGAAGACATATTTCACTTTCTTGGTCACACAGGGTACGGAAAACCGTTCACTCTTTCACCAGCGCACTTCACATGTGATTCTCACTCAAACATTCACTCATTCACCCATTCAGTCATTCACTTGTTCACACATTCACTCACCACTCATTCACCCGTCCACTCATCACTCATTCACTCATCCACTCATTCCCCAATTCACCTATTCTCCAATTCACTCATTTACACATTCACTAATTCACCAATTCACTCATCCACTCACATTCTCATTCATTCATCCACTCATCACTCATTCACTCATTCACCAATTCACCTTTTCACCAATTCACCTTTTCACCAATTCACTCATTCACACATTCACTAATTCACCCATTAAATCATCCACTATTTCACTCATCCACTCATTCACCAATTCACACATTCACTCATTCACTCATCCATTCATCAACTCATTCACACATTCACCAATTCACCTTTTCACCCATTAACTCATTCCCTAATTCACCATCCACTCATTCACCCATTCACTTCTTCACCCATTCACCCATTCACCTATTCACCCATTCACCCATTCACCCACCAATTCACCTTTTCGCCAATTCACACATTCACTCATTCAGTCATCCATTCATCACACATTCACTCATTCACTCATTCACCAATTCACATATTCACCAATTCACCTTTTCACCAATTCACTCATTCACTCATCAATTCATCACTCATTCACTCATTCACCAATTCACCTTTTCACCAAATCACCCATTCCCTAATTCACCATTCACCCATTCACTAATCAATTCATCCATTCATCACTCATTCACTCATCCACTCATTCACCAATTCACCAATTCACCTTTTCACCAATTCACTCATTCACCCATTCACTAATTCACCAATTCACACATTCACAAGTTCACCTTTTCACCAATTCACTCATTCCCTAATTCACCATTCACTCATTCACCCATTCACTAATCAATTCATCCATTCATCACTCATCCACTCATCCACTTATTCACCAATTCACATATTCACCAATTCACCAATTCACCTTTTCACCAATTCACTCATTCACTCATCCACTCATTCACCAATTCACACATTCACAAGTTCACCTTTTACCCAATTCAGTAATTCACCCGTTAACTCATTCACACATTCACTCCTCCATTCATCACTCATTCACTCATCCACTCTTTCACCAATTCACTCTTTCACACATTCACTCTTTCACACACTCACACATCAGAACACACACTCGGACGCTTCGACCCGCCGCCGACCCCGGGATAAAATCCAAAGCGCTCAGCTGCTTGGCGAACGTGTGAAAACGCGTTTCACGCAAACAATCCGTGGAAAAAAAAATGATTTAAATAAAATGACCTTTTTATAAAACAATCCAGCCTTAAAAAAAAAAACAAAAAAAAAAAAACGCAGAACTCAGTGAAATAACAGCGGACATTTTTAGAGAGATGTAAAATTTATACGCCTCCGAGATTTACGGACGGAGGGAACGGGATGTTCTTACAGTCGATTCCTTCATTCGTTTATTATCCGCGGCGCTCGTCCCCGTGCGAGGTCACACGGCGGGGAGGACGTCCAATCCCGGCTGACATTGAGCCGGAGGCGGGGTTTAATCCGCTAATCCGGACGGGTCGCCCGTCAATCATTCTGGAGGCTTTTCCGGACCGTCGGAGGCGGACGGAGGACGAGGAGAACCGACTCGACCTGAACGTTTCTTCGTTTCTTCACGCCGGACGCCGGTTTCTTAGCCAATCAGGGCGTTCGCCGGTTGAAGAGGCGGGGCTTGAGCCCGGAACGCTCAGCTGTCAATCATTCGCTCGCCTCGTTCGCACCCGCAGACGTTTCATTTTGGACATCGGAAGATGCAGAACCCGGAGGGAACCCAAGCAGGAGAACGTGGCGAGAACTCGGACTGGCAGGGAGGAACATGGAGAACCTGGCAGATGTTCTTCAGACCTTCGGACCGTTTTTGGACTGAGATTAAAATGAAGAACATGGTGAGAACCCAGGCAGATGTTCCCTGATGGAACCCAGGTTATGGTTTTGGACTGTCGGAGGAAGATGGAGAACCTGGTAGATGAACCTACTGATTGCTTTTGGACCGTGGGAGGAAGACGGAGAACCTTGAGAGAACCTTGAGAGAACCCCAGCTGGGAGAATCATGGAGAACCCATGCAGATGAATCTTTAGATCTTCTGACTGGTTTTGGACTGAGATTAAGACTAAGAGCCTGGAGAGAACTTGAGAAGAACTCCGGCAAGGAGGAACATGGAGAACCCTGGCAGGTGAACCTTTTCGAATTGAAATAAGACTAAGAACAAGGTGAGAACCCAGGCAGGAACATGGAGAACCCTTGTAGGTGAACCTTCACTGAACCTCCTGACTGTTTTTGGACCGTGAGAGGAAGACGGAGAACCTTAAAGAACTCAGGAAAGAGAGCCTGAGAAGATCTCCAGCAAGGAGGAACATGGAGAACCCTTGCAGATGAACCTTTTGGGACTGAGATAAGACTAAGAACATGGTGAGAACCCAGGCAGGAACATGGAGAACCCTTGCAGATGAAACCTTCCGACTGTTTTTGGACTGTTGGAGGAAGACGGAGAACCCGTGGAGAACCCGTGGAGAACCTCGTCGGAGTGGAACCCAAGGCGGCGCCAACCTTCGCACCTCTGCGAGCCTTTTCTCCCAGAATCAGGAGATCCATCGGGGGGAAATGAAGCCACTCCGAGATGTACGAGTCTTGGGTCTCCGGCAAGAGGTTGGAAAGACAGGAATGAAATAAAAGCGAGAAAAAGAGCGAAAGAAAAGCGCAGCTTCTTGAAGCCTCCCGCCTTTTGATTGGCTCTTTGCTGCGGGACGTGAATGACAAGCCGCCGCCGCCGCCGTCAGAACGGAGAATCTGTCCGAGCGGCCGGCGAAGTGACGGCTCAGCTTTGAAGTGGAAGCTCTTTTCTTCACCTCCATCCCTCCATCACTCTCTCTTTTTTTTTTTTTTCGGTATTCATTTAATGCGCCTTCTGTACGAGCAAATTGGCCGACGCCGGATCAGAAACGCTTTGATGACGGGGAAGATCAACAGAGGTGAGATTCAAAAGGGGACACTTGTAAAAAAATCACATTCTGGCGACAAAATATATATAAATATATACGATAAAGAGGTGCGATATAGAAATGTGATTCATCTGACAGGTTGATCTCGCTTATATAAGAGGGAGGAACTAAAAGTTTAAAAATGGAGTTAAGTCTGGAAATACAGTCTGGAAGTTTCCATCCTGCTTCGGTGTTTAGGTTTTTAGAATCCCTGCATTCGTTCTTTCGTTCATGGAGACATGATGTTGACGTAGATGGAGCTGGAGAACCCTGAGGAACCTCCAGGAGGAGATCTCCACGCAGAAAGGCTCTCACAAAAGAACCCAATGATACCGACGCGCTAACCGTAGCAACGCGGCGCCAGCTAGCATACCGTCATTTCTGGACTATAAGACGCTATTTTTTTCACACGCTTTAAACAGTGCGGCTAATTTGTTGGATTATACTTTTGGCTAATGAGCTTCACGTCGCTAAAGCTAGTAGCTTTGAACAAAAGGAAGCAGACACCAATTTATGGCGCAAACAGGAAGCTACTTCACGGGCTTTAAACAGTGCGGCTAATTTGTTGAATTTAATTTTTGACTAATGAAGTTCACGTCGCTAAAGCTAGTAGCTTTAGTCGAACAAAAGGAAGCAGACACCGATTTACGGCACAAACGGGAAGCTACTTTTTTCACTTGCTTTAAACAGTGCGGCTAATTTGTTGGATTTTATTTTTGGCTAATGAAGTTCACGTCGCTACAGCTAGTAGCTTTAGTCGAACAAAAGGAAGCAGACACAGATTTACGGCGCAAACGGGAAGCTACTTTTTTCACACGCTTTAAACGACGATGCGGCTAATTTACGGATTTTTTTTTTTTTGGCGCTCACAAGCTTCAACCCGCCAAAATCGTCATTAGCATCGTCACATCGGAGCAATGAAGATGATTTTAACGGTTTTAGTTCGCAGGAGGGAGTTGAAAATAGCGATCAGCTGGAGGAGGATAAAAAATGGATGGATGGATGGACTTTTTCTTGTGTTTATTTATGGAAATAAAGCATTTCTAGCATGTATTTGTTGATGTTACTGGTATGTATTTCATAAAAAGTGAGAAAAAAAAATCTTCATGCTACAACATTTTAGACGAGTACGGCGTAAAAATGTACACATTTATTTAGTCATTTTCAGCGGGTGCGGCTTATATTCAGGAGCGCCCAATAGTCCAGAAATGATGGTAGTTATTATTAGCATTTTTATCATTATTATTGCTATTATTAACAGCCTAATTAGCATTCATTTTTTTGTAACCTTTTTTTCACATTTAAACTCAATGTCACTTTGAAAAAGGATAAGAGCAAAGCGAAGCGCTCAGTGATCTTTTGGAGAACAAAGAGATGACAGGAGACGAGTCCTTCTGATGCTCCATCAAAAAATGTCCGACTTCCTTTCATCCAAAGGGTGGAATCCAGTTTTTGACTTTGGCGGAAAGTTTGGCTGAGAAAAGAAAAACCCCTAAAAACGAACGGGTGGAAGCCGGCGTCGGAGACTAAATAAAAACGAAATAAAAAGAAAATAAAGACAAAATAAAACTGTTTATTTTTCCCGATTTTTGTGAATCCCGTTCACACGAAAACCACTTGCGTGAAAATAAGATTTGCGTAAACACCGTCAATCCGTTGCTTATTTCTTCTCCATGCGCTGCCTGTGTGTGTGTGTGTGTGTGTGTGTGTGTGTGTGTGTGTGTGTGTGTGTGTGTGTCGAGCAGGTGTGGACGGGCGTTGCGTGATAATGACGTCATCTTTCGTGACATTGGGCGGAGGGGGTTCTGTTGGATTCGCTGACGACTGACGCCAGAACCTGTTTGCGAAGACAACAGGGTGGGAGGGTGAGTCTCACACACACACACACACACACACACACACACACACACACTCACACATGCAAGCCTTTCACGCTTTGTTTGCGAGCGTCTGTTTGACTTGTTTCCTCGTTCCTCCGACTTTTGGACGCCGTCGGTGTTTGTGCGTTCAGAAATAACAACCTCGGACCATCAGCTCGGTCCACTAGCTAACTTCGCTCTTCTGCTCCTCTGAAGCAGCGCAGACCAGAAGAACCGTCACCAGGATTGGACTGGATTCTGTTCACATTTTGGTTGTAGGTCATATTTGATGACTTGGTACAACCGGCTAGAAAGAGGAAAAACAAAAGTACAACTGCTGCCCCATTGGGGATGGGATCCAAAGAAGTCGACTGAATAGATACTTTACTCTACATGTGGTACACAATCGTATTCTTGCATGACATCTCTGGATCATGTGACTGGTGGTGGATCCTTCTTGGTTTTTCTGGAGGGTACAGAAGGTCCTGGTCCATGTGTCTTGATGTGGATCCCAGTAGGCTAGAAAAAGGAAAAACAAAGGAACAACTGCTGCCCCATTGGGGATGGGATCCAAAAAAGTCAACTGAACAGATACTTTATATGTGGTACACAATCGTATTCTTGCATGACATCTCTGGATCATGTGGATCATGCGGATCCTTCCTGGTTTTTCTGGAGGGTACAGAAGGTCCTGGTCCATGTGTCTTGATGTGGATCCCAGTAGGTCGTGTCTGAGGCCTCTTCCTTTTCTGTTTTGCCAAAGTCGTCTTCTTTGACTCTTTTGTCCAAAGATGAGTCTTCTTCGGCCAGGACGTGGACAAGAACGGCCCTTGTCCTTCAGGAGGAGGTGGACCACAGAGTCCAGAAGTGGTGGCTCTCCTGTGTCGGACCTTCGGTTCGGAATCTCCACCGTCCCCACACTCCTCAGCTCAGGTGACATCTCGCTCTCCATCGTCCGTCTGGGTGTTTTGGCATAAGATCTTGAGCATGAGTTTGTTTCATTTCCTTTCCGTCGAAGCGAAAACTGATGTTTGGTCCTCACATGAGGACGAGGGGTCACGAACTAGAGGTTCGGTAGAAAATGAAGACAACATCACCCGACGGCGGGTCTGGAGGACGGGCGCACTCATTCCCATAACCCTTGAACTCACCGCGAACCGGTCTCCACGGTATTGTCCGACCGCATTCCGGCACAGGAACTCCCCGCCTCCTGTCGTCATCCCTGTTCTTCTACCTCCGTTTTTTTTTTTTCTTCTCACAGTCCGAAAACCTCAGAGTCATCTGTTCCCAATAATCACCAGACCTTCTCCTTTCTTTTGGTTTCCAAGATTCTTGAGGTCTTTTTTTTTTTTTAAGCATCTTCTTGAAGAAATGTAGCCTCCTGGATACATTTCAGTCAGGTTGAGCACACCCTGCGGAGTGTGACGGATGGTTTGTGCCGGTCTTTGGTGAGTCACGTGATGAAGATCCACGCGGTCGATTCCTTCATCTTCTTCGGCTGAAGGACGGGAGGTCCTTCAGCCGCCGCTTCTGAGATACGTTGCGCCGTTTCTTCTGCCGTGGAGGCACCGGGACCTCCTGAAGCTCCGCCTCGCGTTCGGCATGGAAGGTGTTCGGCCGCTCCTCACAGCCCGCCGATCTTCTCATCTTCATCCACAGGTCCTGGTGTCCAACCTGACACCTGATCTTCTCACCCCGGATGCTAATTGTAGAGCAGAAAACCATGATGATGAACCTGCCAGAAGTTTTGGATTAGAAGGACCTTCTCTGGTTTCCTGTATGCCTGTGTGGCCTCGTTACCTTCTCCTGCCTGGGTTCTTTCCATGTTCTCTTGCATGGGTTCTCTCCACGTTCTCCTGCATGGGTTCTACCTGGGTTCTCTACATGTTCTCCTGCCTTTAGTTCAGCATCAATGATCTCTCCCATCCCGTCATTCCTCTTTTCTTTTTTCTTTCATGAAAAAGAGACATCTCAAACTCCATCTCTCTGGAATTTTCCAGAATGGACCTGAAACAGAAGAACAATCTACAACTGCTTAACTTTGTATTGGAAGATATTTTGGTAGCAGTTCATATCTGATGACTTGGTCCAACCAGGCATCATTGAGGTACTTGCTCAATTATTTTTACCCGCTTTCGGGTAGAAAAGGTCGAAAAACTGTCCATGTCGAATTTTGCTCCAGGATGTAGCCTCCTAGTCAGGGGATTAGCTTAGCTTAGCATCCCCACAGGCAGTGGGGACCCCGGTCGAGTCTGGGATGTGCACCTTCAGCTCCATGCTCAAGAACAAACCACCGCAGAAGAAGAAGAAGAAGAAGAAGAGGGAGACGACGAGGACAACATGGAGTTGGAAGCTCCATGGACCATCAGGTGGGTTGCAGGGTTTTTATCTTCTCCCCTGCACTGCTTTGCTGTGTGAGGCACGCTGTTAGCTCTTAGCTAACTCCGGACCAAAATGGAGATGTTCCTGGAGATCTTCACCTGTCACTTCTCGCCAGTTCTGACCATTTTGACGCAAGAAAATAGTTAAAATAGTTTCTAAAAACGGCGCCCGGAAGTTGGTAACGGGCCACTTACCAAGCACCTCCGTGGAACCAGAAGACCATCAAGCTAGAGCAGTTCTAGGAGTTTAGGTCCAAGATCCCCGGTTCCTCTGCTATCCTGATGTACTCAAAAGTGACCTTGTTCCCGAAAAGGTTCGAGGCACTAGAAGAAGTACCCAAAACATTTTCAGGACATCATCAGACCAAAAAGTGTCTATCAGCAGCAGCAGAAGTGACGGTACATCCTGTTGTATCCTATTACATCACTTTTTGTGCCCAAAAAAAACAAACGTGGGTTTAGACAGCGGACATCGGCCTTGTCTGTCTCTGAGCAGACTTTGTCTTCCACCTCCTGTTTCAAAGCTTCAGGCTCCTCACGCGTTGACGTCACGTTGTCCCGACGGCGGGTCCAGGACAGGCCGCACCGCCGAGGACCCCATGTACTTTTGCGCGGTTTGAGCAAACACCGATATATCTGCTCTATTTAAATGTCAGTTCAACATTAACCCCTCGGGGAACCTTTGTTCGTTCCGTCTCCCGACCATCTGGGACCAGAGGTGCTCATGTAGGACCTGAGTTACGAGTCAGACTGCAGGCGTGGGTGGAAAAAAAATGGGTTTCAACCATTGAGGACCAACGCAAGGCAGCTAGCTGGACCATCTGGACCTCGCCTAAGGGCACTTCGGCACCTAGACTACATTTACGAATCGATGTAGCTTTGATCCCTCGCTATAACGCGGTTTACTTTTCACGGTTTCGCTACTTCACGGATTTGCATGGTGCATCGTGTTCTGCATTCTGATTGGCTAAAAAAGTCACTCCGCTTCTTCTCCACCTGTGCGTCAATAACGTTGCAGTTTAATATGCACACGTACGTAAAACAGCTTGCCGAATTTACATGACGTACGTGCAAATTCTCTCGCAATTTCAAGTTTCTCTAAAACCCATAATGTTGACAAAACGCTCTGGAGCGACAAAAGGCAGCGGAAGATGCTATCTATGGCAGATAAAGTTAAACTTCTGGACATGCTAAGGGAAGCTAAAAGCTATGCTGCTGTAGGTCGGCATTATGTAATGAATGAATCTTCTGTTCATTCCATAAAGAAGGAAGAAAAAAACATAAGGACGACAGCAGCAATGTATAATAGAGTATTTAATTGTATAATAATTGTAAAAAAAAAATAAAGGTTTTTACTTCACGGATTTTGCCTATCACGGGTTCTTTTTGGAACGTAACCCCCGCAAAAAACAAGGGTTTACTGGACTGACATCATGACTCGCAGTACTTGATGGTACTTAAGCATCACCAGCTTGTCTGTCCGGGCCTGCGTGAAGGCGGTATGCTAACACTATGCTAACTCGTCCAGGGCTATCACTGGTTTTCGCAGTACCACTACTTCTATATTTTGTATTCCATCCAACACTTGGAATACTTTTCTACTATACAGTGATCCCTCGATATAACGGGGTTTATTTTTCACGGTTTCGCTACTTCCTGGATTTGCATGGTGCATTGTGTTCTGCATTCTGATTGGCTAAAAAGTCACTCCGCTTCTTCTCTACCTGTGCGTCAATAACGTTGCAGTTTAATATGTACACGTACGTAAAACTGCTTGCCAAATTTACATGACGTACGTGCAAATTCTCTCGCAATTTTCGAGTTTCTCTAAAACCCATAATGTTGACAAAACGCTCTGGAGCGACAAAAGGGCCCAGAAGGCAGCAGAAGATGCTATCTATGGCAGATAAAGTTAAACTTCTGGACATGCTAAGGGAAGCTAAAAGCTATGCGGCTGTAGGTCGGCATTACGGAATGAATGAATCTTCCGTTCGTTCCATAAAGAAGGAAGAAAAAAACATAAGGACGACAGCAGCGATAAGTTTTAATAAGGATGCAAAAAGGGTTGCAACTGTTTTTTCATAATCATTTTTAATTTTCTCCCGTTTAATCAAATTACTCGGGTCGCGGTGGGCGGAGCTAATCTCGGCAATTTGAAGCCTCCTGTTCACATTGATGATTAAAACTATTATTTGACAGTACACAAGTTATTTGTTGAAAAAAACGTTTCTAAAGTCCAGTACTTTTATTTGTGAAACAAACGATTGAGCCTGTAAAATGGTTTGTTCTTTCTTTTCAATGTATAATAGAGTATTTAATTGTATAATAATTGTAAAAAAAAAAAAAAAAAGGTTTTTACTTCACGGATTTTGCCTATCATGGGTTCTTTTTGGAACGTAACCCTGGGAAAAACAAGGCCGTCCATGACCCAACCATCTCTGACCTTCTCTCTGGAACATCTACCATGTGTCGTCCCTCTGATGGACTCGTTCCTGATCCTCTCCATCCTGGTCGCTCCCAAAGAGAACCTCAACATCTTCATCTCTGCACCTCCAGCTCTGCCTCCTGTCTTTTGGTCGTAGATCATCTCACCAGCGTCTCCTCCACCTTTCCTTTCCTTCTGGTTGATGTTCTTCTATCTCTTCGTACCCCCGACACTTTTCTCCACCCATTCCAACCTGCTTGGACCGTCTCTTCACCTCTTTTCCACACTCTCCTACGCTCTGGAAGTTGACCCCAAGTACCTGAAATCCTCCAGCTTCTTGATCTCCACTCCCTGAAGCCTCACCGTTCCCCCCGAGTTCCTCTCATTCACACACATATATTCTGTCTTGCTGCGACCAACCTTCATTCCTCTCCTTTCCAGAACATACCTCCACCTCTCTAGATGCTCCTCAACTTGTTCCCTTGCTCTCACTGCAGATCACAATGTCATCTGCAAACATCATGGTCCATGGAGAAGGAGAAGCTGATCCCCGATGGAGTCCAACCTCCACCTTGAACTTCTCTGTTCCACCTCTAAACTCACAGTTGTTGTCTCACAGTTACTAGTTTCTTGTGCTGAGCGATCATTGAATGACTGCAAAGAGCCACCAGGTGAGGCACACGGTTGTCCTGCCTCACCTCACTGTTGACAGAAGAGAAGCCTTCAAAAGAAACGAAAATCAAACTTATGGCACAAAGTACTTAGCATGTTGCTCCGTGCTAACTGCTTTTTTTTTTTTTTTTTTTACCTACTTTTACATGCTCTTTAGATGTTTTAATCATTATTCACAAGGCAGTACCGGCGACGCGGCGCTTCCGCGAGCGCTTTGACGCGGCGCTGGGCCTCCGAGAGCTGGTATTTATTTTCTTTCATTTCATTTTTCCCCTTTGTTTCTGCTAACTGACAGCCAAAGTCTATGCAGCGCTTATTAGCGGCTTCCTGTTTGGGCGAGCAAAGCGCCGAACCTTGAAACTCTTCCCAACCCCTCGCCTGGAAGGTGCGAGCAGGGAGTGGGGGTGGAGGAAAAGGGGTTTGTAGACGTAGAGGAAGAAGGTTAATCACGTTTGCAACAGGACAAGCTTCCCCCCCTCCCTTGAAGACGGAGACAGTGGTAGGAAGTGTCCAGATTTATGGTGGTGGAACCAGCTATTGTGGCCGCCTTCACCGTGGCAGTTGACCAGCAGACGAGGGGGTTGGAGGGTGGAGAAGAGCTGTAAATCACTGTGAGAGTGTGGACACTTCCAGGTCTTGTGCTCACAGGGTGCGTGAAGGAGATGGGCTTCACGGCGAGAAGTTCCTCGGTTGGATTCCCGGAGAAGGTTCTCCTCATGTTCTGGTGAGAACGCCTACTCTTACTGCGGTGAGAAGGTCCCAGGTTCCATGGTTCATCTGAAGGTGCCTCTGTGATTGACAGGTGTCCAGGTTAAACCCCTCTTCTTCCCAAGACTTTGAATATCCGCTAAAGCTAAATCGCTAGATAGCAAGTCCTGCAAATCCACCTTCTGCCCCGGCGTCTTGGTCCGCTCTGAGGTTCAGATGTTCCCCTGCGGACGAACCACAACTCAACAAGTCAGCCGTTGCGTGCTGGAGATCAGCTCCGGCACGTTCTCCAGATAGCGCCTTATTTGATTTGGCCCCGCTGGGCTCGGCCGCGCCGTGTTTGTGTTGATATCGATCTGTTATAGATTGACCAGTTTTCAGGGCTGTGAGGAGTGAGTGGCGGCTGAACACTTCTTTCAAGTTCTTGTTGCTTATTTTCAAACGCGTGGACAGCCCGCGGGCACAAAAACACACTTTGTCGGTGAACACAAAGCCGCGACGGAGTCGAGAGGCGATTCTTAAACTCCGCTTCGAGGCTGCTTGAGTTGTTGTTTTTGAGGGCGACGCAGCGGTTAGCGCTCCCGCCTCACAGCCAGAAGGTTCCATGTTCTCCTTCGTGTCTGCGTGGACGTCCTCCGGGGTCTCCACTGGAAGTTCATGGGAGGACAGGAATTGTCCGGATGCAGGAATGAGAGGGTGAACTGTTGTAGGTCTACGTGTTGAGTGAGAGGGTGAATAGTTTGTCCATATGCCGGTGAATGAAAGAGTGAACGGTTGTATGTCTACAGATGTCAGTGAATGAAAGGGTGAATGTTGTATCTGTATATTTTGGTGGGTGAGACGGTGACTTGTATGCCCACATATAAGTGAATGAGAGGGTGACTTGTACGCCCATCTGTAAGTGAATGAGAGGGTGACTTGTATGCCCTCATGTAAGTGAATGAGAGGGTGACTTGTATGCCCTCATGTAAGTGAATGAGAGGGTGACTTGTATGCTCTCATGTAAGTGAATGAGAGGGTGACTTGTATGCCCCCATGTAAGTGCATGAGAGGGTGACTTGTATGCCCACATGTAAGTGCATGAGAGGGTGACTTGTATGCCCACATGTAAGTGAATGAGAGGGTGACTTGTATGCTCTCATGTAAGTGAATGAGAGGGTGACTTGTATGCTCTCATGTAAGTGAATGAGAGGGTGACTTGTATGCCCACATGTAAGTGCATGAGAGGGTGAGCAATTGTATATCTGTATATGATGTGTGAATGAAAGAGTGAAGCGGGTGAACTGTAGGTGTCTGTTGATCATGTGTCCTTGCAGCTCCTTTCCCTTCAGTCCTTCACCAGAGAGCCTGATTGAGCAGGAGAATGATTTCAGCTGAGGTGCAGTCCACACCTGCAGATCATGAAGCCTCATCAGGCTGGGCGTAAGAGCAGTTTAGCATCAGCTCTTTGAGCCAGATTGCTGTCTGGAGTGTGTACCGCTACACGGAGCTACAGGGATCCCTTCATCCCTTCCTAGCAGAGCTTTGTTTCCAAAGTAAGATCCATTATTTGTTTCATTCCTGAATCACAGCATGCTAGCTGCCCGATGGGCTTCTTCACGCGCCGGCACATGCTAGCCGCCCATCTCGACCGGGCTTCTTCCCGCACCAGCACATGCTAGCTGCCCATTGAGCTTCTTCCCACACCAGCACATGCTAGCCGCCCATTAGCCTTCTTTCCGCACCAGCACATGCTAGCCGCCCGTCCCCGATGGGGCTTCCACCACATTGGCACACGCTAGCCACCCGTTGGGCTTCTTCCCGAAACAGCGCATGCCAGCCGCCTGTCCCCAATGGGCCTACTTCCCACATCACCACATGCTAGCGGCCCTTTGAGTATCTTGCCGCGCTGGCGCATGCTAGCCGCCTGTTGGGCGTCTTCCCGTGCTAGCACATGCTAGCCACCCATCCAGACAGAGCTTCTTCCCGCTTCACAGCATGCTAGCTGCCCGTTGGGCTTCTTCCCACGCCAGCACACGCTAGCCACCCATCTCAACCAGGCATCTTGCCGCGCTGGCACATGCTAGCCACCTGTTGGGCTTCTTCCCGCGCCAGCACATGCTAGCCGCCCGTCCCCAGCCGGGCTTCTTCCCACATCCAGAAGTCGAAGCTTCAAGTTCCAGAGACTCCTTTGACGGGACCCCAGAAACAACCCGCTCCAAAAAACCCTTTAAAACGCCTTTCCTCCTGAGTGTCCTTGCGTTTGGGTCAGGCATCACATCGGAAATGATGGCGCTAGCTCGATCATCTGTTGGTAAATAAAGAGCGAACGTCTGCACGGTTGTATCTCCATACGTTGGCCTTTGGCGAGCAGCTCCGTGGTCAATCCACCCTTTTAGCCGATGAAATCATCCAGAATGAATGAATGAACGAACGAACTGGTAACGAATGCAACTTTTTTTTCAAGTATCTCTCCGGTCCCGAAGACGTAAATATGAACGATGTAGAAACCATCTGGTCGGAAGGGGTCCATCCGTCAGGGGAAGTATTTAGCGTGGAATAAAGCGCCGCCCCCGTGAGACGACATCTTAGTTTTTTAGAAAAGTGGAAGAGAAACGCACCGCCGACTCCCGGGAGGGTCGTAAATTTCCCCCGGAAGGCGATAAAACGAGGAGCCGGATCGTATTTGATCAATAAAGGTGACCTAAGTGACTTCCCCTTCCAGTCCGTGGCGTTTCCAGCTGGATAAACATTCCAGGTGACGGAGGAGTGAAACCTCCGCCGCCGCCGCCGCCTCGCCGCCATCTTCCGCCGCTGATAAGAAACCATAACAAACCGTGTCCGATTGGATCCAGATTATAACACCAGTTTTTTTTTCTTTCCTCCTCCCGTCCGCCGCCAAACGCCGTGCCGTCGGGTTTATCGCGGCGAAGCCGTTGATCGTCTTTTTGAGTCGCCCGATCTTTATCTCCCGAGCCTTCGGACGTTTGTTTACACGCGGGTTGTCGACGCGGAGGGCAATACGATAATAACACGCACACGCGAGGATGAAAGAGGCCGATCGCCAGCCTGCGATTTGTGAAAATAAAAATGAAATAAAATGGATTAATTTAGAGAAATAAAAAGTGCATCGCAAAAATGTGAAAATGAAATAACTATGAAATAATATGAAAGGAAAATAAATAAAATAAAAAAAAATACTCAACAAAATGAAATATGAAATAGAGGAAATAAAATGTAAAAAAAAAAAAAAAGTGAAAAATAAATTAAATATGATACAAAGTCAAATAAAATGAAGTAAATACATAAGAATAAAATAAAAATGATGTCAATAACAAAATCTAAAAAGAAAATAAATAATATAAAATCATATATGATTATCATACATCATATATCATATATGATGAATAAATGATCACAATGAAATAGGAAAAAAGAAATAAAATCAAAGGAAACAATTTAAATAAACTGAAAATAAAATGTGAAAAATAACATTGAATAAATAATAAAATAAAACATGGAAAATAAAATAAAAATAAAAGCAAATGAAGTAAATCGTATGTCATGAAAATAAAATAGATTTTATGAAATAGAAAAAATGAAATAAATAAAGTAAATTTAAATCAAATTTAAATCATATAGAAAATAAGATAAAATATAAGATAACCAGTTGAACACTTCTAGACAGAATATTCACACCTGTCTCTTATTGTATGTGTGTTTACTAGGGTTTATTTATACACACACACACAAATACATACACATATACAGTTATTATTCGGGGATATATGTGAATGCATAGATAAACTATGGGAGACACACACACACACACACACACACACACACACACACACTCTACATGCTGCGTACATCCGAGGCCTTGTTGACCGTAAACAACCATCAACTAGTGATGGATCACCCGCAGCCCGAGGACGTCTCCAAGGTGACGCCGCATTCCATTTTCAAGATATATACGTTTTAAAAGGCGGCTCTGACATATTTTGGTTAAAAAAAAAAAAAAAAAAAAAAAGAAAAAAGACATTTGTTTACGTCGTCACGGTATCTATTACCTCGGGCGTCCTCGCGCTTTTCAATATCAAACCGAGACAGAGAGAGAAAAGCCTGATGACACCTTCAACCTTCTACCCGAGCTATAATTCACCCTTTCAATCCGGCGGCGGCGGCGGCGGCGAAGGAGCTCCATCATGATGCAATAATGCCGGACTCAATTGTAAGTAAGACGGCGCTCGGCGGGGACAACGACCCCCTCCTCCTCCTCCAGCTTCTGCCAAGTGGTGATCAGATTTATGGCCGTGTCTGTTTAAATGTAGCCAATTTCACTTTAATATGATATTAGGAGGTGATGCATGCTGGGAAGGCGGCGGCGGGGGGTCTCGGCGCCGCCGCCCATGTAACGTCGGATATTGATAACAGCCCTGAGCGGAATGGGCTATGATCATTTAGGGAAAATACGGTGGATTTTTAAATTTTTTTTCCTGAAACCATTTCCAGGCCGGCCCTGAGCCTGGATGCTCGCCATCCGTCAGATCCTGTATCTGCACCCACGCATGGAACCACCAGACCAAACCTGGTGGCATGTTTTCATATCTGGGGAAGGTCCATGGTAGGAGTCTACTGCAACTTCTTCTGTGTGTGTGTGTGTGTGTGTGTGTGTGTGTGTGTGTGTGTGTCCAACTGTCCATTAACAGGTTGTTTGGAGACCCGAAATTCCAGACTGGTGAATGAGAGGGTGAATTTTTATATATGTATATATGTTGTTTTTATGATGAATGAATGAATGTTTATATATGTATATATGTTGTTTTTATGATGAATGAATGAATGTTTATATGTGTATATATGTTGTTTATATAATGAATGAATGAATGTTTATATATGTATATATGTTGTTTTTATGATGAATGAATGAATGTTTATATATGTATATATGTTGTTTTTATGATGAATGAATGAATGTTTATATGGATTTATGTTGTTTTTATGATGAATGAATGTTTATATATGTATATATGTTGTTTTTATGATGAATGAATGAATGTTTATATATGTATATATGTTGTTTTTATGATGAATGAATGAATGTTTATATATGTATATATGTTGGCTTTCTAACATGAATAAATATTTATATGTATATATATATATATATACGTTTAAGTATATATGTTGTCTTTATGATGAATAAATGAATGTTTATATATGTATATTTGTTGCCTTTATGACATGTGAATGAATGAATGAATGAATGAATGTTTATGTTTCTACATATGTTGGCTTTTTAACATGAATGAATGTTTATATGTATATATGTTGTCTTTATGACGTGACTAAATGAATGAGTGAATGTTTATATATCTTTATATGTTGCCCTCATGACATGTGAGTGAATGAATGAATTAATTTTATTTATGTGTATATGTTGTCTTAATGAATGAATGAATGAATGTTTTTACATGTATAGATATGTTGAGTCTGAAAATGGTTGTGTGTCTATGATAGTGAATGAATGAATGAGAGAACGATGACTCTTTACGACGTGTGATTGTGACGGTGAACCATTTTATATCAAATAACATGTAAATGAGAGGGTGAATGTTTCTATAGATGTATATATATATATGACATTTGAACACCTGCGTGTCTCCATGTGACGTGTGAATGAATGAATGAGCAAATGATTTACTAAATATAACGCAAATGAATGAGTGAATGATGACTCTTTTTGAGGCGTTAGTGAGAGGATGAACCCTCCAACGCCGGGAATCGAACCGGAAATCTTCCCGCTGCGTCCGGCGCGGAAAATAGGATTTCCAGCAGAAAAGATGTCTCGGGATTATCCTGCGCCAGAAGGTTAAGAAAGGAAAATCAATTTTAATTAAAAAAAAAATATATATATATATAAATAATAATAATAAGACACGTCAGTCCTTTTTTATAATAATTTCAGGTTATTAAAAAAAATCAAATCATTAAAATCCAACAGCGTTGCGATGCTAATTCCTCATTTAAAAAAAAAGAAAATTTTTCTTTTTTGGCCTTCATGAAGGCGTCCTCGCTCAGATCCGCATCGGGATGTCACCTAAATTGAGCACACCGTTGTGTGTGTGTGTGTGTGTGTGTGTGCGACGTCGCTCTTCCTGCCTGTGTGTGTGTGTGTGTGTGTGTGTGTGTGTGTGTCGGCCCTTGTTGATTTCCGCAGGGGGAAGTTGCCTCGTCTCTGCCCTCAGACAAAGCCCTGACCCCGGGGTTAAGGAATGTGAACCCAACGCCGTGACGATCAAGACCTTCCCCTGGAGGGCAGACGCTGCCCGACACCTTCTGCATCTCACAGGCTTTCTGGCTTTCTCATCACACACCTTTTTGTGTGTGTGTGTGTGTGTGTGTGTGTGGGCCTCAATCATGTTTAAGTGGGATCGGTTACAGACCGAAAAAAAAAGGAAAACAAAAAAGAAAGTGGTGCCAGTGGACAGATTATCACTCTTGAAGGAACATCAAAAAAATAAATAAAAGTCTATAATCTCTATTTATTCTAAATATTCCTTTATTTTGGCCCTAAATTGTGTTTAAGTGGAATCAATTTTGACCAAAAAAAAAAAAAAAATGTGGTTCTTGAAAGGAACCAAAAAATTAAACCTTATTATTACGGTGAGAATTTATTTTAATAATTCTTTTCTCTCTATTTTGGCCCTCAATCATGTTTAAGTGGAATCTGTTTCAGACAAATAAAAAAATAAAAAGAAGTGGAGCATATTGACAGATTACTTATCTCCTGTAAGGAACATAAAAAAAAAAAATTAAACCTTTTCTTGCATTATTTCTCTTCTCTCTATTTTAGCCTTCAGTTGTGTTTAAGTGAAATCAATCTTGGACAAAAAAAATAAAAATAAAACTGAAAAAGTGGCATTAAAAGACAGATTATCACAGGATCTTGAAGGAACAATAAAAAAAATTAAAACCGATTATTACTGCAAAAAATGTGTAATTTTTTTACCATATTTCTGTTCCCTCTATTTTTGCCATCAATCATGTTTAAGTGGAATCAGTTTCAGACAAAAACAAAAAAATTTAAAAAAGTATCGCTCATTGACCGATACAAAAAAAAAACATAAATATTTTTTTTAAACTTTTCTTGTATTAATTACTTTCTCTATTTTGGCCGTCAATCGTGTTTAACTGAAATCAATCTTGGGGAAAAAAAAGAAAATAAAGGGGAAAAGTGGGGCTGATAGATTGATTACCACAGGCTCATTAAAAGAATAAAACCATAATTAAGTTTTTAATTTCTTGCAATAATTCCTTTCTCTCTATTTTCACCTCTCAGTCGTATACATTTTGGCCAAAAAAGTAAAAAAAAAAAAAAAAAAACAGACAAAAAGGCACTAATAGACAGATTTTTGCAGGTTCAAAAATTAAAACCAATTATTGTGGCAAGAAGGTTGTAATTTCTTGCATTTCTTCATTTCTCTACTTTTGCCCTCAATTTTTTTAAGTGAAATCAATCTTGGACAAAAAAAATAGAAAAAAAGAAAAATAGAAAAATATTAAATTGAGAGGCAGATTACTGCAGGTTCTTGAAGAAAACATTAAAACATAAAAAAAAAAGAAAAAATAGACAGATCACCGTAGGCTCTGCAAGGAACATTAAAAAAAATCAGACCTAATTGCGGCGAGGAGTTTGTCATTTCTTGCATTAATTCTATTCTCTCAATTTTGGATAAATTTTTTTTTTTTTTAAATTAAAAAAAAAAAACAGATAAATGTCACTAATAGACATATCACTGCAGGTTCGTGAATAAAAAAATTAAAACTTATAATTACAGTGAGAGGTTTGTAATTTCTTGTTTAAGCAGAATCACTTTTGGCCCCCCAAAAAAAAAAAAAAAGAAGAAAAAGTGGTGCTAAAAGACAGATTACCACAGATTCTTGAAGGACCATAAAAAAATAAAAAAAAATTAAGCCTAATTATTACAGTGACAAGTTTGTAATTTCTTGCATTAATTCTTTCCCTTTATTTTGGCCCCAATCAGTTTTAAGTGGAAACAGTTTCAGACAAAAAAATAAAAACAAAATAAAACAAACAAAAAAAAAAAAATGAAAAAGTGGTTCTTGAAGGAAAATTAAAAAAAAATTAAAACCTGATCATTACAGAAAGAAGTTTGTCATTTCTTCCATTAATTCCTTTCCCTTTATTTTGGCCCCCAATCGTTCTTAAGTGGACACAGTTTCAGACAAAAAAATAAAAATAAAATAAAACATAAAAAAAATGAAAAAGTGGTTCTTGAAGGAAAATTAAAAAAAATTAAACCTGATCATTACGGTGAGAAGTTTGTAATTTCTTGCATTAATTTCTCTCTCTCTATTTCAGCCCTATATTGTGTTTTAGTGGAATCAGTGTCAGATTAAAAAATAAAAAAAAACAGAAAAAGTGGCGCTAATAGACAGATTACCGAAGGTTCCTGAAGAACCATAAAAATTATCACGGCGAGAAGTTTGTAATTTCTCGCATTAATTCCTTTCTATTTTATGAAGAAGCTCGGTGAGTTCATCCACCAAACCAAATATTGGCGCCGTCTTTTTCTTCATTTATCACAAAACAAACAAAACAGAAAAACTTCGAATTTCCCCGCACATATTTTTATAAATTTTTTTAAATTTTTTTCTATCATCCGAGTCCGCTAATAATGCAAATATGTATTTCACCTCCCCCCCTCCGGCGCATTCCTGCGGACTGGAAACCATTGTCATCGCCACCGAAAGAGGCCATAATCACTTTTACGGATGAGCTTGTCATGAATGGCCGACGTACAAAGGAGACCAAAAGGCCCTCGTCTCATTTATCACCCGCTTTAGGAGGACGAGGACGAGCGAATCGTAACGGCGGCGGTCGTCGAGGAGAGAGACGGCGGCCATATTGCTGGGGAGTTAAAAATAGAAGAGACGCCGGAGGGGGAATTTATACGGGTGGAGGTGAAAGGTCGCGGCGCGATTAATCACCGGTCGGGATATCTGGGTTTCGGTCGCGGAGACGTTCCTGCCTTCAATTACGGGCCCCGGGGCCTCATCTTCCTCATCCTCATCCTCCTCCTCCTCCTCCGCGACCCCGACCGCCACTTTCTGATCCAATTATGTCACTTAATCTCATAAAACAAACGTGACATCATCGTAATGGTAATTGATTGCTTCTTGACCTTTCGGTGACCCCGCCCCTCCCCCCCAGGGGTTCTCCTGCGGGGACGCCCATTTTTTTTATTTTGTTCCTCAGAGGACGGACTTGGAACCGGAGCGAGTCCACGACCTTCTTCACGCTTCTTCACGGACGGCTTTTGAGACGATTAGGAAAAAAAAAGAAAAAAAAAGGTGGGGGAGCGATTCTGGCCAATCGGAGGGATTCGTGGCGGCGGGGAAACGACGCTTCGCCTCTTTGTGGTTCTCCAGGTGAGAACGTGACCTTTGACACCTGGTGCTTTGCCTCCGTTTGGCCCTCGGGCTCAGCCAATCATCTGCTTCCATACAGACAAGGTAATCATCTTCCTCCGGATAACTCACAGCCAATCATCTCCCTCCATCTGACTTACAGCCAATCATCTTCCTCCAGATAACCCACAGCCAATCCCCCGCCTCCATCTGACCTACAGCCAATCATCTGCCTCCATCTGACCTACGGCCAATCAACTGCCTCCATCTGGCTTACAGCCAATCATCTGCCTCCATCTGACCTCCAGCAGATCACGTTCCTCCATCAAACCCTCTCCTGTCTCTCCAACAAGCGTCACGTCCTCCATCCATGAAGCTCCTCCTCCAGCCTGATCTCCACCATCCCTCCAAACCATCTCCATCTGACTTTTACCTCCATGCTTCACCTCCATCTTCTCCACCTTTCCTCACACACTCCTTTCTCCATCTGCCTCTCCTTCTCTTCTCCACCCTCTGGACTGTTGACCTCTCCATCTTCTCCACCTTCTCCACCTTCTCCACCTTCTCCATCTTCTCCAGCCCTCACTCAGGTCCTCCTCATCCACTTCCACGTCTTCTCATCTGTCCAACAAACTTCAATCCGTCGGCCGAAACACGTTCTCTCACACATTCTGCGCACACACACACACCTTGATCCAATGCCCACACACACACACACACACACACACACACACACACACACACACAGCTTCCTTTGATCTCTGATGTGCCATGCATGGCATTAATTATGCATCTCGCCTCAGTACAAACGTGGAGAACACCTTCAGAGGCTAATGGAAGGTGGGGGTTGGGGGCCTGGAGAATGGCTGCAGGTGTCGTAGCGCTGCGTCGCTTCGCCGCTTCCTCCCTTTTCTACGGCCGAATGACGAGGGCGCAGAAAAGAAAGTGCGACTCGGTCGGAGTTTCCTCGCCTTCACGAAAAACGGACAGAAGATGGACGGAATCAACCTATTCTCTATCAGAGGAGCGTTCATGTCAGGCATACATGTCCTGCACCACTGTGACAAAGTCTTTTTCTCGTTGGGCTTTTCCCTTCAGCGAATCAACTTATTCTCTATCAGAGGAGCCTTCATGTCCAAACCATCTCAGTCATCACTTTGTCTCGGGCATACATGTCCTGCACCGCTGTGACAAATTATTTTCCTTTGGGCTTTCCTTTCAGGGATGACCACAGCAAATCAACCTTCTCCATCTAACCCTATTCCCTGTATCCTCTTCTCTCACACCAACTCACTTCATATCCTCTCTCATGATATCCATACATGTTCTCTTTGGTATTCCTCTCGACCTCCAGCCTGACAGCGCCACCTTTAGCAACCTTCTACCTAGATCTTCACCATGGTTTGGACACGAACAGAGGAGCGGTCATGTCCAAGCACTTTGTCATCACTTTGTCTCGGGCTTACATGTCCTGCACCACTGTGACAAATTCTTTTCCTTTGGACTTTCCTTTCAGGGGTCTCCACAGCAAATCAACCTTCTCCATCGAACTCCATTCTCTGGATCCTCCTCTCTCACACCTACTAACTTCATATCCTCTCTCATGATATCCATACATCTTCTCTTTGGTCTTCCTCTAGACCTCCAGCCTGTCAGCGCCATCTTCAGCAACCTTCTAACAGGATCTTCACCATGGTTTGGTCAAACCATCTCAGTCATCACTTTGTCTTGGGCATACATGTCCTGCACCCCTGTGACAAATTCTCTTTTTCCTTTGGGCTTTTCCCTTCAGGGGTCTCCACAGCAAATCAACCTTCTCCATCTAACCCTATTCTCTGGATCCTCCTCTCTCCCACCAACTACCTTCATATCCTCTCTCACTACATCAATAAATCTTCTCTTTGGTCTTCCTCCAGACCTCCTGCCTGTCAGCGCCACCTTCAACAACCTTCCAACCACATCTTCACCACGGTTTGGTCAAACCATCTCAGTCATCACTTTGTCTTGGGCATACATGTCCTGCACCCCTGCGACAAATTCTTCTTTTCCTTTGGCCTTTTCCCTTAGGCGAATAAACTGTCTTCATCTAAACTTACTCTCTGGATCCTCCTCTCACATCAACTAACTTCATATCCCCTCCCACCCCGTCCATCAATCTTCTCCTTGGTCTTCCTCTAGACCTCCAATTCCTGCATCTGTACACCATCATATTCACTCTCCCTCCTCTGTCCATGACCCAACTGTCTCAGCCTGGCTTCTCTGACCTTCTCTCCAAAACAGCTAACATTTCCGATGGACTCATCCCTGAACGGCGCAGGTGGAACAATGACAGGGAAAAAATGGCTTCAGGATGCAACACAGAGTGAAAAAAAAACAAAGGTGTGAGTGTTAGCTGAGGTGGAGGGAGGCTGAATTCGTTCTTGCTGCATTTGTTGGCTTCAGTTCAGACGCAGACACGGGTGAAAAATACATCGATGAATAATTCACTCATTCCTTCATTCGGTCATTAGCGACACCGCTTATCGTCGACAGCCGACGGATGGCGAGAAGTGCGTTTTTCAATCTGGACCAGACATGGAGAGATGCAACTGTACCCTCTATACTTTGTCTATTTGTTTGTATCTATGTATAAGTATGTATATTTCTAAACCCAATAAATGAATGGATGTGAATTGTTTACATGATAGCAAGTGAACCTCATCAGGAGTGCTCTCTTTCTCGGTGAACTCTAGTAAATGTCTTCCTCCCATTGTGGTGATTTATCGCGCTACTCGGAGGAAATCCTCAACAAGAATTGCTTAACTCGACTTTTTTTTTTCTTTGTTTTTCATTTTTTTTTTTTTACATTTTCCCCGCGACACGTTTGCTTCCCCTTTTTTTATTTTTCCTGCCGTCCAGAAGAAGTATCGAAGAAAGCATGTGATGTGTTTACATGTTTCTCAATGCATCTATCGAAATACATATTTTCCTGTTCCCTTAAAATGTATCAGCAAAAATGATAATATTTAAAAGACACGTATCCAATATCCTCTCCCAGTTTCCTCCCCCTTCTCTGTCTTTTTCTCACCCTTTGTTTATTTATCTGACTTTATTTCATTTGATGTGTGTTTGCGGATTTAGCAAACAAAAACAGAAGCTGCTTCCTATCCAGCTACCGTGGGCCTAAATGTCACAATACAGAAAAAAAGCAACAACTTTTTTTGCTCCTCTATCCAAGCCTTGTGTCCAATCTGCACACACACACACACACACACACACACACACACACATGCGTGCACGCGAAGTCTCAGGTATCTCGGCTATCAGATGAATTAAACATCATTAAAC